>NC_083872.1:32760242-33096492 GCF_032452875.1 Bos javanicus | reverse complement strand
GACATACTAGAAATATATGCAAGTAAGACTCACATACGTCTTCTAAATTAAAAAAAATTGCTATGATATACTTATGTGGTTATCAACCAAAGCAACAAAACACAATAAATTAGAGTCCTCATAAATGTAGATATAATCTCTAATCTATTACAAGGTATTATTCTTGGCATTAATCAAACCTAAAAATGTAGGCCTTATAATTTTTTAATCATGTGCAATTCCTGAATAGCAAAATTCAAAATTTCCCTAAGTTAGTAAGAAATGCAATGACTTTTACTCAGTCTAATCAAAACAATACATCTCTAGTGAGTCTGTTAGTTTCAATGAAATGAAATACAAATTAAAATTTTCTTCTATGATAGCCTGTGATCCTTTAAGAGATCTGAAAATCTGGATGGGAAAAATACTACATCCTTACTACCATTAACTTTTAAATGACATGTAGCTTTCCTTTCAATTACAACTGCAGATAATAAACCACATTAGTAAAAACAGTACCTATGACTTTGTCACCAATAAAAATCAGATATTTTCATATCACACCACATTTGTCACAGATATCTTTGAGGTAGCACAACTATTTCGGAAATAATGGGGTAATTTAACCTGATGTTTGTTTGCACGTGATCACAGTACCTGTTTGTAAATGCTCCTATGACACAGCTGGCCAACCAGCAGGCAACTCTGTCCCTACCAGTCACTTAGACACCAAAGAGTGAAGCCGTATGTATGGAGTGTGTTGCCATTTCTTCCTCCAGGAGATCTTCCTGACCCAGGGATCAAAGCCACGTCTCCTTTGTCTCCTCGCACTGGCAAATTCTTTACCATAAGCCACCATTATCACACTGGTAATGTAATCATCTGTGCTGCTTTCTGGGCATTCCCAGAAAGTAAGACACATTTACTGGTTGATCAATATGTAGAAGATGTGTCAATGAACATCCCCAAATTCTAGCGGCTTTATTCAAACTTTCACAATAGTATGTCTTTAAAAATTTTTTAACTTTAACTTGCCTATATTTATTTTAGGTTTGGAAACTTTTGTTAAGTTTTTATTTTGTACTGGGGTACAGCCAATTAACAATGCTACAGTAGTTTCAGGCGAACAGCAACGGGACTCAGTCATACATACACATGTAACCCCTCTCCCCCAAACCCCGCTCCCATCCAGGCTGGCACCAACACTGAGGAGAGTTCCATGTGCTGTACAGTAGGTCTTTGTTGGTTATCCATTTTAAATATGGTAGTGTGTACATGACCTTCCCAAACTCCCTAACTACTGAGAGGGTAACAGGCAGGAAGGCCAGGGGTCTCCAAACCGAGGAAATAGCCTGCAAGTGTCAGACATTTTTCTCTCTCTTAAGTGGCAGGAGGAAACAAACTAGCGATATTTTTTCCTTCTGTATACAAATTTAAAAGGAGGTTTCTCTTCAAATACTGCGCTGCCATAATGACACCTGGTTTTACCTGAAGTTAACTATTCTCAAACCTACAGATAACCAATGCATTTTTCTTATGGAAATGTTTATCTTAAGCTATGCTAATATACTATGCATTTACCCCAAACTGTCTTCAAGTCGGTTCTGCCTCATGGCTCAGAACCTACTTGACAAACCAGTATGTTTTACTCAGATATTGTTCCCCTAATCTATGTAAATGAAACTACTTGTATGGTGATCTGCCCTTCTTCAAGATTCAAGTTAATCATTTTATGGCCCGGGATGAACCATTTGGTGCCAAGATTATCCCAAAATACATCTTATGGGTGAGGGGCCTGGTGCCATTCTGAGTTTTAAAACATTCCTTTCTTTCATTAACAGACTGCTAGTGACTATATAACATCCAGCTGAAGACTAGCAGAGGGGTACTCTTTCTGCCCCCTTCTGATTCCTATGTCAGAAGCTTTCTCTATCTCCTTTATACTTTAATAAAACTTTATTACACAAAAGCTCTGAGCGATCAAGCCTCATCTCTGGCCCCAGATTAAATTCTTCTCCTCTGGGGGCCGGGGCCAAGAATCTCGGTGTCTTTGCGTGATTCAACAGCAACCTTTCACTATCCCCTCCCCCTGGCAACAACAGATTCATTTTCTAAATCTGTAAGTCTCTCTCTGTTTTGTAAATAAGTTCATTTGTATCATTTCTTTTTAGATTCCACATATAAGGGATGTTATTATTATATTTCTCCTTCTCTGTCTGACTTACTTCACTCAGTATGACCCTCTCTATAACTTGCCTGTATTTTAAACGCAGTTTCTCATTTTGTATTGTGTTTAATTTCTTTTTAATAATTTTATTTATTTATTTATATCTGTGCTGAGTCTCCATTGCTGTGAGGCTTTTCTCTAGTTGCGGTGAACAGGGGTTACTCTTTAGTTGCAGTGAGCTGGCTTCTCATTGCAGTGGCTTCTCTTGTTGCTGAACACAGGTTCTAGGGAGCAAATGGGTTTCAGTAGTTGCGGCTCCCAGGCTCGAGAGCACAGGCTCAACAGCTGTGGCAACGGGCTTAGTTGCTCTGCAGCATGTGGCATCTTTTCGGATCAAGGAGTGAACCTGTGTCTCCTGCATTGGCAGGCGGATTCTTTACTACTGAGCCACCAGGGAAGCCTCTGTAGCGTGTTAATCTTTAAAAGTATACATACCATTATATCACAAATTTTGATGAAGCACAAGCTGGAATCAAGATTGCAGGGAGAAGTATCAATAACCTCAGATATGCAGATGACACTACTCTTATGGCAGAAAGCGATGAGGAACTAAAGAGCCTCTTGATGAAGGCGAAATAGGAGAGTGAAAAGGCTGGCTTAAAGCTCAACATTCAAAAAACAAAGATCATGGCATCCGGTCCCATCATGTCATGGCAAATAGATGGGGAAACAATGGAAACAGTGACAGACTTATTTTCTTGGGCTCCAAAATCACTGCAGATGGTGACTGCAGCCATGAAATTAAAAGACACTTGCTCCTTGGAAGAATAGCTATGACCAACCTAGACAGCATAATAAAAAGCTGAGACATTACTTTGCCAACAAAGGTCCGTCTAGTCAAAGCTATCTTTTTTCCGGTAGTCATGTATGGATGTAAGAGTTGGGTCCAACTCTCACATAAACAGGGCTGAACCCTGAAGAATTGATGCTTCTGAACTGTGATATTGGAGAAGACTCTTGAGAGTCCCTTGGACTGCAAGGAGATCAAACCAGTCAATCTTAAAGGAAATTGGTGGTGGTTTAGTCGCTAAGTTGTGTCCGACTCTTGTGACCCCATGGACTGTAGCCTGTCAGGCTCCTCTATCCATGGGATTCTCCAGGCAAGAATTCTGGAGTGGTTGCCATTTCCTTTTCCAGGGAATCTTCTCGACCCAGGAATCGAACCCTGCTCTCCTGCATTGCAGGTAGATTCTTTACTGACTGAGCTATGAGGGAAGCTCTTAAAGGAAATTAGTCCTGAATATTCATTGAAAGGACTGATGCTGAAGCTGAAGCTCTAATTCTCTGGCCACCTCATGCAAAGAACTGACTCAGTGGAAAAGACCCGATGCTAGGAAAGACTGAAGGCAGGAGAAGGGGACGACAGAGGATAAGATGGTTGAATGGCATCACCAACTCAATGGAAATGAGTCTGAGCAAGCTCCGTGAGTTGGTGAAGCCTGGCGTGCTACAGTCCATGGGGTGACAAAGAGTCGGACATGACTGAGTGACTGAACTAATGTCACAGATCTCAATATTTTTAAAACTCTATTTCAATATAGTTGGTTTCCTTTGTAATCCTAAATGTATAACTACACACTTAAATATTATCTTGAGAAAAGTGCACCATGCAGCCAAAGCGGTCTGTGGCACCAGTAAGTTTAGAATCTCTACTTATAATATTTATAGGAATTTTTAATTCTATAACTAGTGTGTAGTATTGGAGAAGGCAATGGCACCCCACTCCAGTACTCTTGCCTGGAAAATCCCACGGATGGAGGAGCCTGGTAGGCTGCAGTCCATGGGGTCGCGAAAAGTTGGACACGACTGAGCGACTTCCCTTTCACTTTTCACTTTCATGCATTGGAGAAGGAAATGGCAACCCACTCCAGTGTTCTTGCCAGGAGAATCCCAGGGACGGGGGAGCCTGGTGGGCTGCCATCTATGGGGTCGCACAGAATCGGACATGACTGAGGTGACTTAGCAGCAGCAGCAGTGTGTAGTATTACAACAAAGACGTAGTTTCTATCATCAGATAAAGTATTCTGCTGATTGTCCAACATGGAGCCCTTGAGTGCATCCAGAAATATGTGGTTAGTATCACAGGACCAAGTTTTAGTTCTGTATGTAATCAATCAGCAGTTTCAACGACAGCAATTCTCTTTTGTTATATATGCATATGCTTCCAGATAAGATTCTGCCCAAAGGGTTCTGAGATTAAAAATAATTTTTAAATCACTAATTCAGAATAGCATAAAGCAATTAAAGAAGTGTTAAACTGTGTAATGCCAGACCAAAACTGAGTAAGTACTTTAGAGCTAGTGGCACAGTGGTAAAGAATCCGTCTGCTAAATACAAGAGATGCAGGTTCGATCCCTGGGTCAGAAAGTTCCCTGGAGAAGAAATGGCAACCCACTCTAGGATTCTTGCCTGGAAAATCCTGTGGACAGAGGAGCCTGGCGAGCTACAGTCCATGGGGTCACAAAGAGTCAGACATGACTAAGCAACTAAACAACAACATTTACTAAATATGTACTATGACACACACACCCTCTCTCACTTAATGCTTAAGAGTGAGTTTTAATTTAATTATTTAGATAATATACCATTTTACAGTAAATTTCATTTTCATCCTGCAAAGAATTAAAGGTAATCAATACTTACTTCTGAATCTTCAGATAGGCCATTGCTCTGTTAGCTGGAAGAAGGGCATTAGCGCCATCTGCTGCTATCCCTCGAGTATAGCATTCGATTGCTCTTTCATATTTCCCCTCTTTGAAAAATGCATTTCCCTATCATTTCAGAAAGAAGTATGGAGAAGAATTTAAAAAAAAAAAATTAGTTGAATTCAAATTTTTAGCAACACTGCTAGTATACCAATCATTATTATATCAGTAATTAAACCTTTTTAATTGCTAAAAACCCATGAGATGTTTTAGAATCTGTTAGTTTGGGTTATTTTTTTTAATGGTGTTCTTCTCATTTCAGTACCAAAAAAAACGTATGCTACTATATTATCTTGCAGCACTAACCATTATTTTACCAATTAAAGATTAGATTAAGTTTAAATGAAAAACACATTTTAATAAATACAGGACCAAATACTGTACTCTTTAATTATATCAGAATCTGTGCAGGGAATTCCCTGTGGTCCAGTTGTTAGGACTCCACACTCTCACTGCTGAGGGCACTGGTTTGATCCCTGGTTGGGGAATTAAGATCTCCCAAGCTGCGAGGCACAATCAAAAAAAAAAATAGAATCTGTACAAAAGAATTTCATAATCCAAATGATTTGTGTGAAAGAACAGAGTACCAGACTGTACAGCTCACTATTCAGTAACATTAATATGCCTAAACAGAGAATAAATCGAATTGTATTTGAAGGTGTACTAGATTTCATTTTAACATTTATTTATAATCAGAGTCAGACATATCACAATCAATAATCATTTCATAAGTTTTTATTAGGAATCCTCTATAGGTCCATGAAAGCCTATAGTATGTTAAATTAAGTCTAAAGAAATTTTGATCAGAAATAGTTCACTGTGTGACATTCCTGGCAGTCCAGCGGTTAAGACGCCATACTTTCATTGCTGGGGGCGTGGGTTCAATCCCTGGTCAGAGAATTAAAGTTTTATGTGCCCCATGGTGAGGCCAAAAAGGGGGGAAAAAATAGTTCAGTGTGATTTAATGAATAAGAATCAGTTTTATTTCTTTTTTTACTAATTTTATTATTTATTTCTGGCTGTGCTGGGTCTTCATTGCTGCTCGTGGACTTTCTCTAGTTGCAATGAGTGGTGGGCTACTCTTCATTGCAATGGTTGGGCTTCTCACTGCAGTGGCTTCTCTTCTTGAGGAGCACGGGCTCTAGAACACACAGGCTTTAGTAGCTGAGGTTCCCGGGCTCTAGAGCACAGGCTCAGTTGTTGTAGTACTGGGCTTGGTTGCCGCATGGCATGTGGGATCTTCTAAGACTAGGGATCAAACGCATGTCTCCTATACTGGCAGGTGGATTCTTTACCACTGAGCCACCAAGGAAGCACTGTAATTTATTTCTATGTTAATTTATAACCATCTTTATGTAAATATATGTCAAAATGCTCAAAAATAATTTGTTTCCTAAACTTATATATAATTTTTTTTATAATTATGTATTAAGTCATCAATTACTCAGTTTTAATTAGTAGGCTCCAGAAGTTTTAGTATATTTAATTTTCAGTTTCTATTGAAGGAGTATTTTAATATAATATTAACAAAGACAGAACCTTAACTGATACACAAAAAACTAAGAGTAAACTCAGGAAAACATATTAATGTTAGAATCCTGGATTACCCGATCTTTTTCCGAGATAGCCTGTTGTTTATTCTGTTGCTCTTCAATTTGTTTTTTCTCTCCTTCATCTGACTTAACCATTGTATCAGTTTCCCCTGGATATGAGTCTTCTTTGGAAGTTAGAGCCTAGAAGACACAGCAGTCAGCTTAAATAAAACAAATAATGGAAGACACATACATGTTTGACTTTAAAATAACAAACTATTCATATTAGAATTCCTGCCACACTTCAAATAATTAAAATATTTACTCCAATTCAAAATCTTTCTACTAACAAAATTAAAAAGCAAATAAATTTAATGTACATCTTATTCCAATTAAAGTAAGTAATATTCACTAAAGAGCTGTTCATTTATTTATTCAACAAAGATTCTTTTGAATTTCTACACTGTTCTAGGAACAATTTTTAAAAATAAAGAAGGTAATTGAGACAACATCACCAAATCTCTCAAATTTACTATTCATAGTCATTATCTGACCATCTAGGATAAAACACAAAAATATACAATACAGTTCACAATTAGAGTCAAGTTGATGGTATTTACCAAGAGATTTTATATGCAATATGTAATGGTAATATTTAAAAGGCAGACTTTCCTCAACCACTGCTACTTTCAACAGACGGCAAAATAATTATGTGATGCAAAAGTAAAGTAAAAGGCATACATACTATTAATTTGACAGCAAATTTTACAGTTAAATAATATCTATTTTCTTACTTTTAAAAATTTAGTATTATTTTCCCTGTATAAACCATAAAGATGGAGCAACTTTAAAACTACAAAAATCAAAGAAATATGTGAAAGTTTAGCACAAAAACAAAGCACAAGCCAAATTAAAAAATTAGTGGGATAAAGAAAAATAATTCTGTCATCTGGATAAAATAAAGCAGCAGTGGTTCTAAATAAGACAGCTTTTTAAGGTAACAATTAAGAATCTTTAAATACCATTATACCACCTCTAGCTTACAATGTGTTTAGTTAAAAAAAACTCTCTAGTACAAAGAATTAAAATTAGAAAAATGCCGGGAGCCAGCACGGGAATCCCCACCCATGACAAGGTCATGTGGGAGAGTTCTGGTGGGCAAGGTGAGCCAGAACTCGAGGGGTGCCCCTCTGGGTTTGCCTGAGTGTCTACCCCAAAACCTGAGCCTGTCTGTTTTACTGCTTCATGACTTTCACCAACTCCTCTGACAGTCACGAGGGGCTATCCCCGACCACTTTTCTCTGTAAGAAAAGCAACTTAAAGTTCTAGTTAATAAGTCTCCACGGTATAACAAGGTGTGTTCCAATTGTAATTCCCTCAAAAAGCTTTCTAACCTGCCTAACAGATTTCCGGACTCTTACAGCTACGCATGTGATTGTTTACGGCCTCCCAACCATATGAGGCACAAGGAGACTTAGTTATTCTAACAATGCAGAGCCTCTCGGGGAGTTAGAAATTGTTAAAATAGAATAGAGGAATTCTTTGTTGAGCTACTGCTTGCTGCCAAGTTTCCATATTTTTCACCCACTGTGTTCCTGGGAGTGTATTGATTAATATAGGTGATATATATATATATATATATATATATATATACACATATATATGTAGAAGCTTTAATGTTAACAATAACCTTAGACCCTTAAGCTAATAAATTCCTCCCTTAATTACCCCCACGACACTCTTGCCCTATAGGAATGCAACTCTGTCTAGTGCTTCGGGGAGTGGTACTAAACTCTAAGAAAAATCACCTCTGGAGAAAATAAGTTTTTCTGGTTGACTAATTCTTATCAGAGAAAAATGTTAGCAGGTCTCCTGACCGGAAGATGATGTAAATCACCTAAAGCCTTTGTATCTGATAGTCTGCAGAAGAAAAACCTGGTTTCGATAATGATTAAGGTCTGCTGACCTTGCATGACTTTGCATCCCCTATTATCTTCTATGTGCTACTTGGGGTATAAAAGCCCCTGCTGAAGATAAAGCTATGGACCCTGCCCACTAAGCTCAGTCTCCCCGTGTCGTTCTTTCTCGTCTCCTTTTCTCTCCTTTTGTCTCTACTCTTTCTTCAGGCCAAAATAATTGGAGCGTGGGGGTCCGCTGAGACCACTTACTTGCCTGGGCATCTGAGACCCACTCGAGGAGGTGCCTAAGTGTGGCACCTTCCACGATTTGAAAGAGCACCTGTGGCCTCCGTGGTCAGTGCAAACCTGGTATCACAGGTTATATTGATTTCTCACGTAAACCAATTATAATTAGGCCTCTGATTCTCTCCACTGACGCTATCCCTTTAAATCGCTGACGCCGTCATCCCAAGGGAATCCCTGGATCCAACTGGGGCTGGACCCCGGTAGAAAAATGTCTATATTACATAATACAAGTCTATACAAAAACATTTACTTTGTCAAATAAAGGTAATAAGTAACACACTTAATTTAAATAACTGCAGTTTACCTGATTAATTTTCCTGAGTTCATTTGTAGCTTCAAAGTTATTTGGTTCCAGTTCTAATACTTTTTCATAATCTGAGTAAAACAGAAGATAACAGAATATTTAAAAGATATATGGTACCTACGGCTGATTCACGTTGAGGTTTGACAGAAAATAACAAAATTCTGTAAAGCAATTATCTTTCAATTAAAAATATAATTAAAAAAAAAAGATATATGGGACTTTCCTGGTGGTACAGTGGAATAAGAATCTGCCTGCCGATGCAGGGGACATGCGTTCCATCTCTGGTCCAGGAAGATTCCACATGTCTCAGAGCAACTAAGCCTGTGCACCACAACTACTGTACCCATGCTCTACAGCCCACAAGTCGCAAGGACTGAGCTCGTGAGCCCCAACCACTGAAACCCACACACCCTAGAGCCTGGGCTCCACAACAAGAAAAGTCACAATGACGAGTCGCCCCGACGAGCCACAACTACAGAAAGCCTGCGCACAGCAACAAAGACTCAATGTAACCAACAACAATCAAAAAAAGATAGATGGTATTCAAAAACCTGTATAAAAGATCAGTCATTTGCTTACAGGGGACAGTTTAAATTAAGAGGAACTAAGAAATACTGACATTATTCCACTGGATTTCCTCCATTCTCCCAGCACAGATAAAACCCTTAATCCTTGTGTCAGATCACCTCCTTCTTTGAGCCTCAGGAAGAACACTTGCTATCATAAGTTACATCTCATAAAACAAAGGAGCACAATCTTTCAGACACAAACTTCATTCCGATTTTCTGATTTATACTACACAAGCCTATTTTATGAAATAATAAAAGGATTAAAATTTTAAAATAAATAAAAATGTGTTAGGTTCATGCATTACCTCTAGCCTCACAAAAGCCAACAAGATGTTTTAATCTGTCTCACATATAAGAAACTGAAAATCAGAGAAGATACATAACTTTCCCCTGGTAACAGAGTGAACACATGGTTGAATGAGAATATGAACCAAAGTTTAATCAGTGGCAAATAACAAGGTCTTTTCCCAAAATATCAAAATACATTTTAAATGGCAAAAACCAGTTTTATTCAATATAGAAAGATCTCTGAAGATAGTAACTGTGATTATCTAGTATTCTTTGTATAGAATCAGTTAAACTATTAAATAACTTTTTAGATAATGATGACCTGGAAAACATTAATACCTTTTTTGGCATCCTCTAATTTTTGCAAAGCAAATCGAGCTGCACCTCGTCTTGCATAAGCCTTTGTATAACTTCTATTCAAGGCAATTGCTAAGTTACAATCAGACTCAGCAACAGCAAATCTGCAATTTAAAAAAAAAATAATAAAGTGAAGTTAATAAAAATCATCTGTTAAAAACTTCAAAAAATTTGTTTCTGAAATCTCTGAAAAGGGGATTTATTTCTCATTTGAAGGCATGTTTCTTTTTTTTTCTATTTTCTTTTTAATTTTTATTGTAGTAGATTTATAGTATTGTGTTAGTTTTAGGCATACAACAAAGTGAATCAGCTATACATATATGTATACGTGTGTGTGTATACCTATTTATCTCCACTCTTTTTTAGATTCTTTTCCCACAGAGGCCATTACAGAGTACTATGCAGAGTTCCCTGTGCTACCATCTTCTGTTAGTTAAGCTATTAAAATCAGTAATTTCTGATGTAAGCAGTTTCTTTAAAGCAAAGAAAAGAATGCCCACTACCACTGCTTTTACTCAGTACTCTACTAGAGGTCCTGACCAATGAAGTTCCATAAGAAAGAAACAGAACTAAAAAGACTGGAAAGGAAGGAATAAAACTGACATTCTCAGATGATATAATGGTCTACCAAGAAAATTCAAAACAAGCTAGACAGACTGTTAAAAATAAAGAAAGTTAAGCAAAGTGGCTACTCTACTAAATATCAACAACAAAAATCAACTAATAAATCTAACAAAAGATGTACAAGATCCAGATGCAGAAAATTATGAGGTTGTCTTCAAAGACATGAAAGAAAACTACAGCAATTTCATTCATCTATAAGACACAAAAATACAACAATATAATTCTCTCCAAACTGATCTGTAAGTCCAATGCAATTGTAATCAAAATTTTTCAAGGAATCGGACAGGATGATTCTAAAATTTATACTGATTGGTAAAAGTCCAAGAATACCCAACATTCCTAAAGAATAATAAGGCCCTATACCAAATACCAAGATTTACTATAATGCTATAAAAATTAAAAATAGTATGGAATGGCTATTAGTAAAGGGCAACAGATCAATGAAGAGAAGAAAGAGATGAGAAACAGATCCATGCAAACTTGACATATGACAATGGTAGAATTGCAGATCCATGTGGAAAGCAAGGATATTCAATAAATAGGGCTGAAACAATCAGGATATGAAACTGGACTTGTGCCTTCAGCATACACAAAGAGACTTAAGCGTGAAAAGTAAAACATAACTTTTAGGAGAAAATAGAGGAGATTGTTACAAACTCAAAGAAGGGGACTATTTTCACAAATCATACTTTTCAAAGTGCCAACATTTTATAAAAATTAATAAATGAAACACATTAAAATAAGAATTTCTGTTTCTTCATTTAAAAAAAGATCAGCTACAAACTGAGAGAAGATAAATATTATAAACACTAAAGAATTAGTATCCCCAAAAAAAGAATGCTTAAAAATCAACAGAAAAACAGCCTAACAAAAAAAAGGACCAAAGACAAAACAGACATATCACAGGAAAATAAAAAAGATAAGTGGTGAATAAACACATAAGAAGATGTTCAACCACATGAGAAATTGGGGAAATGCAAATTAAGGCCACAATGAATTACCACTTTACACCCCTAGATTGAAAACAATTCAGAAGCCCCATTATACCAGCGTTGGTAAGGATATGTAACGTGTATTCTTATACACTGCTAATGGGAATGTAAGCATGTACAACTATCATTGTAACAACTGGTCACCATCATTAAAAGTTGAACATGTGCACATCCTAAGATCTAGCACCAAGAAACATGTACAGAAGTGCTCACAGTATCACTGTTGTTAAATAATTAAGGGAAGGAGGGTGGAAGGCAGGAAAAGAAAGGAGAAGACAAGGAAGGTGAGGAATAAAGGAACCAACCAGCAATCCAGCAATTAGAGAATGGATACATGATGGTATATTCCTAACAAGGAACTGCATATGCATTCAACAGTGAAAATGAGAGATCTACAGCTACTGATATATGCAAAACATGAACAAATGTTATGAGATGAATTGAAATATGAAATATAGTATTCAAATAAATAGGCAAGCCACAGAAAACCATATCCAATGATATACTTTTAAAGCTCAAAAATAAAGCAATATTATACAATGTATTAGAGATATACACATATTTAATAAATTTTTTTTAATCAAAAGAATGATATACAACTCAAGACAGTAGTTAACTGGGAGGGACAAGGGTCAGGATATGGAAAAGAATATCAAAGGTAGCTTTGAAAAATAATGTCTGATTCTTAAGCTTGGAAGCATCTTCATGCAGATTTATTTAAAATTATTCTTCATCATTTACACATACTGTAGATATCAAATATTATAAAAGGTAAATATCCCCTAATTTGTCGGGATATTAATAACATAAGTTTCAAAGACTTTAAAATGTTATTAAAAGTAGTAAAAATTCATACACCAATATAATTTATATTTCCAAATAGTAATTAAAACAGTAAGAACATCCTTCTTGACAGTATTTGGTTTTTTAAATATTTTTATGCTAGGTCATTTCTCTGCTTAGGATTAAGACCATATACATTTATGTTCTTCAACACTAAGTATGTATTTTAAGGATTAGTATGACTTAAATGTTGGAATACATTTTAAGCTTACCATAATAAAAGTTATCTGTATTAAATAGTAAATACATAATTTTTCAAAATAATGAAGGAAAATTAATTTATAAAGAATTTTTACCCACCTAACTTTTTTTCTTCTGTAAATTAGGGAAAGGGCATCTTACTCAATTTTTATAGGAGGAACACCTCAATAAAGTGAACTACAAGGAGCATGGTTTGAGCACCTGAATGTTTAAAATGGCTTAAGTTAAAGAATTCACTAAAAGGGAGTGAATAAGAATTTAAAGTTGAAAAGAAATAGAAAATTTTCTCAAGCATTCCCACACATTTCATTAAGAAAGATTAAAAACCAAAAACCAGTCTCCATATGCACATAAAACATTCACACACATTATGGAAACGCCTTACTTTTTCAGTCTGAAGTAAGCTGATGCTCTGTTTGTTGGCAACACCGGATTATATGGATCCGCATCCATGCCTTTGGTGTAGCACTCAATTGCTTCATCATATTTTCCTTGTTTGAAGTATTTATTGCCCTGTAAAAGCATACAAGTCAGATGCACACTGACATAGAACTCCAGACCTACATTCTTTCATTATTCGTCTCTTCCTATCTCATTAGCCATGTAATCAAAGCTAAAGGTCACAGTTTGGGCCCAATCCAAGAGCCCTGGCAGAAAAATGAGTAAAATACCTAGCATTAAATACTTTTTACTCACAATAACCCACAGAAATGCAACAAAAGAAAGGCATCAAGACAAATTTTAATCTGAAGAGTGCCACCTCTTTAAAAAGCAATACAGCCAGTTTAACAATAAAGAGACATTTCTCAGGGAGATATCAAATGTTCCAAAATGCAACCAAAGATGGTCTGTGACATGGAGTTGTGGGATACAATACCCATGTCAAGAATCACACACTGATCTGATTAGTACTTTAGTCTACTACTTAAAGCCCTGGAACAACTCTCTGTACACTCCAAGTACTTTACATATAATAACTCATTTAATAACAACAACCCACTGAGGTTTAGTAATAATATTAATCTTACTTTACAGCTAAAAAGACTGAATATATACAGGGAATTTAAAAGACCTTGTCACAGGATTTGAACCTAGATAATCTGGTTTCAGAGCACACACTCCTAACCACTATGCTATACTGCCTCCTGATAGGGATATGGCCAAAAACAACTTGAACACCCACTAAATTACACTGTAGAAATCTTGGGGGCCACATGATTTTCTACAAATCCTGCCTACCTGAAGGAACCAACAGCTAACCTAAAGAGTACCTTTTCTTTCAGAGCAAGAGCCTTTTGTGAATCTACATGAATCCCATCTTCTTCTGACTCGGATTCTTGAGATACAGAATCATGGGTACTCTCTTCTTTGTCAAGTTCATCAAGAATACTATCCTGAAATCAAAAGTAGGGGAACAGTGTCATAATTACATGACCATTAAAAAAAAAGATATCCTGCCCCCCCAAAAAAGAACATTCAACAGAACTTAAGTTTTTACAACCTAAGGACTTAAAGGCCTATAAAAATAATCCAAATGACCTCTCATTATTAGGAGTTAATTCAGAGAAAAGGATATTCTTATTTAGAAAACCAAGATCCAAACCACTTACATAATCTGACTTTGAACTCATATAAGGTAAACTAAGTCTACAAACCAACCCTAAATCACAAACTGTTAGCAGTGAACTATTATTGTTTTACATAAGAGAAGTTTGCAATTAACCCAAGTCTATGTAACGGCATCCAAAAGCAGGGAAAGGGTTTTATCTAAAACCCTTTTTTCTTTCTGACTTTTAAAACAACAAAAACTGCTTGCAGAGTACAATTAACTCCTGATTCTCATAGCAACCTAGGAGGGTAGATATAATTATCCATGTTTTTCACTTGAAGAAATTGAGAAATAAAAGTTAGCAAACTCACTCAAGGTCACTCAGCTAGGAAGTGGCCAGATGAGGATCTGAACCCAAGCCATCTGCCTCCTCCAAGGAGCTCTCAATAACTATGTTATACTGTTTATCAATGTACTCTGAAATATAGCTGACTATCAAAGAAAATACACAACATGCTCGTCCAGCAATTTCCAATCTCTTTTGACTGAGACATTCCTTTCATGGTAATAAATCATTTCATGGATTGCATCAGTATTTTTTTAAACTATTTTTTTTTAGTATGCATGCATGCAGGCTCAGTTGCTTTAGTTGTGTCCAACTCTTTGCAACCTCATAGATTGCAGCCCACCTGGCCTCTCGGTTGATGGGGATTCTCCAGGCAAGAATACTGGAGTGTGTTGCCATGCCCTCCTCCAGGGGATCTTCCCGACCCAGAGACAGAACCCATGTCTCATGTTTCCTGCACTGGCAGGCAGGTTCTTTACCACTAGCGTCACCATATATAATAAAAGAATGATTTTTAGTAAGATTTTTTTTTTTGCCATGCCATGTGGCTTGCAGAAACTCAGTTCCCCAGCCAGGAATTGAACCTGGGCCACAGCAGTGGAAGCTCAGAATCCCAGTCCACCAGGGAATGCCTGAGTAAGAAATTTTAAACCAGTAAGAATTAAAGAATTCATTAAAGCTCATATAAACAAAAACTTTATTATATAAATAAAATCCTTTGTCTTTTATAAGTTATTACTATTCTAAGTAATTTATGTAAGAAAAAAAACTGTTGATAAATTTTAAAATGAAATAAGACCTATGCTTATTTTCATTAAATAAATGAATATTAAAAAATGGGACTGAGTGACTTTCCTGGCAGTCCAGTGACTCCACGCTTCCACTGCTGGGGTCAGGGAACTGAGATCCTGCTTGTCGCACAGCACAGCCAAAAAAATTTGAAAAACAATAAAATAACCAAACCAAAACAAAAAGATGGACTGAAATGCAACTATGGGTTTTAGCATAAAGATTCTAGAAATAGCACCAAAAAAAAGAAAAAAATAAGAATAGAAATACCACCAGCCTATCAATATGAAAGCCAAGACTGTCAACCCCCCTACACTGACACGTGTAGAAAACTAACGGCAGCAGAACGCCAAGGCCACTGCTCACATCTGAACTAGCAGGAGTGGTAAGTAAACAACTGTATCTTTTACAGATACAATAAAATGACAATGTCAAACAGTGTAGTTCAATCATGAGTATACTGGCCACACAAAGCAGGAGTTCAATCAATAACTGTTGAATGAGTAAATGACTATAGAAAACCACCTCTCTAAGAAATCATCTGACACTGTGCCTTTTAGGAAAGGGCATTATAAGCACATACCAATTTATGAAAAGGATAAGGCTACACAAGAAGGGGTAAAGTTACAAAAAATGAATGGTTCCCTATTTGGAAACCCTATGGCAGCATCTTCTAATGCTAATGCATATATAAACTATGACAGAGGCATAGTACTGATGGCAAACATTTCTCCAACTACACTGTGTCTCATGTGCCCGAGACCAGAAGCATGCAAAACACCAGTCTAGCAAGGTGAAGCCTACCTTCCTGAGATTAAGAAGGCCCTACTTTTATTGTCACACAGCCCTAACCTAAGGCCACACACAAAGGCATTCTCAACCATTATTCAACAGGTCCTTCAGCCTACTAAAAAAAAAAAAAAAGATGCTGGTAGAGTCTTTCTTTTCTTATATTGTTACCGTCTCAGAATTCTAGCTGTTTAGGGGTTAGAGATGGTGAGGAGGAAGGAGGTGAGTGCAACTATGAATGGATAGCACAAAAGAGATCTTTCTGGTGATGCAATGGTGGTTACCCAAATCCATAGGTCATAAAATGCCACAGAACTATACACACATTGTACCAATGTCAATTTCCTGGTTTTGATACTGGACTATAGGTAAACAGAGCTTTCCTGGTGGCTCAGATGGTAAAGAATCTGCCAGTAATGCAGGAGACCCAGGTTCGATCCCTAGGTCGGGAAGATCCCCTGGAGAAGGAAATGGCAACCCATTCCAGTATTCTTGCCTGGAGAATTCCATGTACAGAGGAGCTCGGAGGGCTATAATCCACGGGGGTCACAAAGAGTCGGACAAAACTGAGGGACTAAAATACATAGTTAAATAAGATGTAACCATTAGAGGAAACAGGGTGAAGAGTTCACTAGACCTCTACCTACTCTTGTTGTTTTTTAGTTGCTAAATTGTGTCCAATTCTTTTGCAACCCCATGAATGGGTAGCCCTCCAGGCTCTTCTGTCCATGGGATTTCCCAGGCAAGAGTACTGGAGTGGGCTGCATTTCCTTCTCCAGGGGATCCTCCTGACCCAGGGATCAAACTCCCGTCCCCTGAACTGTAGGCGGATTCTTTATCACTGAACCACCAGGGAAGCCCCTTCCACATACTATCCATGCAAAAAAAAGAAAAAATAGGAAGAAAAGAATCCAGCTGTTTTAGCCATTATTCACTGAAAGAGGGCCATAGGAGGAAAGAAAAGTTAATTGAAGAGCTATGTATTTAAGTTTTTATTCCACACAAAATAGTCTATAAGATAAAGACACAGGTCCTAAGAACTTTACATTGTTTTTCATTTAATCCATGACTCTCAACTAACTCCAAGAAAATTTTACTCAAAGACTAAGAAGCACATAATCAGATTAACTTACCACATCAAGTTTTGCCCATGCCTCATAATCATAAGATTTTATCCTGTTTTTTGCGTTTTCATCTTTGGTTTTTTTAGATGACTCTTTAACTTTGCCTTTCTTCTTTTTCCTAAAATTCCCATTTCGAATAGGAGGTAAATTCTAGGGAGGGAAAACAACACATTTTGAGACAGCTCTGTTACTTTCCTGTGTAACTAGTGATGTTTAAAACGCTCACTGAAGGATATTTTCAAGTAAAAGTAATTTTAGTTTAGTTTTCAAGTGGTTAGAAATACCAATTCATTCATTTCTAATGATAAACCTATGCCTGAAAATTTTAATTCATCCTTTGACAAATACTGAACACTGTTCAGTCATAAGAAAAATATTACCCAGAAATTTTAATTATACACTTAATTTGCAATCCTAAATTCAAAATTCAAAAACTGCTTGACCTTCAGCCTTAATACAATGATTCAGCAACAGTACAATGGCACCAAACTGCCTCCACATTACCAACAGTATGAAAAAGCTGTCCACATCTCAATGCACTGTCTTAAGAAAACTGGTTGAGTCTAGGTATTCTCTGTGTTTAGGGCAATACTGTATGTTACTATATAACATTAAGTATATAATTATATATGATATATATACAAGCCTATTTTATGATGCTATTCATTTACCTTAAGAATTATCACATGGTCTTCCTATGGACTAAGCCTTAAAAATGTCCTATTGATAGTTAATACAATTATTACAAAGACTTTTAAAAGTAGAATTTTTCAAAATGTTGGCAGAAAGTAAATCTCTTTAATTAGCATTTCCACAAAACATTTTAAAGGCTGTGATTTACTTTAAAATAAATAAATGAAGAGTTTCCCTGGATGCTAAAGTAGGAATTCAGCTAAGAAATTTACCTCTTCAGGAACACCATTCTGTCTTCTAAGTTCCATATCCTTTTGTTTAATATCTTTCTCCCAGTTTTCTAAATCCCTCATAAAGTCTTGTAACTCTTCTGCATTTTGTTTCACTTGCAGTTGTAACTCAATTGCT
Source organism: Bos javanicus (assembly GCF_032452875.1). Classification (NCBI taxonomy): domain Eukaryota; kingdom Metazoa; phylum Chordata; class Mammalia; order Artiodactyla; family Bovidae; genus Bos; species Bos javanicus. The sequence continues at coordinate 33,078,029 of NC_083872.1, read as the reverse complement.
TTACTTGTTGAAGCCATTATGGCGTGCAGAGTTTTGACCGACCAATCCCTGATAAGAATTAAACAGAATTATTTGGTTTAGTTTTTTTTGAAACCTAGCTAATTAATGATTTTTACCTCTTTATAAATGGCCAAGATACATGTAAAGAAAGGAACTTAAAATGATGCAGAAGAAAATATCAGTATATTATGTTTTAAATGAGTCAATCAATGTTTGCTGAATAATCAAATGTAAAACAGAAAACTTTGGGCATCCATGCAATATGAATGAAAGGCAATATGGAGGAAATTACTGAAATTAGCAAATAGCCTATGGTAGCAGATTGGCTGCATATCTCTACAGTTTATACATTTAGCCAATTACCTCCTTTACTCCTTTTCCTTTCAACATTTACTGAACTTTGGCTATGTAATTAGCCCTATATTAAGATTCAGGGATGTATATTTTTGAGATTAGTTGTTTGTCAGTTGCTTCATTTGCTATTATTTTCTCCCATTCTGAAGGCTGTCTTTTCACCTTGCTTATAGTTTCTTTTGTTGTGCAGAAGCTTTTAAGTTTTATTAGGTCCCATTTGTTTATTTTTGCTTTTATTTCCAGTATTCTGGGAGGTGGATCATAGAGGATCCTGCTGTGATGTATGTCAAAGAGTGTTTTGCCTATGTTCTCCTCTAGGAGTTTTATAGTTTCTGGTCTTACATTTAGATCTTTAATCCATTTTGAGTTTATTTTTGTGTATGGTGTTAGAAAGTGTTCTAGCTTCATTCTTTTACAAGTGGTTGACCAGTTTCCCCAGCACCACTTGTTAAAGAGATTGCCTTAAATCCATTGTATATTCTTGCCTCCTTTGTCAAAGATAAGGTGTCCATATGTGCATGGACTTATCTCTGGGCTTTCTATTTTGTTCCATTAATCTATATTTCTGTCTTTGTGCCAGTACCATACTGTCTTGATGACTGTGGCTTTGTAGTAGAGCCTGAAGTCAGGCAGGTTGATTCCTCAGTTCCATTTTTCTTTCTCAAGAAAAATATACAAGCAACTCCTACAGCTCAATTCCAGAAAAATAAATGACCCAATCAAAAAATGGGCCAAAGAACTAAACAGACAATTCTCCAAAGAAGACATACAGATGGCTAACAAACACATGAAAAGATGCTCAACATCACTCATTATCAGAGAAATGCAAATCAAAACCACTATGAGGTACCATTTCACACCAGTCAGAATGGCTGCAATCCAAAAGTCTACAAGCAATAAATGCTGGAGAGGGTGTGGAGAAAAGGGAACCCTCTTACACTGTTGGTGGGAATGCAAACTAGTACAGCCACTATGGAGAACAGTGTGGAGATTCCTTAAAAAACTGGAAATAGAACTGCCTTATGATCCAGCAATCCCACTGCTGGGCACACACACTGAGGAAACCAGAATTGAAAGAGACACGTGTACCCCAATGTTCATCGCAGCACTGTTTATAATAGCCAGGACATGGAAGCAACCTAGATGTCCATCAGCAGATGAATGGATAAGAAAGCTGTGGTACATATACACAATGGAGTATCACTCAGCCATTAAAAAGAATACATTTGAATCAGTTCTAATGAGGTAGATGAAACTGGAGCCTATTATACAGAGTGAAGTAAGCCAGAAAAAAAAACACCAATACAGTATACTAACCCATATATATGGAATTTAGAAAGATGGTAACAATAACCCTGTATACGAGACAGCAAAAGAGACACTGATGTATAGAACAGTCTTTTGGACTCTGTGGGAGAGGGAGAGGGTGGGATGATTTGGGAGAATGGCATTGAAACATGTATAATATCATATATGAAACGAGTCGCCAGTCCAGATTCGATGCACAATACTAGATGCTTGGGGCTGGTGCACTGGGACGACCCAGAGGGATGGTACGGGGAGGGAGGAGGGTGGAGGGTTCAGGATGGGGAACACATGTATACATGTGGTGGATTCATTTTGATATATGGCAAAACCAATACAATATTGTAAAGTTAAAAAACAAAAAATAAAAATATTTTTTAAAAAAAACAGCAATGGGAGTCTCTTGGGAATGCAAATTCTCAAGGGATGAAAGGAAATTAAAAAAAAAAAAAAAGATTTAGGGATGCAAAAACAAGACAAGGTCCCTTCTCTAGTGGAGAAGAAAAGAATCCAAGTACTGAGTAACAAAATATTATACTTGGCAGGACTTCTCAACCTTGGGATCACTGATGTTTTGGGCCAGATAATTCTTTGTTGTAGGTCAGCTGTCCTGTGCAATTGTAGGATGGTTGGCAGCATCCCCAGCCTCTACTAGCTAAATGCCAGTATTACTCCTTTCCCTCTGGACTATGACAATCAAAAATGTCTTCAGACATTGTCAAATGTCCCCTGGGAAGCATAAAAACCCCTGGTTGAGAACCACTGTTAGAGGTATGTACAGATGCTACAGAACTGACCACAGAGGACAGGTATGAATCAGATGGTAGGGTGGTAGGTTTAAGGAAAGAGTCACCAGAGCTGCTGCAGTTTAGCCATGTTTCAAAAGGGGCCAGTCAAGTGATTAATGTGGAGGAGCGGGCAGGCAGAATGAGGGACTAGGCAGGAGAAGGATGGAAGAGAAGGCTAAGAAGGAGGATGGGACAGATCGTGAAATGCCAGGCCATGAGAGGTGACCAATGATCTGAAAGCCACGGGAAACATTAAGGTGGTAAAATAAAAGGGACATGATAATTCATTAGACTGAGAAGTTGGGGAGCAGCTGCTGCTGCTGCTAAGTTGCTTCAGTCATGTCCGACCCTGTGTGACCCCACAGACGGCAGCCCATTAGGCTCCTCTGTCCCTGGGATTCTCCAGGCAAGAATACTGGAATGGGTTGCCATTTCCTTCTCCAGCTGGGGAGCAGGGAAGGACGCAAAGTCTTAGATTTCTGGTTTGGGAGCCTGGTAAGATTAGTAGTACCATTTTGAGTCAGGAATCATAATTTCAAAAGGAAAAGAGGTTTCAGGATGGCAGAACAAGTGTAAAAATAGATTTTTTCAGTTTGGCATAAATTGATTTTGAGTTCTTATGAGATGTCAGGACACAGTAAGTAGTTATAGAGGCCTAGAAATGTAAATTCGGGTGTCACTAGCATAATGGCAGAAGCTACAATCATGAGATTTGGACACGTTTAATTACTGTGACAGTGGAGGGGGAAAGAAGAGAAGAGATCTGTGGAACATTAATATCTAGGGAACAAATAGAGGAAGAAATGCCAACACTAAAAATCAGGCAGTGGCATCTAGAGAGCTGGAAGGAAAACCTGGAGTTACTGTCACAGAAGAGAATTCCCATGAGTTCAAGAAGGCCACAGAGGTCATATGTGGGAAATAAAGTACATTGTATTTAGTCATTTAAATATTGTTTAGAGTTCAAATAGGCCATTTTTTAAGTATAAAAGTAAAATGAGCTGAATAAATGAGATTATATGGGGATTAGTATTTCATCTTTGATAACCTAAAATTCTTCACGAGTATGGAGGGCAGAGGAACTGAAAAACAAAGTTAAAGAAGATACAGGAAAGTAGATGATGGGCAAGGTCCCCAAATATGGGGAGGTGAGGGAAAGTTAGGCTGGAAGAGATAGAAAGATTAGAAAAGGGATTCTCCTAAAACATGTTTGCAACCGCAGATAGGTCTTCTGACCCCTTAGCCTTGCCTCAGAAACTAAATTTAAGCTTTTTTCAGGCAGTGCACACGTTTGGTCACATATATATATCTCATTAAAAAACAAAACTAGTACAATGCTTTGGCGAGGTGCTCAAAAACATAAATAAAATCGCAGCAAGCCACTGAGATACAAGGGAGGTAGAAACCTGTTCCATTTTACCCATCATCTTTCCGCTCCCACGGAACCTGCGTCCAGGCTGGCAACCAGAAACTTCCAGCGCCTGAGGGTATCACGTTCATACTCAATATGCGGCCGAGCACTGCACACCCACGACTAAGTGGGGCGGGCCCCACACAGGTCTTCTCGGGAGAATGGATCCGCGATCCTGGACCACCGCAAATCGCCGAACGCCCAGAGCAGCAGGAATCGAGGGACCGACAGTAAAGCTGACCGTCCAGGCCCTGATTGCTCCGGGCCAGCCCCTCCCGAAACGCGATCCCCGGTGCGCCGCTACCTAGACACCGCCGCGCCGCGCCCCCGCGCACACCCTCGCCCTCGCCCTCTCCGCCTCACGCGGGACCATGGCAGCACCCCCTCCTCCCGCCGGGCGACCCCAAAAGCCTCCTCGCTACTGCAGCCCGGGATAACCGCAGAGCCGGCTCACCTCACCAGGCCGTTACCAACCCCACTTCCACTGCGTCCAGCCGGCAGCAACTCACGCCCGGCCCCGCCTTCCTAGACTTTCCCACAAGTCCTCGCGCGCTCTCGCCCCGCCCCCTGGAGCCGGGACAGAGCATGCGCAGAAGGTCAGATACGCTGTGCCCTGCTTTTCAGGGCACAACTAGTCTAGAGTATTGACAGCTGTGTTAAGGTAGGGTCTTCGGCTTTGCCTGCTTCCAGTGTGACCGTATTTCACAGTAGGTAATACAGAAAATGCAAGATCATCCTGACTTGCTTTGATTCCCCAAATAATAACGCCTTGAAATATTTCCTTGGATTTCCCTCAATTTTGTCTCTAATATTTGCCTTGCTGTATGTAATGATATTTTACAACCTTTGTGAATATGATAATCATATGAGAAAGTTGCCCCTTGTCTACCATGAACAGGCTATGTAAACTGGTAACTCTAGCAATTTTTTTTTTAAGTTCTTATGTGCGGCAAACGAGTTTTTCAGTCTGACTGCCTTGCACCTTTCAAGTAAACTCTTTCTTAACGAGTCTGGGTCTTGGATGTGTGTCAGTATTAAGGTCAGTCATTAGATTTGCCCTGGCCACAAAGAAAAAAAAGAATATGAAACTTTTAATATTTCATGCTCCAATTTCCTGAATGAGTGAGCTTTCACTTTTCATAGTAACTCAAATTATAAAACAAAAATAATTTTAAAAGAAGCAAAACAACCTTTTTGTTGAAAGAAGCAAAGCTTTCCATTTGAAATAGCCCTCACCGAGGGATGGAACCCATGCCCCCTTCAGTGGAAGCTTGCAGTCCTAACCACTAGACCACCAGGGAAGTCCCAAAGCAACTATGTTTTTAAAAATTAATTCTGGCAGAGTCAATTGAGAGAGAACGGGGACAGCTGGCTGCTGTAGTAAAACATCATAGATTCTCTCACATCTCTCTCTCTCTCAAGTAACATGATAATCAGTTGCTGGGCAAGTATAGAATCAAAGCAACAGGACTTAGTCAAATAGTCTTGATGGCCCCCACCATCAGCTAACCCTGAGGCTTCCACTGTCCTGCAAAAAGCCACGCCTGAATGGCAGCCTTCCCTCTGCAAGGGAGGTTGAAGGTTTTTCTTAGCAGTCATGTGCTAATCTAAAAACTAAGAATCGATAAATAAGGAAGAAGAGAGCATTACTGAGAGCAACCAGTACCCTTTATTAAAGGCCTTATTAAGTATTCATCAAAAGAATAGTGAATAAATAAATTAGTCCATACTGTGAGAAATCCAAGCTCACTGTAACTTAAGGAAAAGGGCTGAATTCTGAAATACTGATTCTGCCACTTACTGAAAATGTGATCTGAATGTATCCGTACATTGAGGCTTAATCTAAATTAAAATGAAGATAAAAATACTACTAGAGTGAGAAAGCATATGTATTCAGCCTACTTAGCACAATTTGGGACATGGTAAGAGCTTAACAAATGTTTTCTGTCCCTCCCTCCAAAGGTAAAATCCAGACCCTGGGATTGAATAACTTTCCCCTGCATCTCTCCCTGTCTCCCACTTAACTACCTGGAAGACCTCTGAAGAGGTCTCTAAGGAGCACAAGTTCTAGGTATCAGGAGATAAAGGTTAAGGTTGATAGCAAGGAAGGTAAACTGCTTATCCAAGAGCAAAATGATATCTGTATAATAAGGGTTTATTCATTGGAAGGACTGATGCTGAAGCTGAAGCTCCAGTACTTTGGCCACCTAATGCAAAGAGCCAACTCATTAGAAAAGACTCTGATGCTGGGAAGGATTGAAGGTAGCAGGAGAAGGGGATGACAGAGGACGAGATGGTTGGATGGTATCACCAACTCAGTGGACATGAGTTTGGGCAAGCTCCAGGAGGTGGTGAAAGATGGGGAGGCCTGGAGTGCTGCAGTTCATGGGATCACGAAGAGTCAGACACAACTGAGCAACTGAACAACAATAATAAGGGAGACAAGAATTATTAGAAGGAATAAGCATGCTATTTTATTTTGCTTGTCTCACAACAATGGTCATATTATCCCCATTCTGATAAGGACACTGACCTGAATAATTAAGGAATTTTCCCAAATAATCTGCAAATTATGGAGGCTGGTGAGTCAGAGCTGGGCAGTCTGACATCAGAGCTGGCCTCTGTGACCCCCTCTTCTGCTGTCCCCAGTCTTGCTCATTTGACTGTGAGCGCCCCTGAGGAAGGGTAAGAGGAGGCTGTGTTATCCACCTGTACTCTGTAACTTACCTGAGGCACTCCTCAATACCTGGCATTTTCCTAGCATCTGTGGCCTAAATAACATGTTCACAGGTGAGAAGTCTCCTTGTGTCTCTCTGGCACTTCCTCCTCCCGCAGCTTGGTCAGCCTCTGCAACCACAGAAGCTGCGTCCAGAGGCACCCTTACGTTCCCTGTGTACATGGTCAAGGGGCTGGTTATCAGGGCCAGAAACCACCAGTCTCCATTTACCCCCTCATAGTCTACGTGCAATGCTCCTTCCACTTTTTTTTTTTTTTAAGACTTTATTTTTTGAGAGCAGTTTTGGGCTTACAACAAAATTAAGATAAATGTACAGAAAGTCTCATGTCTACTTGAAGAAGGTGGTCTTTGCCCCTCTCCCTTTCCTTGGCTATAAAATTGTACTCTACTTAGTCCTTGGAGCAGAGCTCCTTTGCCTTCATGCTTGCATCTCCTACAAGAATACTATATTAATAAATCTACTTCTTGCCAAAAAAAAAGATAAATGTACAGAGATTTGCATATACTCCTTGTCCCCCAAATATGCATAGCCCTCCCCTTTTATCGACATCACTCACCAGAATGGAAAAAAAAATTTTTTTTTTGCCAAGTATGAACCTACATTGACACATCATAGTCACCCAGAATCCATAATTTAGCTAAGGATTCACTCTTGGTGTTTGTTATACAGTGGGTTTAGACAAATAACTAATAACTATATATCTATGGTTATAATACCATACAGAGTATTTTCACTGTCTTAAAAATCCTCTGCACTCCACATATTCATCTCTCCCCCTCAACTGCCACCCCCAATGACTATTGATCATTTTTACTGTCTCTACAGTTTTGCCCTTTCCAGAATGTCAAATAATTGAAATCATATAATATGGAGTCTTCTCAGTTTGGCTTCTTTCACTCAGTAATATGAGTTTCAGATTCCTTACAGGGCTTGATAGCTCATTTATTTCTAGCTCTGCGTTATATTCTATTGTTGGATGTACCACAATTTATTTACCTGCTGAAGGACATCTTGTTTGCTTCCAAGTCTGGGCCATGATGAATGGAACTGTTAAAAACTTTCATCTGCGGGATTTTGTGTGGGTAAAAGTTTTTAGTTCCTTTCATAGTACAATTGCCAAGGAGTGCAACTGCTGGATCATATGGTAAGAATATGCTTAGTTTTGTTACAGAATCATCAAGCTATCTTCTAAAATGACTATACCGTTTTGCGTTTCCACCAACAATGTCTGAGAGTTCCTAATCCTCCACATCCTCACCAGCATTTGATGTTGTTAGTGTTCCTGATTTTGACTATTGTAACAGATGTGTAATGGAAAATGGTATGTTTTAATTTGCACTTTCAAAGAATAGCAAGGAGAGATAAGAAAGCCTTCCTCAGCGATCAATGCAAAGAAATAGAGGAAAACAACAGAACGGGAAAGACTAGAGATCTCTTCAAGAAAATTAGAGATACCAAGGAAACATTTCATGCAAAGATGGCTTGATAAAGGACAGAAATGGTATAGACCTCACAGAAGCAGAAGATATCAAGAAGAGGTGGCAAGAATACACAGAAGAACTGTACAAAAAAAGATCTTCACGACCCAGATAATCATGATGGTGTGATCACTCACCTAGAGCCAGACATCCTGGAATGTGAAGTCAAGTGGGCCTTAGAAAGCATCACTATGAACAAAGCTAGTGGAGGTGATGGAATTCCAGTTGAGCTATTTCAAATCCTGAAAGATGATGCTGTGAAAGTGCTGCACTCAATATGTTAGCAAATTTGGAAAACTCAGCAGTGGCCACAGGACTGGACAAGGTCAGTTTTCATTCCAATCCCAAAGAAAGGCAATGCCAAAGAATGCTCAAACTACCGCACAATTGCACTCATCTCACACGCTAGTAAAGTAATACTCAAAATTCTCCAAGCCAGGCTTCAGCAATACATGAACCGTGAACTTCCAAATGTTCAAGCTGGTTTTAGAAAAGGCAGAGGAACCAGAGATCAAATTGCCAACATCCGCTGGATCATCAAAAAAAGCAAGAGAGTTCCAGAAAAACATCTATTTCTGCTTTATTGACTATGCCAAAGCCTTTGCCTGTGTGGATCACACTAAACTGTGGAAAATTCTGAAAGAGATGGGAATACCAGACCACCTGACCTGCCTCTTGAGAAACCTATATGCAGGTCAGGAAGCAACAGTTAGAACTGGACATGGAACAACAGACTGGTTCCAAATAGGAAAAGGAGTACGTCAAGGCTGTATATTGTCACCCTGCTTATTTAACTTATGATGCATCTCATGATGCAGAGTACGTCATGAGAAATGCTGGGCTGGAAGAAGCACTAGCTGGAATCAAGATTGCCGGGAGAAATATCAATAACCCCAGATATGAAGATGACGCCACCCTTATGGCAGAAAGTGAAAAGGAACTAAAAAGCCTCTTGATGAAAGTGAAAGAGGAGAGTGAAATGGTTGGCTTAAGCTCAACATTCAGACAACTAAGATCATGGCATCTTGTCCCATCACTTCATGGGAAGTAGACGGGGAAACAGTGGAAGCAGTGTCAGACTTTATTTTTGGGGGCTCCAAAATCACTGCAGGTGGTGATTGCAGCCATGAAATTAAAAGAGGCTTATTCCTTGGAAGGAAAGTTATGACCAACCTGGATAACATATTAAAAAGCAGAGACATTACTTTGCCAACAAAAGTCCGTCTAGTCAAGGCTATGGTTTTTCCAGTGGTCATGTATGGATGTGAGAGTTGAACTGTGAAGAAAGCTGAGTGCCGAAGAATTGATGCTTTTGAACTGTGGTGTTGGAGAAGACTGTTTAGAGTCCCTTGGACTGCAAGGAGATCCAACCAGTTCATTCTAAATGAGATCGGTCCTGGGTGTTCAATGGAAGGACTGATGTTGAAGCGGAAACTCCAGTACTTTGGCCACCTCATGCGAAGAGTTGACTCATTGGAAAAGACTCTGATGCTGGGAGGGATTGGGGGCAGGAGGAGAAGGGGACAACAGAGGATGAGATGGCTAGATGGCATCACCGACTTGATGGACATGAGTTTGAGTAAACTCCGGGAGTTGGTGATGGACAGAGAGGCCCGGTGTGCTGAGATTCATGGGGTCGCAAAAGTCGGACACGACTGAGCGACTGAACTGAATAACGTTTGAGGTGGAGTATCTTTTTATATGCTTATTTGCCATCTATATATCTTCTTTAGCCTGTTAATGGTTGATGTCTGTTAATGTCCCATTCATTAATTGGTTGTTGACTTTTTATGGAGTCTCAAGATTTCTTTCCATGTTTTGGATAACAGTCTTTATTAAATATGTCTTTTGCAAATATTTTCTCCCCATCTGTGACTTTTCTGCTGATTCCCTTGATATTGTCTTTCCCAAAGCATAAGTTTTTATTTTTAATTGAAGTATAGTTAATTTACAATGTTTCAAATGTACATGGCACCCCACTCCAGTACTCTTGCCTGGAAAATCCTATGGATGAAGGAGCCTGGTGGGCTGCAGTCCACGGGGTCGCGAAGAGTCGGACACGACTAAGCGACTTCACTTTCACTTTTCACTTTCATGCATTGGAGAAGGAAATGGCAACCCACTCCAGTGTTCTTGCCTGGAGAATCCCAGGGATGGGGGAGCCTGGTGGGCTGCCATCTGGGGTCACACAGAGTCGGACACGACTGAAGCAACTTAGCAGCAGCAGCATATAGACACAAATATATGTGTTCTTTTTCAGATTCTTTTCCTTTATAGGTTATTACAAGATATTGAACACAGTCCTCTGTGCTACACAATAGAGTCTAAATTCTCAGTTTACCCCTCCTCCCTCACTTCTCCCCTTGGTAACCATGCTTGTTTTCTATGTCAGACTAGAAACAGACAAAAAGACTGTGAGTCTGTTTTTGTTTTGTAAGTCAGTTCATTTACATCTTTTTTTAGATTCCAGATATGTGATAATATGATTTTTATCACTGTCTGACCTACTTTACTTAGATTGATAGTTTTTAGGTCCATCTATGTTGCTGCAAATGTCATTATTTCATTCTTTTTTATGAGTGAGTAATATTCCTCTGTGTGTGTGTGTGTGTGTGTGTGTGTGTGTGTGTGTGTGTGTATCACACCTTCTTTATCCATTCATCTGTTGATGGACATTTAGGTTGATTCCATGTCTTGGCTATTGTAAATAGTGCTAACATTGAGGTGCACCTTTTCAAATGAGAATGTTTGTCTTTTCCGGGTATATGCCCAGAGGTAGGACTGCTGGATCATATGGTAGCTCTATTTTTAGGTTCTTGACAAACCTCCATACTCTTCTCCATAGTGGCTGCACCAGTTTACATTTCTACCATCAGTGTAGAGGGTTTCCTTTTCTCCAAACCCTTTCCAGCATTTATTATTTATTGACTTTTTGACAATGGCCCGACTGGTGTGAGGTGATACCTCATTGTGGTTTTAATTTGCATTTGTCTAATAATTAGTGATGTTGAGCATCTTTTCATGTGCCTCCTGGCCATCTAGTATGTCTTCTCTGAAGAAATGTTTATTTAGGTTTTCTACCCATATTTTGGATTGGTTTGGGGTTTGGGGTTTTTTTTTTTTTTTTTTTTTGATGTTGAGCTGGTTTTGGTTTGGTTTTGGTTTTTGGTTTTTATATTGAGCTACTTATATATTCTGGAAATTAATCCCTTGTCAGTAGCATCATTTGCAAATATTTTTCTCCCATTCTGTGGGTTGTCTTTTTGTTTATGGTTTACTTTGCTGTGCAAAAGCATTTAAGTTTAATTAGGTCCCATTTGTTTATTGTTGCTTTTGTTTCCATTACTCTAGGAAGTGGATCTGAAAAAATATTTCTTCAGTTTATGTCCAAGAGTGTTCTTCCTATGTTTTCCTTTAGGCATTTTATAGTAGCAAGTCTTCCATTTAATCCATGTTGAGTTTACTTTTTATATGGCATTAAAGAATGTTTAATTCCACTCTTTTATGTGTAGCTATCCAGTTTTTCCCCAGTAACACTTATTGAAGAGACTGTCTTTTCTCCATTTTATATTCTTGCCTCCTTTATCATAGATTAATTTCACATCAGTGCATGGGTTGTTTCTGGGCTTTCTATCCTGTCCCATTGATCTATGTTTTTGTGTTCTATTTTTGTTCCAGTACCATATTGTTCTGACTACTATAGCCTTAGAGTATCGTCTAAAGTCAAGAAGCATGTTTCCTCCAGTTCAATTCTTTTTTCTCAAGATTTTTTTGGCTATTTGGGGTCTTTTGTGTTTCCGTACAAATTTTAAAATGTTTTATTCCAGTTCTGTGAAAAAATACCATTGGTAATTTGATAGGGATTGCACTGAATCTGTACATTGTCTTGAGTAGTATGGTCATTTTAACAATACTAATTCTTCTGATCTAAGAACATGATATATCTTTCCACTCATGTTGTCTTAAATTTCTTTCATCTTACAGTTTTCAGAGTACAGGTCTTTTGTCTCCTTAGGTTGGTGTATTACTAGGTATTTTATTCTTTTTGATGTGATAGAAAATGGGATTGTTTCCCTGATTTCTCTAATTGTTTGTTGTTAGTTTATAGAAATGCAACAGATTTCTGTGTATTAATTTTATAACCTGAACCTTTACCAAGTTCATTGATGAGCTCTTAATAGTTTTCTAGTGGCATCTTTAGAATTTTCAATGTTGTCATATCATCTCATCTGCAAATGGTGAACAGTTTTACTTCTTGCTTCCAATTTGGATTCCTTTTATTTCCTTTTCTTCTCTGATTGCTATAACTAGGACTTCCAAAACGATGTTAAATAAAAGTGGCAAGAATGGACATCCTTGTATTATTCTTGATCTTAGAGGGAATGTTTTCAGCTGTTTACCACTGAGTATGATATTAGCTATGGGTTTGTAATAGATAGCCTTTTTTATGCTGAGGTATGTTCACTCTATGCCCACTTTCTGGAGAGTTTTTATCCTAAATGGATATTGAATTTTATCAAAAGATTTTTCTGCATCTATAGAGATGATCATACTGGTTTTTTAATTTATTTATTTGACTGTGCCAGATCTTAGTTGCAGCACACGGGATCTTTAATTGTGGTATCCAAACTCTTGGTTGCAGCATGTGGGATCCAGTTGCCAGGCCAGGGATTAAACCCAGGCCCCTTCACTGGGAGCGAGGAGTCTTAGCCAATGGACCACTAGAGAAGTCCTGATCATGCAGGTTTAAGTTTTTATCGTTAATGAAGTGTAGGTTATCAGTTTTTCCTTTCACGGATTGTGCCTTTGCTGTTATATCTAAAAAGGCATTACAGTGACTTCCCTGGCAATCCAGTGGTTAAAATGCTGCATTTCCAATTGAGGGTGTACAGGTGTGATCTTTTTTTTGATTAGTATTATCATGGTATATTTTTCTTTATCCATTTTAAAGTGGATTTCCTGTAGATGACATAGTTAGGTCTCAGTTTTTGATTCACCCAGACAATCTCTGTTTTTTAATTAGTACATGTAGAACACTGACATTCAAAGTGATTACTGACATAGCTGGGTTAATATCTACCATATTCATTACAGTCTTCTGTTTGTTGCCCTTGTTCTTTGTTCCTAATTATGTCTTCTACTCTCTTCCTGCCTTTTATGCTTTTGAGTATTTTATATGATTTTATTTTCTCTCCTTTCTTAGCATGTCAGTTATACATATTTTTAACTTCTATAGTGGTTGCCATAGTTTGCAATACACATTTACAACTAATCCATGCCCACTTTCAAATAACACTGTGCCACTACATGGATAGTTAGTACTTTATAATGACAAAATAATTCCTTCCTCTGTCCCTTTTACCTGTCACAGATAAACTTATATAATCAAATACATTGTTAGCTGCTATTATTATCTTGAATAAACTGTTATCTGTTAGATCATTTAAGAATCATAAAATAAAAGTTTTATCTTCACTTATTTCTTCTTTGACACTCTTTCCCCAAGCAGTTCAAGGGGGCCATATACAAAAACGAGACAGATTTCAAGTTTTCTTAAATGACTTTAATTGGAGACGCAAGACTCTAAAGCCTCACTCTGTGGGACAGCATTTGGTCCCCACTGCGGGTAGGGGAAAAATGCATGATTGAGGTTGAAATAGCGAGCCCCAGTCTCCCTGTCTTCCATTTTGGAGCTTATGCAAATTTTGGCTGCTGAATGAGACTTAAGATAATTATGTTAGCGATACCAAACTATAGGTTCCTTTCTTCTTCTGATGTAGAATCTTCCTCCTATAAGGAAAACTCTTCTACAAACTCTTTGGGATCAAAATTCAGTCCTGTAACTGCACTTAATATCTACAAATAGGAAATTTCTTGATGCAGTTACCTAGCTGCAAAAAAAAAAAAAAATCAGGCCTGGAGGAGTCTACTCCCTCTCCAGCCTACTCACTGCATCAGTCCTTACCCTCTCGCAGACCCTGTTCTTTAAGGTCTTTAAGACCATTTAAGGATGTAACCCTTGGAAAGACCAAACACCTGCCCTTGATCTCCATGGCCTGATTTCTTTGAAGCCCCAGTACAGGGGTGATTACAGTTTGCAGCGCTGTGTACACAGCCATTACGGTAATCTGGGATTTCTATCAGCCGTTCTTCCTAAGAACAATTGAAAACATCTTCACAGTAAAAATAGCATCAGGTTTGCCTTCTTACCAACCCCCAGAAGAGGAAGTGGAGCAAACCCCTTCCCTTTGTATTGAAAGGAAACATGAGACCTGGAGAGGTCAAGGACTTCTTCATGGTTCCATCTCCCTTCAAGGTAAAGAGCTATGGAGGGTCCCAACCTTCTATTTCCAAAGTGCTGGAGGACAAAGATTTGACTGTTTTTCTAACTTGTATAGTTTCCTTCTTTCCCATAGGAACGTTTCTGGATTGAGTCTCCTCTAATCCCATACCCTCCAGCGCAGAGCAAATAGCATCTCAGTCTGACAAGAACTCTCATGGCCCTCATAGGTCTTTCTGGCTTGAAGCTCTAATGGGTGGAGGACACCACATAGGCTGTTGCGATGTACTTCTTGCCATTTCCATAGGTTGACTTGTTCCAGGTATAGGTCTGGATGGCCAAGGGATGTCCACCCAGGCTCAACTGGCACCTGTGGGGAGAGATCACCAAATAATAGGGACTTGCTTCACCCCACCTCCATCTCCAGGCTGGAAGGATTGAGTTTAGCCCATGCAGAAGGGCTCTACCCTGTCTTACCCTTTAAGGGAGCTGCCACAGCTTGCTTCAGCCACTGCCTCCAGCTCCCTACATGCAGAGCACCCTTTCAAAATCTGTCTTATTTTCTATCTTCTTAAAGAATACTGTTTCTCATCTTTCCTAGAGGAATATTCTCAAATCCAATTCTAGAGCTGAAAACCCCAGAAATGAAATGTTTGCTTAGGGTTTCAGAAGTGGTTGGACCCAGAGTCCTCAAATGTTAGAGAAGATGAGACCCCTGGTTTCCAGCTGTGCTCTCTGGGGCTCCAGTGTTCCCCCAAGCAGCCTCAGGGGCCAAATAGGGAGGCTTGCGTGCGTGTTCAGTCACTTCAGTCATGTCCGACTGTTCACAATCCTATGGACGGTAGCCAACCAGGTTCCTATGTCCATGGGATTCTCCAGGAAAGAATACTGGAGTAGGCTGTCATGCGCTCCTCCAGGGGATCTTCCTGACCCAGAAATCGAACCCACGTCACCTACATTGGCAGGTGGGTTCTTTACCACTAGTACTACCTGAGAAGTCTAGACAGGCTTGCAGCCCCCAGGGCAGTTCCATGTCCAACTGTTTGATACATTGAGCTCCTGCACAAGATTGCACTTGGAGAAGGAGGGGACATAGATCTGTTGCTGGGATGAGGGTTGGCAGCCATGTGACTGATCTCATCAACAGCTTCACAATCCAAGAGAGAAAACTGAGCCCCACAGCAGTGATTTGCCCACACCCTCCTGGGCCACCAGGACTTACACTTTGCCTGGCCTGGCGATGAAGCACAGGGAGTAGAGTGCAAACTCAAACTCAGGGCTGCTGCCAATGAAAGCTGAGCCCACTTCCTTGTAGTACCCATCCCAGTTGAACTGCATGGCCAGCACGTCGGGGTAAGAATCCCACTGTAGAGAGAAGGATGGCAAAGAGGGTCTGGTGAGTGCCCCAACGCAGTCAAAGACAGGGGTGGCCAGGATGTGTCGGGGGCCTGTGGGGGCCCATGTGAGCTTTCTGGGGAGAGTGGATTCTCTAAATCAACAGAGGAAGCAGTCTGCCTGCTAAGGTGTCTGAGTTCCGCTCAGACCCTCTGTCTGGAAACACCATCTCACTTCTCCCAGGAAGGCCAGAGTCAGAATCCATGTGCCCAATGCCAGGGGAGCAGGGACATAACTGTTCCCAGTAGCCTTCACGCGTGGAAGAGGAAGACAGTTTAGTGTCCCCAAAATGTTTCCAGACTTAGGGCAGCACAGGTTTATAAAAACATAAGAAATTTAACTCAGACTAGCCAGACTGAAACTTCAGCTGACTGTACATTCTAAGGAAATTCAGGCAGCTGGTAATTGCATATCTTTGATTTTCCTCTCTGAGAATCCTCCCCTTCTACACTCTCCCATCCACAGAGGATGCCCTCTGTCTCCTCCTGCCCCCTGCACCTCGGGAGCCCTCACTGTTTGGAAGCATGCTGGCTGGATAAACCTACTTTCCAGCAAATAGGAAAGTCATATTCACAATCACGGATGGGCTGCCAAAAGGGTCAGGGTGAGAGACAAGCCTGCCTGTTCAGAATGCAGAATGAGGACAGAAAGTCTGGGTGCTAACAAGGCTTTTCCAGCCTATGAGGTCAGCATCAGTACTCACAGGCCCATCATAGATGTGACTGTAATAGTCCACCAGGCCCTCCTTCTCCTGCATGTAGAAACGGATCCAGTTATGGAAGCCAGTGACCTTGCCTTTTTTGACTTCACCTATGATAGAGAGATCAAGGTGGGTGATCTGGGCCGCCCCTCCAACCTCTTTCCCTACTCCCATGCCAAGGCTGTCCCCCTTCTCTAGTCTCTGACTCCTAGAATGTCCACCCCAACTTCCTGGAGTCCCTCACATCCCTAACTCTCAGCTCAGGAAGCTCCCCGCTACCCCGACCACCATTTCAGCTCAAGCCCTCGGGAGAGTTTCTTCCCCTGGCTGACCCTGGATCAATCTAAGATCCTCTAGCCATTTCCCTAGGAACAAGCCAGTTTTGGGGGGAGCTTGGCAGGGTGTGGCAGTGCAGGAAGAGAACATGTTCTTCTTGGGAAGCAGCCGGCCAAGCGCTGGAAGCAGAGGACCATTGGGAGGTAGACAACCATGGCCTCAAAGGCATCTCCCTTCCTATGTGTGCGCGTTGGGAGCCCCAGTGTCTGGGCTGCTTTCTCCCTCAGATGCTCCAGAAGAGACTGGTCCTCAAGAATGGCTCCTGAGTCCCCTCCCTCTTGGCCTACGAGCTGGTGTGGCTGCTGATTCAGGAGTGTGGCTGCTGCCCCATGCCTGAGGGAAGCGTCCCTCTTCATCCCTCCACCTCCTTCTTCCCAAGCAGAGTAATCCCACCTGAGAAGACGTGCTCAAAGCCACTGGAGTCCCTCTCTTCTTTGCTTCTGGAATACAGCCCAAACCACATGTTTTTTAGGTCGCTGACGAACTCCTGTTCCGAGCTGTAGCGGTCTGGGGAGAGGAGCACAGAGGACTTAGGAGAGGGGAAGGCGGGGCCAGGTCTTGGGAAGCAAGGCAGGGCCATCTGTCCCAACTTGACAAGAGGCAGGTGGTTCAGCCAATAAATGTAGTCAGTTGTTTGTTTAGCAATTATCTTTGGGGCACCTGTCCTGTGCCAGGCCCAGACCTGAAGGCTGAGGATTCAGCAGGGAATCACAAGGACAAGATCCCTGACTTTATAGTTTACATTCCAGTGGAGGAAACAAATGATAAATAAACAGGATGATTTCAGATAAGTGCTATGAAGAAAATAAAGGAGATTATCCCATGATGACTGGAGGTGGGGATGGGGTGCTCTTCTAGAAAGCCAAAAAGGCCTCTCTGAGAAGGCACTAATCAGAGATCCGAAGGATAAGGAGTCAGCTGTACAAAGACCTGGGAGAAAGATTCTTACACGTAGAAGAAACAGCAGGTACAAAGGCTCCAGGACGCCTTGAACTTGATGTTCAAAGAGCTGAGAGTCTATGTGGGGGAGCGTAGTGAGCAAGAGGAGAGAGTGGTGGGAGAGGGGGTCTGAGAGGCAGTCAGAAGTCAGCATACAAGGGTTGGAGCTTGATCAAAGAGTAATAATAACAAAAGTATTTTAGATTTACTATGTTATATGTGCCTGGCACTGTTTTAACTGCTTTAAATTCTCACATTGATTCTTCATGTCAGAGTGGTATCAGGCTTGGACTCCAAAATCACTGCCAACAGTGACTGCAGCCATAAAATTAAAAGACGCTTACTCCTTGAAAGAAAAGTTATGACAAATCTAGACAACATGTTAAAAAGCAGAGACATCACTTTGCCAACAAATGTCCGTATAGTCAAAGCCATGGCTTTTCCAGTAGTCATATACGGATGTGCGAGTTGGACCATAAATAAGGCTGAGCACCAAAGAATTGATGCCTTTGAATTGTGTGCTGGAGAAGACTTTTGAGAGTCCCTTGGACTGCAAGGAGATCAAACCAGTCAATCCTAAAGAAGTCAACCCTGAATATCCATTGGAAGGACTGATGCTGAAGCCCCAATAATTTGGGCAGTTGATATGAAGAGCTGACTCACTGGAAAAGACCCTGATGCTGGGAAAGGTTGAAGGCAGGAGGAGAAGGAGGCAGCAGAGGATAAGATGGTTGGATGGCATCACTGGCTCAGTGGGCATGAGCTGAGCAGACTCCAGGAGATGGTGAAGGACAGGGA
Source organism: Bos javanicus (assembly GCF_032452875.1). Lineage (NCBI taxonomy): Eukaryota > Metazoa > Chordata > Mammalia > Artiodactyla > Bovidae > Bos > Bos javanicus. The sequence continues at coordinate 33,059,507 of NC_083872.1, read as the reverse complement.
AGCCTGGTGTACTGCAGTTCATAGGATCACATAGTCGGGACAGGACTTAGAAACTGAACAACGACAACAATTCCTGGTGGAGGAAATGGGGGTGGAGAGTGGTGACATAAAGATAAGAATCAAATATAACTCCTGGGCTTTGGGCACAAGTAACTGGATGAATTATGGAACTATGAATGAGATGGGGAAGACTGAGAAAGGAGCAGGTCTGTCTGGAGGAAGAGGCAGGAACTGTGAGTTCTCTTTACACTAAGCTCTGAGTAGATGCCAGTTAGGCAGGTGGAGATGTCAGAAAGGCCAGTGCGACCCAAAGGCAAGGTCAGGGCTGGGGATCTGAATTAGGGTGTGATCAAATACCAACGGTTTACTGCCTAGAATTGTGAGAGGGGACACAGAAGATGTACCAGACATATTCCCTCCTTTCAAGGACTTAAAACATAGTTGGAAAACAAGACTAAAAATACATGACATACCACATAGCTGATTCACTTTGCCGTACAGTAGAAACTAACACTACATTATAAAGCAACTATCCAATAAAATCCAATAAAAATTAGTTTAAAAAAATAAAAATATATGATGTAACAGAGAACAGCTTCACAATCTGAATGACGACTGCTTTTCACTGAGTACTTTCCATGCATCAGTTTCCCAAGATCCCACTGCACAGACAATGCTCAGACAGGGTCCAAGGGTCAAAGGGCCCGGGGTCACTTGCTTCATTAACAAGTGAAACCAAGTCTCTCTGCTCCAAGGGTATTTTAAGACAGAGTCCAAACCCTTGCCACAAGCTGCGGCGAGTGCAGCTTCATAACGAGGTAGAATGTGAGCTAGAACTTTAAGGAGAAGTGGGATTTGGATAGGGAGAGAAGGGAAGACCGGGTGAGTAGTGGAAGAGCCTGCAGTAGCGCTGTCTCCACCTCCAAAATCGTCTCGAGTGTTTACCACAAAGAGGACACCAGGGGGCAGTGCAGGATCACACCCTCTTCGTAGGGTTTGCTTGTGTCACTGGCTTTACCTAAAAACAGTGTTACTAACTTAACCGGGCCACCGGAAGATGGAATGCGGTGTCTGAGCAGAGGCCATCCCCCGCTCTCCCAGCCAGCAAGGGACGACCTGGCTGGAGCCGCCCCCAGGCCAGGCCCAGCTGCCTGGAGTTCAGGGAAGGAATTCAGAGGACACTAACAAACACACCCCGTGCCAAGAAGCCCTGAGGCCCAAACCATTTTTGGTCTGATTCGAATGTATCTCTATTGGAATCGTTCCAGCCAGAACCCTTCCCGGTAAAACTTCCTACTCTGAACCTTTGTTGATTTTCTGTTGCTGCTTCCCCAGCAAAAAAAAAAAAAAAAAGTGAAGTGGGCCGGCCTCTTTCCTGGACTTAGTGCCTGAGAAGGGAGCATGAACAGGGACTCTTCGTGCCTGGAAAATGGTGCTGAGTCTGGGGTCCACTGAGGGGTCGGCGGGGCAGGGGTGACTCACAGCCTGCAGTGAACCCTGAGACTGAAATACACATGGGGGATAAACGAGGTGGCTGAAAGAAAGTGAAAATGTTAGCTGCTCAGTCATGTCCACTCTCTATGACCCCATGGACTGTGTAGCCCACCAGGTTCCTGTCCATGGGATTCTCCAGGCAAGAATACTGGAGTGGTTTGCCATTCCCTTCTCCAGGGGTTCTACCCGACCTAGGGATAGAACCGTTTCCTGCATTGCAGGCAGACTCTTTATCATCTGAGCCACCAGGGAAGCCCCCTGGGGCTGAGATTAGGTTAAAAGACAGGATGACTCCCAAGCCAGACAGAGGATTCTTCAGCTCCTGCTGGAGTCTGTGGGCTCCTCTCTCTGGCCCCTTCCCTGCCCCTTCCCAGGTGTACACTGGCCTCCACCTAAATCCTCACCTGCTCTCCTAACCTGCCCATCATGGACCCCCGTCCCCAGCAGGCACACCCCGAGTCCTCAGGATGACCTCCCTCATGGGCCGGGGGGGAGGCCCCACTGCCTCACTCACTCTGCTGGTGGAGGAAGCCGTAGAGTTCCTTCATGACGGCCGTCTTCATGATCTCTCTGAGGAAGGTGTCCTGCTCGGCCAGCTCCTGGGCTGTGAAGTGCTCCCCGCGGCCCGTGGCCCGCTGGTAGTTGTTGAGGAGGTTGAGGAAGGCGGAGTAGGTCGGCTTAGAGAAGAGCTTCTCATTGACATATGTGAAGAGCCTGGGGGAGGTAGAGGGAAGCCCAGTGAGAGGCCTGGACATGGAGCAGAAACACTCCAGAATGTCCAGATGCAGGGCAGGCATGTGAGGGTTGGGTGCAGAGGCAGAGTGGGGCCCTCAGATACTCCTGGGGACGATGCATGAGGTCACTCTTTTCTCTATTTCATCTTTTGGAAGGTCAGTTCTATTCTCAGCCAGTCTGTCCATCCTAAGTTCTATCATGTCTGACTCTTTGCAACCTATGGACTGTAGCCTGCCAGGCTCCTCTGTCCATGGGATTCTCCAAGCAAGAATACTGGAGTGGGTTGCCACTTCTTCTCCGGAGGATCTTCCCAACCCAGGGATAGAACCTTAAGTCTCCTGCACTGGCAGATGGGTTCTTTAGCACTAGTGCTACCTGGGGAACCTCAGAAACCCTCCCACATGGATCCCCACAGGCCCTCAGGATGGCTTTATCTGTCTCCAGAGAACCGGTTTCCCCTCTGCCTTTGATCCTACCTGCCTTAGGAGATAAGAGCTGAGGCACCAAAGGAGGCAAAATTCAGGAAGATGCGTTCAGGGAACTCACGGCTCTGGGCAGCGGTCTACTTGGTCTCTGGTCTCTGAGGGCGAGATGCAGTTTTGGCTGTTGAGAACGATGTCTTCCTTCCGGGCTTTGTTGGTGTCTGCCCTGTAGATCTTCTCAGAGACACTCTGCAGTTCTTCCTTAGTTATGGCATCGCTGCTGTGGGAGAAGCCCTCTGAGAGGAATTGGGGGAGGGGTATCTCAGAGCTCGATGGAGGCCAGGGGGCAGGTAGCTATCTGCGAACATCCCCTCGCAGGTACCTTCCAGAAGCCAGCATCAGGGGAGGGGGCTGCAGTCAGGCACCCTAGTGACTGCAGGGCAGTGGCCTAGAGCCTGTTAGTCCCTCAGTCGAGTCTAACTCTTTGCGACCCCTGAACTATGGCTCACCAGGCTCCTCTGTCCGTGGAATTCTCCAGGCAAGAGTACTGAAGTGGGTAGCCATTTCTTCTCCAGGGGACCTTCCCAACCCAGGGATCAAACCCAGGGCTCCTGCATTGCAGGCAGATTCTTAACTGTCTGAGCCACCCAGGGAAGTCCTGAGAGCCTAAAGGATCCTTACACTTAGCACAAAATACCCACACGGTCCCCTGCCACTAGGAAGGTTTTTGCACTTTGGCAAGCATCAGGATCATCTGGAGGGTTTGTGAAAACATATCGGTGGGCCCCACCCCAGAGTTTCTGATTCTGTGGATCCGGGCTGAGCCCTAGAGCTTCCATTTCTAATAAATTCCCAGATTATGCTCATGCTACTGGTCCAGGGGCCACGCTTGGAGAACCATTGCTCTAGAGAGTCCCTCTGCCTCCCCGGCTATGCTAAAGGGAGCGGGAGACTGACCATGGCCACACAGGCTCTCAAAATCCTCGCAGCAGTTTCCAAACTCTGGGCAGCGGGCATTACAGTGGCATGAGTGGTGTTTGTCAAAGGCCTCCAGGCAGCGGCCCTGGCAGGAGTTGGGTGCCAAATACAAGCCTGAGAAGACAGAGAGGAGGTGTGTCCTGAGCAGACCGCTAGGGGTCGCTCTGTCGTGTCAGCAGCCAGGCCATGCCCCCTCCCCCAGCCCACCCTCTACTGCCAGCCCCGCCACCCCATCCCTACCCGCTACCACCCTCGCTCTCCTGCTTCCTATTAAAGAACTCCAGGGAAGGAAAACAAACAAGCTTAATTGGTGCACACCCTTCACAGTCAGGAAGTCCTTTCTGATGCTGAACTCTCCTTTCAGGCCTGTTGTTTTTATAATCTTCCCTCTCTAAAAATAAAATCTCTTAACCCTCCCTCTCCCTCTTGCAGGCTTCAGACTCTTTCCTGCCTAACCCCCCAGCTCACTGAGGACCCCAGGGCTTCCTCCTGCCCAGGCCTCAAGAGTCCAGTGAGCCCCTCACCACCTCCAGGTGCTAGATTTGGGGTCCTGGCTGGCTTAGACCCAGGCCTATTGCTGTTGACATGGCTGACCTCTCCTTGCCCCATCCTGTGTCCCTTGTCCTTTCCCAAAGGCCCCCCTTTGCAGAGGCAGACTCACTGCTAGCCGGAGCGCCCTCTGTCTCCTCTTCCAGTTCCAGGAATAGCTCTGGTTCTTTGGGATTCTCTTCAGCTGTAGGTCAGAGAAGTAAAGTCACCAGTCACCCCCAAGGGGCCCCTCCTCTTTATCCCTGGTTCTCAGTCCTCCCAACCAAGCATGTGCAGTGGAAAAAAATACAAAACAGGGGCTTGGATACAACATACAAGTACCAGGTGAAGGAGGAGGAAAATAGAAAATGTGAGACAGAGGGGGATTGAAAACCATTCTAAAACATGAAAGAACATCCCCAGGCATGACCTTCCTCACCATTTACCCTTCTGGTACTCAGTGTTGCTGTTCGGTTACTAAGTCGCCTCCGATTCTTTTGCAACCCCGTGGACTGTGGCCCACCAGGCTCCTCTGTCCATAGAATTCTCCAGGCAAGAATACTGGAGTGGGTTACCATTTCTTCTCCAGGGAATCTTCCCAACCCAGGCATAAAACCCACATCTCCTGCATTGGCAGGCAGATTCTTTACCACTGAGCCACCAGGGAAGCCTGGTGGAGAAGGAAATGGCAACCCACTCCAGTATTCTTGCCTGGAGAATCCCATGGACGGAGGAGCTTGGTGGGCTGCAGTCCACAGGTCGCAAAGAGTCGGACACGACTGAGCGACTTCACTTTCACTTTCACCAGGGAAGCCTGGTATTCAGTGTGCTCATCTGTAAAAACGAGAGTGGGGACAAAAAGTGGTCCCTTCTGGGATGAAAACTCTGAGGTTGGTATGACTTTTCTTTAATATAAATTGATAGATGGATAGGCTTGAATCCCCCAAATGACAAGGCCCTCACTTAGGAACATCCCTTACCTATAATAACTCCCAGGGTCAAGGGTGAACTTCTCCCAGGCCTCAGGGAATAAGAACTGTTTCCTGAGTTACCAACTTCCCTTCTTTCTTCACAGTTGCACTTGGCAATGGCCAAAGGCTGCGTTTGGGGGAAGGGCGTTCAGAAAAGCACATTCCTACTGTGCCCCACCCCCTTGCCTGCAAGCAGATTGACTGCAGCCTGAGCTCTAGGCGGAGAATGATGGAGTGGGGGTGGGGAGGAAGAGGAAGGCTTGACCTGGGGACTCAGCTCCTCTCTCCTCACAGAGTGGAATAAATTCCACCGCTCAAAGCCAACACTATTACAAAGTGCTTCAGAATCGGTTAGTGTGTTCACCACATAGTGTGGGTTATTACCATCAGACCCATATCTGTGTGCTAAGTCGCTTCAGTCGTGTCCAGCTCTGCGACCCCAGGGACTGTAGCCTGCCACGCTCCTCTGTCTGTGGGATTCTCCAGGCAAGAATACTGGAGTGGGTTGCCATACCCTCCTCCAGGGGATCTTCCTCCTACATTGGCAGGCGGGTTCTTTGGCACTAGCACCACCTGGGAAGCCCATCAGAGCCACTGGGCAGGTTATTCACTGTCAACAAACATCTCCCTCCAATCACTTGCTTTCTGCCAGCCTGCGTTAATGTTGACAATCCACAGGGTTCTTAACTCAGCCACACTTTATGCTGAATAGATTTCTGTGAGCTAATCTAGGGTCTCAACCATCATTTATAATATTTTTTCTACAGGAAAAGGGCTCTGAGTTGCACATCAGGGAGACGGATGAAATGGTTGCTAAGCTGAGTATGTTGAAATGGCAGGCCGATGGTCCACGGTGAACAAGCCACCCTGTGTCTGCTGAATGGGGCCCGGGGCGGCAGAGAAGGGCTGGGTCTGGTTCTGGCACTGAGCTCTGGGCCTGGGTTTCCCTGCCTGGACCTGACAGCAGCAGTGCTAGTCCACTGGCGTTTTTGTGCAAATCGAATCAGCGTTCCTCAGGGTGGAAGCACCTCTGACGGCACACGGCTGGGTCAGCGGAGACCACGCTCGGGCAAATTAGGAAAAAGTACTCCTCTCTCTCAGCAGACACAGCTCTTCACCAAGACACGTGGCTTAGCGAGGATACAGATTCAACTTTGGTTCAGCTTGCCTTCTCAATCAGAGGCTCTTGTGCAGTACACGACACACACAACTGTATGCAGCTGGCCGTTAGGTACCAGGGCTTCAGTGACCATGTTTTCCAAGCTGGGAGTCGGGGCATATGAGTGGACAGTAAACAGCAGAAGACCATTTACCTAGGTGTCTAAAACATTGGAAGCATCAAAATAAGGGAATTGTTCAAAATGAGTTTTGCAAATTTAAAACTGGGTAGTTAGAATAGCAGAACAACTGGCTTTTGAGGGTGGAACTTGTTCTGCTTAACCCTTGGCCTAGGAATGATGTGCAGCCACTCAGTCCACTCGTGGTAGGAAAAGTGAAAGTGTTAGCCGCTCAGTTGTGTCTGACTCTTTGCGACCCCATGGATTGTATTCCCCCAGGCTCCTCTGTCCGTGGGATTCTCCAGGCAAGAATACTGGAATGGGTAGCCATTCCCTTCTCCAGGGGATCTTCCTGACCCAGGGATCAAACCTGAGGCTTCCATATTGCAAGCAGATTCTTTACCATCTGAGCCACTGGGGAAGCCCTGTGATAGGAAGAGTGGTGTGAATTGTGACGGTCATTGACACCCTGTGGTCTTCCTGGTGGCGTGCAAGTTGGGAAAGTTCACTACCATTTGTTTACTTTTGCAAATAATAATTGGTAATGTCATATATGCTAAAATGATACTTTCATCTTTTCACTTTTTTTTTTAAATTCCTTAAACTTTCCAGATATTAATCCTAATAGTTCAGACAGATGTTCCAGGTAAATGACTTCTATTTTAAGTTGGGGTCTTACATTGGGGACATCCTAATCCTCTTCAGGTCCTTTGAGCACCGTGATCAGTCTGGAACTCTGCTCTGGATAGCTGGACATCCTGGCCGGCAGTCCCTCCAGCAGGCTAGATGTGGTCATGGCCTGGTCTGCTGTACCTCCCAGACCCTTCACCCCACAAGGAGGCTCACCTGTACACAGCTGCTCATAGTCTTCACAGCAGTCCCCGTGCTGGGGACACCGGCGGTCACACTGGCAGACAGCATCCCGGTCAAATCTCTCATTACAGCGAGATGCGCATGACTCCCTTTTGCCTACGGTCAGTAAAGGTCAGACTCAGCTCCTTGGGGATTCTACTCTGCTCATCACAGTACCCTCTGCAGGAGGGTTCACAGACAGGGACGGGGACTTACCTAGCAGGAAAGGTCATTACTAGCTGCCAGGGATAAGTACCCACACAGCCTCCCATGCCTCTCCCGCACTGCCCATGAGCCATCACCCACCACCCACTGACTATTGCAGGGCTCATAATATAGACCAGGACCACAAACTCAGATGCCTACTGTACTAGACCTGTAACACAAACGAGTCAAGAGCAGGGAGGCAGTAGAAAGAGGTGGGGACTGTGACAGACTCAGAAACAATGCCCTGCCTGAGACTGGCAGCCACTAGCAGCTCCAGCCAATTGTCGCCATTTGGGATGCGGGCTAAGTGTTGCCAGAGCCTCCAGGTTTTTTTTTTTTTCAACAGAAGCCTTCATTTTTATGTAAATTTTCCAATTTTAAAAAATTCGGAGAGACCAAAGAAAGAGGTCTGTGGGCTGGGCTTGGCCCAGAGACCATCATTCCCCTGTCACGTTGAGGATGGTGGATCACGGCTGTTCTAACGACCCCACCTGTCTTCTCCCCATGACTCATTCCCTGCCTGTCCATCCTGTCCCTTTTACATCTTCTGGTTCTTTGTTCTTTCCTCCCCTTAGCCTGGTCTCTCTGCACCTCCTTCCCCACTTGTTACAGCTTTCTGTCTCTTCTGGTCTTGGGAATGTGTTTGGATTAGTTTCGCTCAGGGTGGGGACTGAGGTGGGTGTGGGTGAGAATTGGGCTTTGGAACAAGAGCTGTTATGCAACCACAGACCACATCCCTTGCTCCAGCCAAATGACTTGCAGAAGCAAGCTTTTGGTCACATAAGGGGCATAAGACAAGAAAGTTTAAAAGAAATGGTACAAACCCACCACCACTGCTAAAAAAACAAGCCCACCACAGCAAAGACAGTGGAAGGGGGTGAGCCAGGTCAAGCTGGCTGCGCTCTCTTTCCTTCCACTCTAGGCTTTAAGGGTGATAACACAGCCTTTGTTTCCACTTGAGGTCCCTGAGGTTTGGATTTAGCGGGTTCTGGGTTTAGGGTCAGGCTGTGGGTTACAGAGAATGTCAGATCAGAGTCAGAGTCACGTTTAACACTGGACTTTGTATGAATGAAAAAACTTAAACCTAATTTTAGCCAGTGATTGGGGCTTGTTAGGTTTAGATGAAGAGCTACAGTTAGGATTTGGGCTTGAGTTAATTACTGGTAAAAATAACAATTTTGCATTGCTGTCTGGATAAGGAATGAGGAGTAGGTCTAAAACCACATTCAGGGTTGAGGAATGTGTCAAGACCAGGAGAGGACAAATAATCCCAATTTTGCCTTAGATAAGATTTGGGGTTTGGTCCTGGCTGCTGTTTCCCACAGGTATAGCATCGCTTAGGGTGGAGGTGGAGACGAGGGCTATGGGCTGGGTTACTAGTTTGGGATTAGGGCTTACACTGTTCTAATGAGGGTGACACAGCAGAGAGGCCAAGAACCCAGAGTCTGGCACCAAACTGCTTGAGGCTGGAATTCTAGTTCTGCTGCTTTCTAGCTACGTGTTCTTGGGCAAGTTAATTTACCTGCTGTGCCCCAGGTTCCTTCTCTGTAAAAGTGTGACAATAATGGAGCCCATCTCATAGAATATTCATAAGAATTCAATGAGCTAATTTTTGTAAAGCACTTAAGACACGGCAGGACACATTAGTAGCACCATGTAAGTGTTAGATAAATAAGCGGTCAGCATTCCACGCCCATCTTCAAGGTGGTAAGTGTCCACACTGGCTGGAGCAGTCTTCCCTGTCTACATGCCTGATCTAGCTGACTGCCTCCCTGGGTTTCAGCCAGGCCATCCCTTGGGCCGACAGTTTCTAGCTGACATCATTGCTATGGGTCTGTGTTCTTTACATCAAAGAGGTTCTTTACATCATGTCAGGGTTAACCCAGGTTCTGAGGCAACTTCACCTAAAGGGCCTCCAAAGTGGCCAGAAAGGCAGAGCCAGTGAATCGTCCCTAGAGAAGACCGGGTCAAGGCCACTCGTCCCTCCAAGCCCAGGGGAATGCCCCCTGAATCTTAAGTGATGCTCCCTTGGAGCCCACATGCAAAGAACTTGAGAAGTTTTCAGCCCAGAAGGAAGACTGTGTCAGCTGCCTGCTCAGTTAGCCTGGCAGTACACCCAGAATCCAAAGGGAGAGAACTCAGACAAATCAGGACAACCTTCTTAAATGGGCCAGATCAGCAGAGTCCAAGGAAGGAATTCACTCCAGTCCAGCAGCTGGCGCCAGTTGAGAAGGGCAGTAAGTGAATGGTCAGCTCTGTAGAGCTCAGGAGGACACCCCACACTGGCCCTGGCTGAGTGAACTCTTTCATCTCTATTCAAGAGATTTGTCATCACTGGAAACCCCGAGCCAGAGATCCTTTACATGTCCCTGTAAACCTGACCATCTGCTTTAAGAGGACCTTGGGGTGTGAGGGAATGGGGAGGGGGTGGGAGAGACTTTTCCTCATAGGCCTCTCTGCTATATCTGTTCTGGGGACCCTCTGGGAACTAGTCACCATGACTATTTACTCCAGTGCTCCCAGCCCACAGCTCCGATCCACACAAACCCTCTGTGTACACCTCGCTCACCAGCTAGGCACCTGAATCACTGCTCCAGTAACCCTCTTGCCCATCTCTCTAACTCTCTTTTTTTTTTCGTACTCTATTTTGGCCTTTCTTTACCTTCACAGAGCTTATCAACAAAGCTTCACAGAGCTTATCACCCACCCCCCCACCTCTGGCCAACAATCCCTACATGAAATGCTAAATTTCTCTACACTCCAAAACTCAAATGTGCCAGAATGCCCACCCCCTCTCCATACTGCCCATCAAGAAACTTGGTCCCAAGCCTGGGTGTCCCCTATATGACAGTTCTCCACCCCTTTGATGTTTAGGGAATCCTACATCCGTGCTTCTCTGGGGGCCCCAGGTGCTGTTTCCATGGAGATCTAGCCCACCAAGATGATTCACTTCCAGACTCAATTCACCTGAAATAACCGAGGACCTAAGACTGGTTCCCACGCTATTCATACTCGCATCTAAGTTCTAAGATGTTGGCAGAAGACAGACAAGAACTGAGCCCCATTCTCCCACTTTAGAAAAGAAGGAGGCATCACCCACTGGACCCTGACTTCTCCATCAGTCCCACAGCAGGATCAGACCACCAGCCCCAGGGGCAAGGGCTCCACCTTGCCTTTCTGAAGCCACTGTTGCGTCTGCCCTCAGGAATACCCCCCAGGGACCAAATGTCTCCAGTTGCTCTCATCTCCTGCGACTGGGATGCCCCAACCCCAGGGCCACTGCTTCACACTAACCCTGAAGCTCTACACCCTCCCTCCGTCTCTAGCACGAGCTCTGCACCAGCCGGGCTGGCTGCTCTGCCATGTGTGCGGGAGTGGAGGTACAGCATCCCAGCCAGTGGGGAGGCCTGGGAAAGACTTCCCCCTCCAAAGTCTTTTCATTTAGTTTATTTGGTGGTCTCCTTACCCAAAACCTCGTGGGAAATGATTCCAAGACTAAATTCTGTATTTATATAAATTATTTTATGTAAATAAGTATTTATTATATCATATTAATATGATTAATATACTATATTATAATACAGGTAAAGTATACATGATTTTATATGTATTTACATTACAGGCTTCCCTGGTGGCTCAGGGGTAAAGAATCTGCCTGCCAGTGCAGGAGACTCAGGTTCAATCCCTGGGTCACGAAAATCCCCTGGAGAAGGAAGTAGCACCCAGCTCCGGTATTCTTGCCTGAGAAATCCCATGGAGAGAGGAGCCTGGTGGCCTACAGTCCATGAGGTCACAAAGAATCAGGTACGACTGAGTGACTAAATGACAATTTATAATCACAATCATAATCAAAGACCCAATTCTTTGAGATATCATTCCATGTAGGGTGCTTCTGATATATTATCTTATTTAATCCTTATGACAGTCCTGTGTAGGAACACCCTGGTGGGGTGCAATGGGTATCAAGCTCGGATTCTTTCTCCTCTGGGCAGAGGAGGCTTCCCACCACACCCCTCAGCTCAGCCCCCTCCCTTGGCACTCTCCCTGCTCACCCAGTAACCACCAGTTAACACAGCAGCATCAGCACCTGTCCCCTACCAAACAGGAACGTGTTCCCATCCTCAACACTGGTCCCATCCCTGCACCACTAGTACCTGGGGGCCTGGACCTTTCTCCACTTTAGGTCCTCTACCAGGGATGAAATGGAGTCCTCTGACCACGTGGCCTGCCTCCTGGTCAGAGGCTCTATCCCTGGAGCCTGCCCACCGACTAAGGCTTTGTAGGGAAAAGTCCCACCCAGACAACTCACCCCTCACCCAGGTAGCAGAGGAAGTGACCAAGGGTGGCCAGGCCACGCAAACCTAGCCAGTCACAGTCCAGCTTCACACCATATGGTGGCCTTGGAAAACAAAACCTTGGTGAAATCAAGTCAAGCTGGACCAGGGTTGTTTGAGGCTCATCTTCTAAGGTGTCCCTGGCCCATCAGTCCAGTAGCTCCCTTCACACAGCCCATCTACTCCAGAGGCAACTCCTGCCTCACACCAAGGCTTTTGGACAGAGCTGGCCCTCCCTTATCTCACGACCCTCATGCTCTCCCTCCCAGGTCCCCCAGCTCTCTGCAGGACCCCTGTCATCCCCACCAGCAGTGACTTACCAGCCCAGGCCAGGCCACAGAGAATGGCCACTGTCAGGGGGACACAGGCCCTCATGGTGTCCAGTCGGAGGCCAGAAGGAGATGGCTGGTGGACTCTGACTAGCATCCACGTGAATGTCACCGTTCTCAGGTGAGCCTTCTGGCCCAGGCTGGTCCTTTTAAAGACATCAGATCTCGTGGATCTGGTGCTTCCAGATCCTTTCAGGAAGGAAAAAAAGGGAGGGAGGGACTCCAGATGGAAGGAGGCGGGGAGGGGGTGGGGTCTGACAGCTGTTTGAAGCCAGAGGCAAGGTGACTAAGGAGGCAGGTAACGCCAGATGTTTAGAACAGGTAATGCTAGCTGTTCGTAGCTTAGAAAATAGGCCATGCAAGCAGGCACAGCAACTCGGGCCTAGTTTGGGGGGGTTCTCTGTCCAGGTGAGGAGAACTCATGGGCTTGTCTCTGGGTGATATCTTCTAAACATCCACCTACCTGAAAGCCAAGGGTCTGACCTTCCAAGGGGCTATGACTGGCTCCATCTTTGAACTCCAGGTGCTCAGCTTGAGGAATATAGTGAAAAGATCATTATGTGTTAGACAAATAGTAAGTGCTTAAGCAAGCTTTGGGCTTCCCTCGTAGCTCAGTGGATAAAGAATCTGCCTGCAATGCAGGAGACCTGGGTTCGATTCCTGGGTTGGAAAGATCCCCTGGAGAAAGAAATGGCAACCCACTCCAGTATTCTTGCCTAGAGAATCCCATAGACAGAGGAACCTGGTAGGCTACAGTCCATGGGGTCGCAAGAGTCAGACACGACTTAGCAATTACACCACCACCACCAAGCAAGGTTTGGGGCACCGGAAGGAGTGATCTAGGAGACATGGGTCAGAAACAAGTGCTGCTTTTACTACATCAAGCTGCACATAGCTACCTCATCCTTGAAATATCATGCAAATGGGCCTCTACTCTTACTGAGTCAGCATCTCAGGTTTTACCTGTTTTAGGTTCTCCCAAGCTCCAGGTTTATGAGGCTGGGGAGGGCAAGAGGCCTCTTAAAGGCTGCAGAAGGACCATCCTTCCCCTCCTCCTTCATCCTCATCCCTGTTACATTCCTCTCCCCCACGGACCGACCCTGCAAGACACAAGGCCCTCAGGACTCCCATCATCCCAGGCCCAAGGGCAGAGATGCAGCAACAAAGAGCTTCCAAGTTCTCCCCTCCTAATAAAGGTAAAATCTTCTAAGTAGAATGCCCTTTCCAGAAAGAGCCCTGCATGGAGATTCTCAGCTATCTCAAAAAAGAAAAGTCTCATAGGAAAAGCCAAAACTGATGAACAGTTGAGACCACACTGTAGTAATTTTTCTTGGGGTAGAGTCAAGGCAAGCACATCCTCCTCAACAAGTGCTTTTTAACAGTGGAAACTTCCTCTCAACTTCAATTTTCCTATCTCTGAAACAACGACGGGGTTATAGCTAACGATCCCTTCTAAGTTCTCAGATTCTAATTTTCAAGCTTCCTGCCCATGCCCTGGGGTGGGCAGCTGCAGTGAGTTAAGGAGAATCCCCCAAACCTCCCTGTGAGGAGATGAGACCAAACCGTGGACCCTTGGGGATGGAGCAGGCAGCCTGGGGCAAGCCACTTTGTAAGGGACTTGCGCCAGGAACATAATAAGGAGTAAGCCTCGCCCTTCTCTCCAGGAAGCCCAGTTAAAGAGACTAGGAGTCCTTTATTTGCATAAATGTTGTTTGTACAACCAAACGGCTTTGGCCAGCCAAAGTACTCGCCCTCCTGGACTGGCAACACAGGGACATAGACACCAGTTAGTTTACGGATTAAAGGAGAGAGTCCCTGGCTGGGAGGAAACAATGAAGCCTCAGAGTTTGGGACTGGAAGGTCTGTCCCTTCCAGGGGCCCAGCTGGGTGGACCCTGGGCAAGGCCAAAGCTCTCAGGGTGGGAGTGGGGTCTGGCCGGGGTTGCCCTGATGTCCAGCTGAACAGACTATGGGATGGAGCATCAGGTGTGGGAGCACTTCCCTCCATCAGGGGAGTTTCAGGTCAGGGGCAAGGCTGGGAGCTGGAGAGACCATTGAAACTGACCCCGCAGGGCCAGTGTGCTGATGGGGTCAACCTTAACAACTGCCAGCACTGACCGAGCACGTATTACGTGTCACTCACGAAGAGCTGCCTACGTGCTGTTCCCTCCTCGCTCACTGCAATCCTTTAGAGGTACTATTGTTGTGTGTAGCCCAGCAGATTCCTCAGTCTATAGAATCTGAGGAATCTGAGAATTCCTAGGCAAGAATACTGGAGTGGCTTGCCATGCCCTTCTCCAGGGGATCTTCCCAACCCAGGGATCAAACTCACGTCTCCTACGTTGCAAGCAGATTCTTTACCATCTGAGCCACCAGGGAAGCCCGAGGTACCACTGTTACCCTCATTTTACAGGTGAGGAAACTGAGACACAGAAAGGTTGGGAGATGTGCCTTAAACACCTGTCCCACCTCCCTTGTCCTTTCTGAAACTGAGGCCGAATCACTGCAGCCCAGGACCAGAGTCTGGATGGACCCTGCAGCTGGCTCAGCACAGGTGAGGCCTGGAGTCACTTACTGAGGGGACCCTGGCACCAGAAGATGCTGGATCTCCAGCCTCCCCCTAACTGTGACCTGGGAGTGCCCCCAGGATGGCAGCCCCCATCTCATTACTTGTGGGCCACATTAATCTGTAGTTTCCTCTCACTGAGAGTGTCTTAGAATGGGTCCATGAGTGCTTTTCTCCCACATTGGTTTGCATGCTATGTACCACAGTTGGGTTTCCAGGAATTTTTTTTTTTTTAAGTTCACGGGCATCCTTGACATTCAGCATCACATTCACCACCGGCCCTAGGCATATTCGTCAGACATGCCACCTGGCCCATTCGTACCGTGATGTACCCAAGCTATAAATCTGGTTCTACCGGCTACGCCATATCCTGGTACTCTGCCTAGAATGCCCTCCTCCCCACTCACCTGCTGTCCATCTCCTACTCATTCGCCAGCCCCAGAACAAATCCACCCTTCCACAAAGCCTGACTTCCTCCTCCACTCCTGCCTATGGACTCAGTTCTTACTATTTGTCACATGTGCCTTTGAAACACATCACATCTTATAGACAGTGCTGCCAGTGGAGTGGGGGTTAACCGCTGCCCTTCCATTTACCTCTTCATCTGTACAGGTTGTTTCTTCAGCTGGCCTCTGAAGTCCCTTGATCTAGGAACTCTGTGTTGTGGGTCCCCGCTACTGCTTTGTATTGCCCACCCAGTGAGTATTGGATTAGGTCAACTTGCGCCTGGGACCATCAATGAATCAGTGAATGAGGAGTGAATGAATGAGCAGACTGAGCCTTCCAGCCTCACTGTGATAAAGGCCCAAGGGAAGACGATGACACGACAGAACAAATGGCTTCCTCCAGTAGCTCTGAAGGGTCCAGAGTCGGTCCTGGGGGAGAGCGTGGGAGGGCTCATGGGTGTAGGGATTCACTTTGTAGTTGTTTTGTCATAGCAAGCACTATTTTCATCTGGGACTAATGGAAACCTGGGGGGGACCCAAAGCCCCAAACCACTCCTTGACAAAGGGGCAGCCGGTGCAGGGACTGGCTAGAACTCAGGATTCCAGCAAATTCTGAATCCACCATGGAGGTCATTCAACTTTATCCCACTTTTTTGAATTCCAAATAATCAGCTGCCTGCACTTTTTGCCAACTGTGCTAATGTTTATTTTATACTGCTTGCTAGTGACTGTAAAATAAAACTTTTTCACATCCCCGAACCCCAGTGGCTTCGGAGAGATCTGGGGGCACAGATGGGAACAAAGAGAGGTGGATGAGACAGCAGACAGGGATAAGGAGGCTTGGAGAGACAACGGGGGAGTGAGCAAGGGCAAGATCAAGGCAGAGTGCTGGGTGGAGGCCGACCAGGAACCAGGTGCAGGCATAAGGCACCCTGCCCACCTCTCGCCCCAGGTGTGTTGGCACTGCCAGCTGCTCTATCCTCACAATGATGATGACAGGACTGGCAGGAGCAGTTCCCAACCCAGGGCGTGGAGATCTGCAATCTGGTAAAATTTCATAATTACTGTGTTGAGGTAGTTGAACGATGGGCAGTTTGCCCCTTCCTCATTCATCTGAGCATGCACTCCATTATGCCAAGCCAAGCGGACCATGGGTGTGTTCTCAGCGTCATACAGGACGACAGACAGAGTGCACCAAAAGCTCGGATTGAAGCCAGCAGGGCACCATGCTGAGGCCACTGGTTCTAAGCCAGGCCGCCTGGGTCTGAATCCCAGCTCTGCTAGTCACAAGCTGTACAACCTTGGGTGAGTTCCCTGACCTCTCTGGGCCTTGGTTTCTCCTAGTAAGAATACCTTACAGGATAGGTTGTGAAACTGAATGAGTCAGTATTTGCCAAGTCTTAAAACAGTATCAGGCACATAGCAAGACCAGGGAAGTGTGTGCTTTTTTTTTTAAAAAAAAAGGTTTGGCCTCGAAGCACAGCCATGGGTGTTCCCCTGGAGGAAAGATCAACAGGCTGTGAATGGAGCTGAAGAAGAAGCTGTTCAAGTCGGGGCTGGTGTTGAACCTGGAGTGGAGACTGAGGCATCGGGTGGTTGGGGCTGTGGTAGACGAACGGCTGATCACGCAGAACCACCTCAAGAAGCAGGTGTCCAGTGCACATGCCAACATTACTGTGTGGGAAGCACAGCAGAGCTGGCTCGCCTAGAAAGAGAAAGCGCCCATGAAAATGGAAGCCCCTCCCAAGCCAGCCAGGACTAGTGCATGCATACTAGGGTGCCTCACTCTTTGCGACCCCGTGGACTGCAGCCCACCAGGCTCCTCTGTCCATGGGATTCTCCAAGCAAGAATACTGGAGTGGGTTGTCATGTCCTCCTCCAGGGGATCTTCCCGACCCAGTGACGGAACCCAAGTCTCTTACATCTCCTGCTTTGGAAGGCAAGTCCTTTACTACCTGGGAAGCCCACAGCCCAAATCAAAAAAGAAGACAAAAGCCCTCCAGACATAGAGGACCTTGAACATAAGAGCTAGATCTCACAGCTCTTCCACCAGAAGATTTCAAGGGGAACCAGGAGGACTCGAAGCTTGTTTCAGGGGACTTTGGAGAAACTGTTGCTCCTTTTCACTCCTTACAGATTCCTCTTCCCTAACAGCCTACTGACCTGCCCTGTAGGGATGTACTGAGAGAAGGAGGGTAGAGAAAAAAGATTGGAGAGCAGGTCCAAGCAGACAGCTCTATTTGTAACAGAGCCCGAGCGTTCTCTCTGAAATGTGTCTGGTTAAGCATGGGAATGGGCCGTGAAAAGGGGCTGTGAGTGTGGAAACAAGACAATTGGGAAACAGGACACACAGCGCTTACTTGAGCAAAGGCAACAGGAAGCCAACCTACATGATGGCCCTGTTTCCCCAAAGAGTGACACTCCAACTTTGGATTTCTGACCAAAATGATTATTGTAGAGATGGCAAAGGAGGTAAGGGTCCTGATATGAGCCCTGCCACCTCCCCTGTGTGACCAGGGTGAACTAGTGACTGTGATTGTCTCTGCTTCCTTTGCTGGATTATGTTCTTAATAAAGTAAACATTATTTTTCCCTTATAAAAATAGGTCCACATAGAATCTAATTTACATGGATGCTTAGGGAAGGTCTCTCTGAAAAAATGACCTTAAGCAATTTTTCTTTTTGTTTGAGGTAATTTTTCTAATCTAATCTTTCCATTAGGTGATTTTTTTTTTTTTGGCCTTGCCGCATAGCTTGTGGAACCTTAATTCCCTGTGTGCGTGCTCAGTTGCTTCAATCGTGTCTAACTCTTCGGCACCCTATAGACTGTAGCCCTCCAGGCTCCTCTGTCCATAGGATTCTCCAGGCAAGAATACTGGAGTGGGTTGCTATTCCCTCCTCCAGGGGATCTTCCTGACCCAGGGATGGAACCTGCGTCTCTTATGTCTCCTGCACTGACAGACAGGTTCTTTACCACTTGTTCCACCTAAGAAGCCCTGCTGCTGCTGCTGCTGCTAAGTCACTTCAGTCGTGTCCGACTCTGTGCGACCCCATAGACGGCAGCCCACCAGGCTCCTCAGTCCCTGGGATTCTCTAGGCAAGAATACTGGAGTGGGTTGCCATTTCCTTCTCCGATGCATGAAAGTGAAAAGTGAAAGTGAAGTTGCTCAGTCATATCTGACTCTTTGCGACCCCACGGACTGCAGCCTAGCAGGCTCCTCCGTCCATGGGATTTTCCAGGCAAGAGTACTGGAGTGGGGTGCCACTGCCTTCTCCATGAGAAGCCCTGATCAGGGATCAAATCTGTGCCCGTGCAGGGGAAGCCAGGAGTCCTAACTACTGGACCACCAGAGAATTCTCTATAAGGTGATTTTAAAAAATAATTTCAAAAATAAATTTACATTCTCAAATTGTACATATGAGTACTTTCAAGTCTTGGGGATGACACTTTAATGAGTCACACCATCTAGCTCACCTGGTTTGTTTGCCAAAGGTGACCACCTATTTTCTGGGGGTCCAGCTGCAGCCTGGGGAACTGAGCTTTGTGCTGTGGGAATCTGAGCACTTCAGTGGGAACAATGCACAGCTCTGGCCTCCTGAGCCTTGGCTGTTGATGAGATTCCCAACAGTTACCTGGCCCAGAAGAGGGACAAAACCCAAGAAGAGGGACAAAGAAGGGTGGCCTCCAGAATCCAGTGCTCTACCTCCAGCACACAGGTTGCCCCCCAGGGCCTGGTCCCAGTGAAGCTGAGCAGATGGAGCTTGCCACCCACTTCTCCGTCCAACTATCACCCCGGAGGATTCTGCCATATTCCCTAAGTCATACTCTGGACCTGCCCTTGGCCCTCTGTCATGAACATTCCCCTTATGCCATTGCTTTAGGCTCTTCCTTTCCTATTCTCCCCCTTAAAGTGACCATTAGAAGTATTCACTACAATCTTGACCATCAGAATCCTCCCAAGTTTGTTGTTCAGTTGCTAAGTCTTTCCAACTCTTTGTGACCTCATGGACTGCAGCATTCCAGGACCCCCTGTCCTTCACTATCTCCCAGAGTTCCCTCAAACTCATGTCTATTGAGTGGGTGGTGCTATCTAACCATCTCATTCTCTGCCACCCCTTCTCCTTTTGCCGTCAATCTTTCCCAGCATCAGGGTATTTTCCAATGAGTTGCTCTTTACATCAGGTGGCCAAAGTATTGGAGCTTCAGCTTCACCATCAGTCCTTCCAATGAATATTCAGGATTGATTCCCTTTAGGATTGACTAATTTGATCTCCTTGCAGTCCAAGGGACTTTCAAGAGTCTTCTTCAATACCACAACGCAAAAGCATCAATTCTTCGACACTCAGCCTTCTTTATGGTCCAACTGTCACAACCCTACATGGCTACTGGAAAAACCATAGCTTTGACTACATGGACCTTTGTCCAAAAAGTGATGTCTCTGCTTTTTAATATGCTGTCTAGGTTTCTCAAAGCTTTCCTGCCAAGGAACAAGCATCTTTTAATTTCCACGTCCAGTTCTAACTGTTGCTTCTTGACTTGCATACAGGTGTCTCAGGAGACAGGTAAGGTGGTCTGGTATTCTCATCTAAGAATTGTCCAGTTTGTTGTGATCCACACAGTCAAAGGCTTTAGCATAGTCAGTGAAGCAGAATAGATGTTTTTCTGGAATTCCCTTGCTTTCTCTATGATGCAACAAATGTTGGTAATTTGATCTCTGGTTTCTGACTTTTCTAAACCCAGTTTGTACATCTGGAAGTTCTCAGTTCATATACTGCTGAAGCCTAGCTTGAAGGATTTTGAGCATAACCTTACTAGCATGTGAAATGAGCACAATTGTACAGAAGTCTGAACATTCTTTGGCATTGTCTTTCTTTGGGATTGGAATGAAAACTGACCTGTTCCAGTCCTGTGGCTACTGTTGAGTTTGCCAAATTTGCTGGCATATTGAGTGCAGCACTTTCACAGCATCAGCTGGAATTCCATCACTTCCACTATCTTTGTTCGTAGTAATGCTTCCTAAGGCCCATCTGACTTCACACACCAGGACGTCTGGCTCTAGGTTAGTGACTACACCATTGTGGTTATCCAGTTTCTAAGACTTTTTTTCATATAGTTCTTCTGTATATGCTGGCCATCTCTTCTTAATTTCTTCTGCTTCTATTAGGTCCTTACTGTTTCTGTGCTTTATTGTACCCATGCTTACATGAAATATTCCCTTGATATCTCCAATTTTCTCGAAGAGATTGCTAGTCTTTCCCATTGGTTTCCTCTATTTCTTTGCATTGTTCACTTAAGAAGGCTTTCTTGTCTCTCGTTGCTATCCTCTGGAACTCTGCATTCAGTTGGGTGTATCTTTCCCTTTCCCCTTTGCCTTTTGCTTCTCTTCTTTTCTCCCAAGTTACATACCTATGTAACAGGGACCTCCTAGAGACAACTGGAACTCAAGTAGGCTGCAGAAGGCAATATTTAGGGGCAGAGAACTCTCTGAGAATGCTTCTAACAAAATTGTGCTTGGGACTTCCCTAGTGGTCCAGGCTAAGACTCCAAGCTCCCAGTCCAGGGGGCCCAAGTTTGATCCTTGGTTAGGGAACTAGATCCCAAATGCTGCAACTAAGAGTTTGAATGCTGCAACTGAAGATCCTGCATGCTGCAGTTAAGACCCAGCACAACCAAATAAATAATTTTGTGACTGATTGTCCCTCCCACAGGCAGTCTGGCTGGGGGCCACCACTGGGAAGATTTTCAGGAAGTGGGGAGGGTCCACACTCTCACGACCCAAGAGGGTCACATCGCATGTGATGCCTTAAGCTAAGTCAAATACAGCAGTTGCAAGAAAATATCGCAAGCCCTTCTAATCCAAATCCCTGCTTATTAATAAGGAAGCTCAGGCCCCAGGAGAGGAAGGGACTTGCCCAAGGCCACTGCCCACCCATGGGAGGACTGCCCTGACACCGGCCTGTGCTACCTCAAGCTCTGGTTTACAGAGCACTTTTTCTGGGAAGTGGAGTAAGTTTTAAATGTCCTGTTGCCAAGGACGCAGCAAAGGTTGCCCTCTCACCACCCCTGTGCTGGCTAGAGTCCCTTGAGTGCTAGGAAAGCCTTGCAATCTCCTTCACTCAGCAACTGGGAAGCAGCTCCAGCTGCCCACAGCTTACACACCAGCGAGAAAACTGAGGCCCAGGCCCTCCTCAAAGGCCAATAGCATGGCAGGCAGGGTCAGGCAAGGCCCTGGGCTCCCTGGCCCACGGGCCATCCTGGTTAGAATCTAAACACACACAAAAACCAGAATCTTACTCTTTCCCACATGACGTGGGTCTGGGCTCCAAGCCCAGCCGTCCTCCTCCTTCTGGGGGTCCCCTGGCCCAAACTCCTGCAGCAGCAGCAGCCCTTTGGCCCCAGCAAGACCACTTGCCCTATGACATGCAGGCATGGGAAGGATGAGCTCTCAAAGCACAGGGCAGTCGGACGCGGCTGGCTGGGAAGGATGGTAGCCCCATTTCAGAACACTGTCAGGTTAGACTATGCTCGGGTCTTGAAGAGCCCAGAGTCTCGGAGAGGGGTGCCTGGTTTGGCTGGGGCAACCGGATGGGCCTAAGAGGATGCTTATTTCCAGCCCATGGCCTTGGCCCTCATGTGAGAAGCCCAGGACTTTGGGGGCAGGGGCAAGGTCTGAGGACACATTCTGGAATGCCTTTATGTTCTGGCCTACAGGTCCATGGAAGGGAGGAGAGATGAAGAACAATGGCCCAGTCAGAGACTGTCCCAGGCACCAGCCACCACACTGATACTTGGGTGGCTGGTGCCAGTGATGAGCTCAGAGCACTCCAAGTCTGGGAGGCAGAGCTGTGCAGGCAGGCATCCACAGCTCAGGGGTGCCAGAAGGTTGCAGCCAGGGGAGCAGCTGTGGGCCTGAGTGCTTAGAGGCAAGTAGTGAGATCCCACGGCCCCAAGCATCCACCGCTGTCTGAACTTGCCCTCTGTGGCATCTCCTCCCCTCTGCCGGCCTTGTTATGCATCAGTCTCCCTAGCTGGGTGGTCTGCTCCAGGGGGCCATAACCCCCTGTCTCATATGTAGGACTACCCTACCAAGCTCACAGTACCTCAAAATAAAAGGAGGGACTGCTGTGCCATTCTCAGGCGTGTCTGACTCTTTGAGGCCCCATGGACTGTAGCCCACCAGGCTCCTCTGTCCATGGAATTTTCCAAGCAAGAACACTAGAGCAGGTTGCCATTTCTTCCTTCAGGGGATCTTCCAGACCCATGGATTGAACCTGAATCTCTTGTGTCTCCTATATCAACAGGCAGATTCTTTATCGCTGCAGCACCTGGAAGGAGACATTTATAGGCAGGGTCTAGTCCCAGAAAAGAAGACAATGTTGGGGTTCAGCAAGATTATCTCTGCATTTCCTCCAGGGACATGAGGGAAAGATTTGGATGGGAAGGCCCATGGCATGGGCATGGTTGATACACATCCAGGTCCTTCACCTGCCCACCCTGTTATTAACCAGTTATGTGAGCTTAGGCAAATCTTTGTGTGCCTCAGTCTGACTTTTATAAAACAGGGGTAAGTAAAAATACTTGCCTTATCATCAGGGTAAAAATTAAAATAATAGATGAAATAATGAAAACACTATTCAAAATTAAATCTATTAGCGTGGTAAGTACTGCGAACAACAGCAACATTAAGAAGAGTCATCTTTGCTGCTTGGAATTCAGTGCAGCCAGGGGCTGCCGGGAGCACGGAAGCCGCGGGGAGCATGGAGGCCGCGAGGAGCACCGTGAAAGCAGATGTGCCTGCACCACCACCACTCTAACTCCGCTGGATGCGATGGAGGGGGCGGCAGCTGCCTCAGCTCCAGGTCTGTGCCGCCTGGAGCGAGGTCGGGGACAGAGGAGAGAGAAGCAGGAGCAGCCAGAGGGTCGGGGCTCCCCAGGTTGCCCTACCCCTTCACCAGGTCCTGCTGGAGGGGGACCCTCCCTGGTGTGCACCCCATAATTACAGTCCTGGCCTGGTCCCCAGCCTACCCTGGGGGTTGGCAGGAAAACTAAGGATTAGAGGGTAAGGGAGGGGTGTGTGTGTAAATGTTTTAGAGAGGAGGAATCACCCACTCTGTTCCTCCTCATAAAATACACACTTTCCCTCTCTGCTTTCCCCCCTTTGAGGTAAAATATCTTTAAAAGGCCTCTCCTTACACTTCCTTCTTTCAGCATCCCATGAATTCCTCTTCCCTTTGCAGCTTTCCTGAAGGTGGGACACACCCTGGGAAACGGGCGGCACACAGCCCGGCCTGCTAGATCCCACAGCGATGCCACCCATCCACCCCATAGCTGGGCAGCCAGGGAGACAGGTGACTTGGCCCTCAGAGCAAGAGGCCACCGTGACTGGAGCCTTTCCCTCCATGGTGGCTTGTCCCGTCACTGGGGTCTCTGGCTCCCAGTATGTGTCCTCCTGCCTGCCCCGGGCACAGTTCTCCTGGCAAGGCCTTCCTGGACCAGCTCAAAAAGTGTCCTGCCCCAGAGACTGAGGCAGCTGGAGGTGGCAGGGCAGTCGAGGTGGAAAGGAGATTCCTGCACTACCAAAGCTCCTTGGGGACATGTGTGTGACCACAGGGAAGAAAAAGAAAAATGCCAATGGAAGATGCCCACCACGGTTGGTTTCCACTCCTTGTCACAGGGCTGGTCTCCCCTGGGTCTGAAAGGATGCAGAAGAGCCGTCCAGCTGGCTGGTCTGGACTTGGCCGAAACTTTGACACAGGTTTAGGAGACAAGAAAGACTCTGGAGTCCTGACTCACCGGGTCCACACCTCATGTCATGATTACTCAGCTCTGGAAGCTTCCCTGCCCCTGGGTCTTCCATCTCCACCCATGGGTAAGGGCACTGGCTTGGTTACCCTGCTATCTGCTCTATCCCAGGCTCTCCCTGGGGAGTGGGCTCCCCTAATTCCTCCGAGGAGATGCTGCCCCCGACAGGCAGCAGACATGGGGCAGCCCTCAGCTGTCACCTCAGCTGCAGAGGCAGAGCAGCCGTTTACCTTTTTGTCGCTAAGTGCTGACCTGGGATCTTCACACCCATCTGACAAATGGAGAAATGGAGGTGAACTGTTCACTGACTTGCCCAGATTCACTTAGAAACCTGAGGTATGATCCCCCAGTTGGGCTGCCTCCTGCTAAGAGCTCTGACCCTTTCTGGAGGCAGTGTGTGTCCATGACCTCAGGGATGAGATCTGGCAGCAGAGGGGTGAGGGAAGAAGGGGGTGCTCAGCCTGAGCCCCTGAGCATGTGCCAGCTGCCTTCCCTCTCCGGGTGTGGGGCCCGCTTCCTCCATACGCCCCAGGGCCCTGGTACTCAGAACCTGCACCAGGGCATCTCCAAGGCCGAGAGTCCCTCTCAGGGTCAGACAGGCACCGCACCCTGCCAAGGCTCGAGGCCACGGGAGCAGAGAGGGGTGTCCCACCTGGAATTTCCTCATGTGAGGGTCCCTGGGCAGGAGGGTCCTCACGGTGAGGCTGGTTCCCAGGGGAGATGTGGAGGACTCAAAACCGATAGAGCTGACGGGACCACTCATCACTGATGAGAGACGTGACTCCCGGAAGCCTCCACCTCTGCATCACTGCCTCCGCTCAGAGCACCACCCAACGGCCGGAGGCAGAAGGCAGGAAGTGGAGTGGGGAGGGAAGGAAGGAGCGGCCTCTCAGACCCCCGTGGACCACTGAGTGCCACTTGGACCAGCCCCCCGCAGGGCTGCAGGCTCCCAGAGCCCCTGTGACCAGGGGGCTGAGGCCTGGATGCAGTCCGCCGTGGAGCCCTGCCGGGTCCCAGAGACCATCCCGGGCGGGGGGCAGGGCTTGGCCCTCCCTGGCCCACCCCCAGGGGCTGGCCAGGGAACACAGCGTCTCTGTCCACTTAGGGTAACAATACAGCTCCTCAGGGACCACCTCTCCTGGACAAACAGCACTGACCACACCCAGCTGTTTATCGCACAGGCTGTGGAAAGAAAAGCGCTGCTGCTCCCCGTCTCCACCCGCTGCCTCCCCAGGCAGTGGGCCTGCTCCTGCCACATGCGTGCAGACGCTTAGCCCACTATGGAAACACACGCCAGGAGCCAGAGACGGCTGGACAACAGAGCCGTGAGGCGCAGAATCTGGGAAAATCCTGGTGTGGAGAGCTCTCTATTGAACACAAAGAGAGAAAACGCTCTGCTCTCCCACTCACTCCAGGGCCTCTCTGTCCCCCACTCCTTGGCCTTGGGCCCCAGCTGCTTCCATTCGCAGGTCCTCCTTGGCCACCAGTCATCGAGGGGGACAGGTGCCCCCACGCTGCCCTCTCCTGGGCCTCAGGTCCAGTCCTTGGAGAGCCCTGCCCGGCTCGGCCAGCCCGTGGGCCTCCTGGCCCGGCGTGCCCCAGGCTCTCCTGGCGGCCAGTGTCTGCTCCAGCCCAGCCCCTCCTCACGGCTCCAGCTCCCGGGAGAGGCGGGACAGTTCCCGCTGGTTGTCGATGACCTTCAGCTGCTGGACGTAAGCCCAGGTGCTGGCGGGACTCCGGGTGCTCAGGGACTGCTCCGAGCCTGGGGGGCAGGGAGGGCGGTCAGCACTTTGTAGAGCCCACCTTTCCCCTTTCCAAGAGGCAAATCGATCCTCCTACCTTGTGCTACCCAGCCTGCCACTTCCCACAGCCAATCTAGAAGACACCCCATCCCCCATCTGGGACAGAAGAGCACAGTGAAACGGGCCCCAAAATTATATGCAGCTTAATACCCCTTTTACTAAGTTCAAAAACAATGAAAACTAAAGAATATTTTGTTGTCATATATATATGAGATATTTTAAAGATATATGTATATGTATATTTTATTATATGTACACACGATCAAGCTATTTTTTAAAAACAAGGAAATGGGTAACTCAAAATTCAGCATAGTGGTTTCCCTGGGTGGGGAGGGGCAAGGAGACAGGGAAGGGGACCACCACTAGGGAGATGGAAGTTATTGTCAGTGTGCTGAAGCTTGGCTTGGGTCCAGAAGGGCTCATCTTATTTTCAGAATAGATAAATGCATAAGATAATGATGATGGTGTGGTACGAACTGTGGATTACGACTAATCCCATTTCACACAAACTGAAGGCCAGTTAAAAGAACACAGGCCTGGAGTAGGAGTGCATGGGTCCCAGCCCTGTCTAACTGCTTATCTAACCAGCTCTACCTCACTGCGGCTTCTACCTGTTTTTTCAAGGCTTCCAGCCCACTGTATACCTTTAAGTGGGGATAATACTCTACCTACTTCATACAGCTATTATGAACCATTACCAACATCGTGCTTTGCAACCCCATGGACTGTAGCCCGCCTGGCTCCTCTGCCCATGCGATTCTCCAGGCAAGAATACTGGATCTTCCCAACCCAGGGATTGAATCCAGGTCTCCCTCATTGCAGGCAGATTCTCTTCCATCTGAGCCACTGAGGAAGCCCTTTCATGTATGGATGTGCCTGTAAGTGCCAGCCAGCCGTGGCCAGCTTGTCAGCACCCACCCCTGCCCTCACTTACACGTGGAAACCCTGACCGCCTGGCTGTCCTCGTGCAGGTGGGAGACTCGGCTTCTGAGCGGTGACAGAGGCACTGGGGGGTGAGGGGAGAGTCAGTGAGGAGACCAAGTTGGTGCCTTGAAGGGGACATCACTCAGGGGCGCCCACCGGGGATCTGCCCTCTCACCATTGCTGTGGCTTCGGCAGTGGTGTAGCATCCGTGCAGCTCTGGCCATCATTCTCTGGGGGCCAAGTAAGGACATGAGACCTGATATGAGGGACGGGCCCTGGCCTGGCCTGGGGGACAGCTGAAATGCTCCTAGGCACCAGCGGCTGTAGGAGACGGGGCTGTGCCTGCTGTGCCCCAGCCCACCCAAAGACCCAGTGGGTACCAGGCACTGGGAAGACAGAAATCAGGGAGGGCTTAGAGAGGAGGAGGCCTGGTGGGGAGGGGATTCTGGCTGAAGGGCGAGATAGCTGAGGCCATCACCCCAGCACTCCCTGGTGGAGACCAGATCCTCTGAGGGCATGCAATGGAGTAAAGCAGGGGCTATTTTAAAGGAAGTCTTCATATTTATATTACTGAGAACAACTCTGGACCATCTCCCATCCCCCGCCCCTTCCAAAGCCCTTGTCACAGCCTCCAACCTGTTCCAGCCTCAGATACCCGCTCTCCTTGGACTCACCATCTTCTCAAAGTTGATGAGATTCTCCACCAATGTGTGATTTCCCTCATGGATGAAGGTCATGTCTACAAAGAGATGGGCTCTGCTCATAGGTCCCCAAACTCCTTCCCCTCCCAGCAGCCAAGGAAAGGTAAGGGGCCAATAACAGGGACGCTATGCGGCCCTCTTCCTCCCTGCTAACCTCCTGGAACAGTTTCTTTATATCTCTTAGGCCTCATGTCATCAGCCATCTGTCTGCATGTGTTAACTCTGCTTCTATCCGGTGAGCTCCTAGTTCACCTTTGTGGCCCCAGGGCGTTGGCACACTGGAATCACCCAGAGGGTCAGGTGGACACTCTGGGGCAGCGACGGATGGGATGGGGGCAGGGGGGCAGGGGCTGGTGCCCTTACCTTTGAGAAGAAGGGGCATGAAGGGGATGAGGGGAGGGGAGAGCTTGGTGAGGGCCAGACGGTACACTCGGTGGTTCCACGAGGGGTCCTGAGAGGGAAGAAGCCACAGTGAGAGAGGGAGGGTCCCGCACACCATGACATACCACGTGCCACAGCATAACCAAATGCCCACCCGCCAAGGAGAAGCCGTGTGCACAGTCCTTGGAGCTCAGCCTCCTCTCGGCCCCAGATCTCCCCAAGGCAGGCTGTGCGGCAGGCAGAGGGGCCTGGAGCTGTGATGCCGGGCTGCATGACATGGTTGCCTGGCCTCCAATTAGGCCCCAGGACGCTCATGGACATTGTCTCAGGGGCTCTGAGGATTCATGGAAAACTCTTTTCTGTCCCTGTTTCTCCCTCTCTCCCTCTCTCTCTAGTGGGTACACCCCTTTGAACTTCTTCAGCCCCAGGAGAAGAATTTTTTCCTCAGGAGCTCTTGGAGCCTTGCTAATGAGAGCAGCCTGCATGAGCTCCCTCCTGAAAACTATACACCTTTCACTACCCCCGCTACAATTCCCAGGAGTGGAGGGCTCAGCTCCTCAACTCTTGCCTCGTTTTTTGGCGTAGCCTCCTTGAGTCTCCTGAGGGGCCTCTGACAGACCCCAGAACACCATGGGAATTGGGTCAAGACCCGCTTCCTGAGTCCTGAGGCAGGTCAGCGGCCCCCTGGTGGACCCCTGGCACCTCAGACCCCAGGGCCAGCAAATGCCGCAGCAAATGCCACACGGGCCCCTATACACCTGCTGAGGCATATAATACACTACACAGACCACCATAGTGCTAACACTGCATTTCTCAGCCAGCCCCCCAGACTCACAGGCCAAAGGGAACCAGGCCCTGACCCAGGGTTAGAAACCCGGAAAGTGACAAAGGACAGGCACAGGTGTGGAGGGGAAGAAGCAGGGGCTTGGGCCAGGGTGGCGGGGGCGGAGAGCACTCACCAGCAGCCTCTCAAGGGCTGAGTAGAGTTTCCGGACTTTGTGGGGCAGCCGCTGTGAAGGAGAGGCAGGCGGGGCTGTCACTGCTCTGGGGTGCGGGCCCCATTCCAAGCCAGGACCCCCAGGACAGGCAGGGGCCTGACTCAGGGCTGAGGTGGGGCCCTGACCTACCCAGCAGATGGCACTCACCTCCCAGGTATGGGCCAGGCGGCTGATGGCTGAGTTGCTGAGACCAAACATGATGGCAAAGAAGGAATTAAGATTCTTTTGCTCCTTGAGGCTGTGAACAGAAGACCCAGAGACCCTCAGGGGAAGCAGCCACACACACAGCTCCACACCCACACCACCCCCAAGCCACAGCACAAGACCCGGCCAGGCCAATGCTGCCCTTGCAGGGACTGGGGCTGTATGGTGTGGGGAGGCAGGGGCTCCAGGGGACCTAGGCAGGCACAAGGGTGGGAGACTTGGCTGCACACCGACCACAGATAGGGGGGTTAAGTAAAGGCACCGTGGGACTCTGCCACCCAGCCCACCAGCACTCACTGGGCTGCCAGTTTGATGAACTTCCTGAGCAGCTGGGCCCGTAGGCCGGGCACAGAGCAGAGACACAGCTCCGTGGCCACCCAGTACTGCAGCTCGTTGAAGCGGCGCATGAAGCGCTCCAGGTTGGCGGTGGTGACGTCCCGCAGGTGCTGGGGGCCCAGCACATAGTGGATCAGCTCCACCTGGGCAGGGGGGCAGCACTGCGAGGTCAGCACGCAGGGCAGGGCGTCCAGCACACGAGGCTGCACGTGGGGCAGGGCCTCCCCATCGCCCACTCTCCTCCCCTCCGCTCCACCCCAGCACCTGGTGGATGCTGTTGAAGAGGCTCCAGTCGTGGTCCGTGAGCTGGCCCGCCAGGTCCTTGGTGCTCACCAGGTCCAGCCCCTCGGCAGAGCCCACAGTGGGCCCCAGCTGATCGGGGTGTGGGGTCTGCAGGTGGAAGAGTGCTCAGAGGGGTGCCTGGGGAGTCCAGGGGGCACGGTTGGGGGAGAGAGTCTGGGGCCAAAAGTCTGTGCCCAGGGCCAGAGGCACGTCAGGAGGGCAGGGGTGCTGCAGGAAGTGGAGGCATGCCCCAAGGAAGCATGCCCTGACAGCTCCCCAGTGCTGGGCCCCTCCCACTTGAGAGCTCCCAACAGTTTTCCCCTTGGGACTTCCTCCATCGGCTGAGGCCCACTCCTCTCTCTTCCTCCTTAGGAGCAGCCACAGCCAGGCCCTGCTCTCCTTTCCATGTGGCCCTCTCCTAGCACCCACCCGTACCACTCCCAAAACAGCCCTTCCCGGGGCCCTGGCGCCCTGCCTGGCCCTACCAGCTCGTGCACTTCCTGTGGGTTGACAACAAAGAGCCGCTCGTTAAGCCCCAGGGATGTGGCCACACCACGGGCATCTGGCTGCAGGCCAATGGCATCTGCAAAGAGAGCAGAGCTGTGCTGGGTGGGGACAGAGAGGGAGGCCAGGGAGCAACCGGAGGCGGAGTGGAGGCTGGAAGAGGTCTCCCAATAGCAGCACTGGAGTCCTAGGCAGGTGTTCTAAATGCATGGGTACGCATGCCCACACATGCACAGGGGCAACATGGCCAGAGGACAATGAAAGAGGAGTCTTGGGGAGACAGGCTGACACTGGGCGACGCTGGAGCCTCCCTGAGTCCCAGCTTCCTCCTTTGTCAAAAGCAGACACCAAGATTTCCCGTGACTACTCATCAGTCAAATGAAGTCATTGATATAAATAGCGGCTATAAGGATATGATACATATACAAGCCCTTTGAAAATTGGGAAATGCCTTACAGAAATCTTCGTGTGGATTTTCATCAGCTCTTGTGGACTGGGACTGGGTTTTCAGTCATGCTTGAGCCCTCAGTCCCTAGACCAGTAGTCTTCAAAGTAAGGTACACAAGACCATTCCATGCGTCCAGGAAAAAAATATTAGCACTTATACTGATTTTTCTTACCTGTTTTGTATTTGCTTTGTGTGTTGCTCTATGATCACATAGCAACAGTGTAGGAACGTATGTATGTGACTTGCAAGGAAATATACACAAATAAGGGAGTTTGTAATAAAATACTGATTACTGTCATGGGTGTCCATCAAAACAATCAGTGCTCTAAACACTGGGTTTGGACAACTGCAACTTGCCACATGGCCACCAGAGGGCAGTGCTTCCCAGAGGAGCACACAGGCCCTGGTGCTCTCAGTATCTCTCCTTCCTGAACGAAGGAGGCTTTGCTGGTCTCCCTGCCACCCCTTGCCATTATTCTCTGGATGACCAGCGGCTTACCCTGGGCTCCCGCTCCGCTGTCATACCCATGCTGTGTCTTTCATGAATAACAGTGGTTTTTAATGTCCCAAGTTCTCTAAAGGCAGGTCTTAATAATCCTCATGCTGCCATACTCTGAGCACCAACTTTATGCCAGGTCCCATGCTAAGAGCTTCAAACACAGTAGCTCATTTAATAGCCATAGCAGTCCTAAGTGATAGGTAGTTACAGTGGTCATCCAACAGACAAGGAAATGCAAGCTCACAGAGGTCAAACAACTTGGGCAGGATCATACAGTCAGTAAGCCGTGGGTCTGGGATTGCAACTCGGGTCTGGGTGTACACAGTCTAGGCTCTTAACCATCAAGCTGCTCATCTTACCTGCCATGGTAAGTCTGCCTCCTAAATGCTGCTGGCCCACAGATGACCCTCAAAGATGTTGATGGACTAAATGAGCAACTACCTAAATTCAAAGTCTGTCAATGCACTCAAAGGGTAAGCCTGGGAAAAAAATCACTGGATCCATTTGAGCTTCAGTTTCCTTGTCTGAAAATAGGATAAAAGTACCTATCTCATAAGATTGCTATTAGGATTAAATAAATATGTAAGCATGGTAATAATGTCAGGCATCCCTGGTGGCTCAGTGGTAAAGAATCCACCTGCCAAGCAGGAGACGCAGGTTCAATCCCTGGGTCTGTGCCCATCACCTGGAACAGGAAAGAGCAACCCACTCCAGTATTCTTGCCTGGGAAATCCCATGGACAGAGGAGCCTGGTGGGCTACAGTCCATGGGGTCACAAAGAGTTGTACATGACTTATACGTAACATGTATAAGTAAGATGTGATAAGCCTCCCATAAACGCTAACTACCATTAACATTGACAAAGATGGTGATGATCTTAATTCAGGGGGTGGGTACAGCTCTGAGGGGGCCCCCCTCCCTTGGGGCCACCCTACCCAGAGACACAACTCACCACCTGCCGAGTTGACCTTCACCAGCACCTGCCCCTTAGTCCAGCCGTCCTCCTGGGCCAACGCTGCCATCACCTCTCTCACTGAGGCCGTCACAGGCAGCTGCAGGGTTAGCATGGAGTGGTCTGGCCGGCAGATGTCATAGGGGACTGGAGAGGAAGATGGGACTGAATTGGGAGGGAGCCGCCTGGTCTCCCCACCCCAGCAGGGAGAAGGCAGTGACTGCAGCAAGGGAGGGTCCCAAGGATTGGGGGCAACAGCACTAAGGAGAAGCCTGGGCAGGCAGGTGGGAGACCCTGAGGTGAGCAAGGGGGGAGCCTGAAACAGAGACCCCAAGGAGCACAACATGCCATTCTGGGCCAGGCACCCCAAAGTCAAGGGTGGTGAGAGAGCAGGGTTTGAGCTCTGCCCTGGCTGACTCAGACCACCAACCTTTGTCCCCAACTCTGATGGCACAGTTGCTGCTAGGGAGAGGCTCGTCCTGGCTGGGGAGCCAAACGGGAACATTCCGGGCCTGAGAAGGAGAGGAAGTAAGGACCAGCTGACACAGGAGAGCATGCAGGGAAGGGGAGGGGCCTGTCACCCAGAGCGGGGGTCCCGCACAGCACACACACCACCTAAGGGATCTGCGTGTCCCGCAAACCCGGGGCAGGTAAGGCGCTGGGAACCTGGGGACCAAGGCTCCCGGGGAAGACAGGGCAGAGCTCAGAATGAGTCTGTGCCCCTCTACATGTGTGTTATCCCCTCTGCCAAATGGGTCCAGAGCCTCTCTAATATGAACACAAGGCAGCTGTTGATCCTGGTCTTTTCCTCCTTCAGCTACCATTTGCTATTTTCTACATGCTTATTTTAAGTATCTAAATATGCACAAAAGCCCTTTGACAAAATATTATTATCCCCTTTTACAGATAAAATCAGTGAGGGCTCAGAGAGGTTAAGTAACATACCCAAAGCAGCACAGCTGCTAAGTGGCCCAGCTAAAATTCTAAACCTGCCCCCCCCGCTCCCCCTCCCCCATGCTCTTGTGCACCAACACTCAACTGTGTGAGCTGCCCCATAACCCTTCCTCCAAGGCCCCACCACAGTGGGCTTTTGGGGGCCCCCACTGCCTAAAGGCCTCCCTCACACACTTCCTCTGCCCACCGACTATTCTTTCCAGATTTTGTACTGTTTTCCTCCTCCCAACTCTGAAGGAGGCAGATGAGGTTTAGACCTTGGTCCATGGTTCTTCCCTGGATTTCCAAATCTCTGCACTCCCCTCAGGGCTCCTCCCAGCATCACGCACCAATACCTCCTTTCTCTCCGCCCCCAGCATATGGAAGACTCTTAAAACCATACCACTGGGCACTGAATTCTCTTGCAGACCTTGGTCTCAAATGCCTCCAGGATCCTCCATATCTGTGCTGCATCATCCCAAACTCGACACACTCCTCGGATCCCCTCATCCCGCCTCCCAGGCTACTCTTCCGGCCATTCCCCTGGGTTCAAGCCTCCTGCTCCCCCCTGCTCCCCTCCCCCACAGAGTATCATCTAGTTCCAGGGTCTCTGTGTTCCCCTTTCCACAGCCCAGGCCATGCCCAGACCCACCAGCCCGTATCTCCTCACGCCTTATCTTCTATAACAGCGCCAACTATTCTCCGCCAGCCTTGCCTCTCGGGTGCTTCCCTCCCTCCCACTCCCATCTGCCTGACCAGAGCCAGATTAACCTTCCTATCACAGTGTCCAGGCCACCATTGTCTGCTGAATAAAGCTCAGGCTCCCCAGCTGACCTATTCAATATACAAATCCCATCTTGTCAATCCTGGGCTCAAACACCTCCAATGGCTCGCAATGCTCAAAGGACAAAGGCCAGGCCCCTTTCCAGGGCCCACAGGGCCCTACCTGCTCTGGCCCTTCCAGGGCTCCATTAGGAGGCGGGCTTCCTTCCCCACATCTGCCTGCAGCCTCTTCTCCCTCCATCTTCACTCCCTGCATCTCTCAGTTCCAGCAGTCGCTTCTCCCTGACCCTGACACTTTCCTTTTCAGCCCTTTCCTTCCTGCCTCCAGAGACCCCATCTTTGTCCTTTTTCAGCATGAGGTTGCTCTGCAGCTCTGTCCCTCACTTCCTTGTGAGCCACTGGAGGCCAGGGTGGCTCTCCCAACCCCCTACAGCATATTTGGCACCTAAGGCATGCAGCCTGTTCTTCACTGAGGTCAAGGCCCCTCAGGGATGGAGCCAGCATTCTAGTGGGCCGTGACAGACACCAGCAGACAACTAGCAAGGAGACAACTAAACAAAGAAAACAATTCCACTGGGACAAAGCTTTGAGGAAAACCACGGAGGACACCCTGGAGAGGAGCCAGTGGGGGAGGGGCTCTCACAGGGAGATGGGAGGGGCCAGCAGGTGGGGGCAGGAGACGGAGGAGGGAGCGAGCTTCACCTTCAGCAGAAAAGGAGTCCGAGGAGGAAGGGGGCAGGATGAGGTGGGAGAGCCAGCTGGGCCCTGCAGGCCCAGATGTGGCATTTGGGTGTGATTCTCACTGTGAGTCTCCACAGGTGGCCCCAACTACCTTCCCAGTCCTCGCCACCCCATTCTTCAAATCTCACTCCAGTCAGGACTCCTCCTCCCACTTTCCGCTCCCAGCCCACTGCTGGGGATGGCACTGGCCCCAGGACCCCAGGGTTTCTGAGCTGCCTCCAGGTACCACCCCTCACCTGCCAGGCAGGAACTGCTAACTGGCTCGAGCTGGGAGCATGAGTGGGCTTCCCAGGTGGTGCTAGTGGTACAGAACCCGCCTGCCAGTGCAGGAGACATAAGAGACGTGGGTTCGATCCCTGGGTCAGAGATCTCCAGGAAGATCCCCTGGAGGAGGGCATAGCAAGCCACTCCAGTGTTCTTGCCTGGAGAATCCCATGGACAGAGAAGCCTGATGGGCTACAGTCCATGGAGTCGCAAAAAGTTGGACACAGCTGAAGCAACTTAGCTCACATGTGAGCATGACCAGATGGAATAAAACCTCTTGTGGGGATGGGGGGGAGTGACCTTAGACCTCTGTCTCCTGCAAGGCCCAGCCCCAGTGTCACACGCAGCCTGAGCTCCATGATCACCTATCCCAGACCAAGGATGTGCCTGTGTTTGGGGGGGACCTTCCCATGCAGAGGGGCCTGGAGGTCCTTGGAGGAGGGGGAAAGCAGGGGCCCAGCAGAGGCGTGAGGAGCCCACTCGGGTCAGACACCTTCATCTGCGGAGACGCGTTCCCACAGCCGTTCTCCAACCTGTGGAGCAAGTGAGAGGGAGGTGAGACTGGGGGCAGGGTCCCCCAGCAGGCAGGACGATGCAGGCTCAAGAGCCGAAGGGTACCAGGCTCTGGATTCCCTCCACCATCACCAGAGGCTCAGAGGTTGGCAGACTTGGAGAGGATGACCCAGAACAGGCACGATTTGAAATCCAGCCCCTGGATCCTACGACTGTCCCAGGCCAGCAGGGGAGGGAAGGAGCTCAAGGGAGAAGGGTATCCGATGTGGTGTCAGGTCAGGGAGGCCACATGAGAGCTCTCCCCGAGGCCCAGCTGCCCCCACAGGAGGCCTGGGAGGGCGGGAAGACCTGGGAGTGTGAGGTAAAGGCTGGGAAATTGGGTGGAGCAGGCGGGAGCTGGCACCAAGGGTGCTCAGCAATAAAGAGGAGCCAGTGAGCAGAGCAGGTGTGCAGGGCAGTGGAAGGATGACACACGAATGACTGTGGGCTGCCTGAGCATGGATGGACGCGTGACGGGAGGGTGCGCAGTGAGGCACTGGTGAGAACACTCGCTGAGATGAGCAGGACTGGACAAGTGAGCATAGCACAGGGTTTTACAGACAGGAGCAGGAGCCCTGGGGGTGGGGTAACGGGCTTAGGGCGGCACAGCTGCAGGGGTGCAGGCTGGATTTAAGCCACCTGTTTGCCCCCCAAGGCAGTGCTCCCAGCTCCTGCCACACAGCCTGTCCCGCCCGCCCGTGACGAGCTCACTCGAGCCAAAGCATCACCTGTGGTGTCGCCGCCTCTCTGGCCACTGCTCCCGCAGCAGGTTGCTAAGCCGGGTGTCCCTGCTCACCAGGTCCGACAGTTTCTGGGAGAAGCCAAGGTTCACTGAGACCCCCGTGTCCACCCTGGGTAACCCGGCCCAGCCCCTCCTGGCTCCCAGGTACCTTGAGGAAGCTGGTGGCCACAGGGTCAGTGCGGAGCGTAGGGCCGTACAGGGTCACCCACTGACTGACCAGCCGCAGGATCTGCTGCCTCTTGTTGCAGATGTAGGAGCTGCGCTCCTGCTCGCTGCCCCCGGCGGGCTCCGCGTGGAAGGTGAGTCCCAGTCAAGGGAACCACAGTGTCCAACAGGACCACCCACCACCCTCAGGAACCGGCACAGGAAGGGCAGGACACCCGGAGCCCATGAATGGGCTGGGCCTGGAGGGATTAGTACAGCCATGCTTCGGGGGATCCCTCCTCCCCGCTCCACACACCATCCTCACCCCCAGGGCTGGAAGGATATTGGTGCAGGAGGGCAGCACAGAGCTGGGCAGTGGGCATGAAGACACTGTGGGTCAGGAGGAAGTCACTGAGGAATGTCTCTGCAAGGCAGGGACAGGGGACAGGTGAGGGATTCAGCAGTCGAGTCTCCTGAGCCCAAGTATATGCACAACCGGGACACCCCTTTTACCAATCCCGCCACGGGCCAGGGAGCAGTGACACCCCGTCCCTGTCACAGCACTTCCTACACAAGCCAAGAACACAGGAACGAAAACTTCCAGCCAGCTGACCAAAGAGGCCAATCGAGCACCCGATGAGGTCAGATGCAGGTGCCTGGCTCTCTCCCAGGTGGTGCTGACCACCCTCTGAGTCAGAAAGCAGGCAGCGTGTCTCCCGCCCCTACCTGTTGGGTCATGAGCACTGGAGTCAGGCCTCATGGCCTCCAACAGAAGTTCTAGGATCTTCTCTGGGGTGCCAGACATCACTGTATACCTGGAAGAAACAGCCGGTCCATAGCACTTGAGTCCCGACTCCCGCTCCCGCAGCGGGGGCAGACATCAAGAATCAATCATATCGCTCACCCCTATTTGCCAGCCCTCTCCCCACCCCGTGTGGTGGAAGGGGGACTAACGGGGGATGCATCTTAATCCCTGGAAGCCTCTCCACCCGCAGCGGGCAGGTATATGACACAGAGAAGGGAGTAAAGCCCAGGAAACAGAAGAGAAGGTGGGCAAGAGAGATGGTATGGAGAGGGGAGCACGGCGGGTGTGTTACCGATTCCTGCCTGGGGTTGGGGGACGAGAAGGGCCAGTGCCCTGAGAGGTTCTCTCCAGCACTAACACCACTTTGCCATGTTCTTCCAGCCTCATGGTCTTTGCTTCCACATCCTGGAGAACAAGCCACACCCAGTGCTCAAAACACCACAACTCCTTTACCCATTCTAGGGCCTCTCCCTCTGCCTCCCCCATTCCAAACTCCAAGCCCCACAAGGCTCCCACAAGGACCCACAACCCTTCTCCCGCCCTAGTCAACGCCCACAACCTTAGATTTGTCCCTCACTGGTGCCTCTCACCCAGCCTGAGCCCCTCCTCCACCCTGTCCCTCCCAGTGCTCCTTCTATGGACCCCACTCTCCATTACACCGCCTCCCCCTGCACCCCAGACCCTCACCCCTCTGTAACCTCACCCCTGGTCTCCCACGGGAGCCAGGGTTCCCAGGGCTCACTGAGCCTCCTCAGCAAGCCATGCACCTCCTCACACACCCAGAGCTGGGCTCCCTCCTCCAGCCATCATCCCCAAGGTTTCCACCTCCGACCTCTCCCTACTCCTTAAAGTGTCCGTCTGGTCCCTACTCCTTGCCCCACACCACTTCTCCAGACGCATGTCCCTGCCCTCCCCACCCCCAGCAGCGGCACCTTGATGATACGGTTGAAGTCCTGCTTGTCCACACGAAGAAAATGACAGTTGTCTTCTCCCAGGATGATGGTGGCGGCCCGAGGTGCATCGTTCACCAGAGCCAGCTGTCCGAAGTCATCTCCCTCGTGCAGGGTGGTCACCAGGCCCTGCAGCCAGGCCCGAGTTACAGCCCAGCCCCCCAGCCCTCACCGGGACAGACCCAGAGCCACCAAAGCAGGAGGAGACCTGAGAGGCCGGCAGCCTTGGGTCCATTAAAGGCACTGCCCACAGGGACAAGGACCAGAGACCAGCTCTGCCCAGGGGCTGGGCATGGGGGAAGACTCACCTTGCCATGGGTCACCACGTTGACCGATCCCTTCCAGATAATGTACCACGAGGTGCCCTTGTCCCCCTGGCTGAACACTGAGAGAAGCAGCACAAATCAGACATGCCCCAGGCACCCATCGCTTCTTCCCTGTGGCCTCCGCCCCCGTCCAGGCAGGACTTACACACAGTTCCTGCCTTGCTGTGCGGTTCAAAGAGCAGGACTGCAGCCAGTTCCCGCTTCACCTGTGGGCAGTAGGATGAGAATCAGAGAGGCGAGTCCAGGGACGAGGGGCCAGGTGAGGAGGTTAGGTCCAAAGCCACGCATGCTCGGGGGACAGAGCTTGATGAGGTCAGGTGACCTGGGATTCAGCAGGAGACAAGGCAGGGGAAGAAATGGGCACAGAGAGCCAGAAGGACCTTCAGACAAGGATGCCATGCTGGGGACAAGACATTAGACTGAAGTATCCAGGCCACAGGTGGAAGGGGAGGGGCGTGTCTTCTGCCCTGGCAGGGGTCACAGGAAGGGAGGTTTGGGGGAGGGCAAGGTGGGGCGGGGCCAGGGGCTGACCGAGTTGGAGAGGTGGGCCACGGCCTTGATGTGCAGCAGCTCCTCAAAGATGAGGTCCAGCTCCTCGTCTGTGCGCTGACCAGGGCTGCGGGCACATGGGACCAGGAAGAAGTGATGAACAAGCCAGGTGCGGGGAGCCACAGCGCCCACTCAGCCTGGGCCACCCAGGGCCCCAGCGGTGGCTGTTTATCAATAACGGGCCAGCCTCTGATGGGAACACACCATGTGCCAGACACTGGGCCAAGCACTTTACATATGACTTCATTCCACCCTCACAACAACCCCACGATGTGGGCTATCATTATCCTTTGACAAAAGAGGAAGCTGGCCAGCAGAGACCCAAGGACACAGAGCTAGTAGCCAGTGGAACTGGAATTTGAACCCAGACCTGCCATGATTGTCCTGGCCACGGATGCTTCTCAGAGAGGGCAGGGTCCCTGGAGGCCACAGGCCCCACGGCCTCAGTTACAGAGGAAGGACCAGGTTCAGAGGGGGCAGGAGGGCTCGAGATCACACAGCATGTCCGTGGCAGGTGCAGACCAGAGCTCAGGCCTCGGGTCCAGCCAGGGTCCTATCCCTCCACGAGAAGTAGGGGCTCACTCCCCCTTGGAGGGGAGACTACGGAGTCTGAGAGCAGGGTTTCACCCACTTACGGCTTTCGAAGTGCCACCGTGAGCAGGGCATCAGGCCCCCGCTGGGACAACAGGGCCAGAGCCTCCACCAGCTCCTCCTCTAGCTCATGGACGCCCACAGGCTCTGGCTCCGGCCCCGGGAAACGGTAGAACTGGGTGTCTCGGTCCTGGAAGGCCCAGTCGTGTTTCACTGCAGGGCAGAGGCCCAGGTGAGGGGGAGGAGAGGAAATTGAGGCCACGTAGGTATGAGACTTGCCCATACGGAGATGCCCAGCACAGGCCTGCTCCCCAGGACTGCCTGGCACAGGGCGCCCACCCACCGGGGCTCAGGCTCACCATGGCAGAGGGCGCCTTCATCCAGGAGCACCTGGCAGATACCCACGGCTTGGCTCCGGGAGTGGACGCCCAGCCCCAGGGCCAGGATCCCATCTACCAGCTCCCGGCCGGAGCAGCACTGCCTGGGAAGACAAGGGGACAGGGCAGGGAAAGGAGGTCAGATGGCAGGAGGGAGAGAGGGGAGGGAGGAAGTCCATCCGAATAGCACCTTCTAGAGCTAGCAGCAAGGCTGGGTCCAGAGCCTGGACAGAGTGAAAAGGAGAGAAAACTGCTGGGGGTAGTGGAGAGGCGGGGGAGGAGGCAGCCCGGGCCGCCACTCACCGGTGGAGCCGGAGGTGGTACTTTCTGTCTCGGATGAGGTTGGGGCAGTTGGCCAGGAGGTGTCGATGCAGCTGCTTTCCCGCCCTGAGCACCCGCTCCGCGGAGGCCTGGAGGAGGCAGACACAGCTAGCTGGCTCAAGCCCTGAGTCCAGGCATGCGGGCCCCCTCCCAGCCCCGCCCCTCTGGACTCGTACCTGCTCCAGACTCACACTGAAATCCAGGGACTCCTCGCTGCTGGTGAGTGGCGTCTGAGGGCAGTGGGGAGTCTGAGTGTTAGTGGCAGGCCTTGAAACCCAGCTCTCGGGCTCCTCCACTGTGACTCCCAGCCCCGGCCCAGTTCTTGACTCCAGACATTCATTTAGCTAACGGTTCAACAAATACTCCCTGGGTAACCCCCGCATATGCCAGGCATCCGCCTCATCGCCACCCTGCAGCCCTATTACTGGACCCGTGTCTTCCTTCATGACTCCATCAGCGCATCCCCAGGGATAAGGTCCAGGCTCTGCTTCCTCAGGGCCCACTGTGCCCAGGCATCCAGGTAATTCAGCGTGTAGGGCAGGGAGGGGCACAGTGGACCTGGGGGAGCATGGGGACATGAGATAAGAAGGCCAGGAAGTAAGCAGCTCAGGAGGTCCGGAGACCCACGGCCTGATGCCGAGCCAGGGTCGGTCCCCAGTCACAGGACTATGGACAAACCTCCTGCCTTCTGCGGGCCTCGGTGCAGCCTCGTAGTTAAAGACACAAACCCTGGAGCCAACTCCTGGGTTCTAGTCCCTGCTGCTATGTAACCCTGAATATATGATTTAATCTCTCCCTGCCTATGAATCTATAAAACATTCATAATAACAACTCAAGCTTTGGAAAGGATTATGTGAGTTAATAGAGATCAAATGTTTAAAGCACTGACTGGCATATACATGCAGTTGTGTGTGCATGTTAGTTATTATTACTCATCTGTGAAGCACAGGGCGGGCTGCCTGCTGGAAGGCCCTTTATTCTCCGAGATGCTGCTGCTGGTCTCTAACCCTGCAAACGTGAGTCAGGCTTGGTAGCACATGGGATGGCTCCAGAAATGGGGTTTATGTAGAATCATTGGTGAACGAGGTTCCCTGCCCTTGGCATCCATCGGGCCATGCCGGACTCACAGGCCTGTTCACCCTGGGATGTTGGTCATAAAAGCCTCTCACGCTCCTCTCCTACCATCTGAGAACTGGAATTTGTGAACACCCCTGAGCAGGATGCCCTACCCTCTAGGAGCCCTCCCAAAGGCAGGCACTGGATAGTTCATACAGCATGTCTTTCTCGTGATTTCATCTGACTTCATAGAGAATAGGCTCAGACAGGAAGTAGGCAGAGCAGGCAAGGTCAGTCCTCCTTGACTTATCAAGAAACAAAACTCTAGAGGTGATGTGCCCTGGTAACTCAGACACATAGCCAGACAGCCAGGGATAAACTCAAGCCCTTCCAGAAGTCCTCACATTCTCGGTCTCACTCCACCCAGTACACCTGCCTGTTTCCTCTCCCTCCCCTTCTTTCTCTGCGATGCCTCCCTATCAGCACTCAGGGCCTGAAGAGGACCTGGCCTGGCGCCCAAGCCCTCTCCCCTGGTCCCAGCATCTTCCCACTGTGCGCCGGGCAGAAGGCTGAGGTCCAACATGCCTAGGCGCCTGGCCCAGTGCTGGGCGGAAGTTGCTAGGTGTCCCAGAGGTATCCTTACCCTAGTCATGGGGCCCATCCTACCGCCAGACATGGCCCTGGGGACTCAGCGATAGCACAGGAAAAGAGGAGGAGGAGCCAAGGAGGGAGGAAGGGCAGGAATGCTACCCGGCCAGCCTCCTGTGTTGGAACAAACAGTGCCAAGTGCTCATGACTCGTTGTTGTTCATGTCAGAGTACCCAGGTGGCCCCAGTCCCCCCAACGCCCCTCAGTGCCCAGGACCCAGGCTCCAGCACACACTCCCTTCCTGGTATTATTCTGACCGTGGAGGGCACATCAGGAGGGGAGGTGCCCAGTCACGTGGCCAGGCTGGGCAAGACTCAGATCTCAGATCCGCAGGCCTTGCTTCAACCATTTCCTGTCCTGCCCCAGGGGATGTGCAGGAGGCTCAGAGCTGGAACGCTGGCCCATCAGAGCTAAGGAAGAGACCTGAAGGCATCCCCTCTTATTTTCCTAAGGAAAGCAGCAGGAGCCCAGACAGATGAAGTAACTTGCCCAGAGTCACACAACTGCTTAGAAATGTCCGATCCTACTGAATAATTGTTATTAACACTGATCCAGAAGTAGGTGTTTGTCTCCTATTTCCTGGCTAAGGAAAAGGAGGCACAGAGGTTATGTAACCTGCCCTTTTCAAGCTGGTAAATAGGGGCACCAGAATTCACCCTGTGCCCACCTGATTCCAAAGCCCATGGTCTTAGCCACTAAGCCCTACCATTGCCCATGGCACCTCCTTGGTGCTGGGCCTCCCCCACTGCGCACGATGGTAAATTCTGTCTTCAGGAATGTTCCGCCGGCAGGGAAGTCTGAACAATCCTGGGTTAGATGAAGTCCCGTGTGTGTGTCATCATAGTCCCTCTGAACCCCTGCCGTGCTCCTATGCATGGGGACCTCCTGGGATCACGGTGGGGGTGCTATTCAGGGGCTGCGGTCAGCTGTGTGGGCTCTGGAGTCAGGTGCCTGGGTTCAAATCTTGGTTCCCCACTACCAGCTTGTTGTGTGACCCTGGGCTGCTTATAAAGCTCTCTGTGCTCCAGCCTCCTCATCTATAACATGGGGTTGGTGGCAATAGTACCTATCCCATAGGGTAATTTTGAGGATCAAATGAGTTAATTAATAATATGGAGCATTCAAAGCCATGCCTGCTTTGCAGTAACTACTTAGTCAATGGTAACTTAATATAACTCTTCTTTCACGATGGGCAGCTATCACCTGGACACGGTGCAAGAAATGCTGTACTTTGATGCTGTACCTGATCTGATGACCCTGAGTGTCAGCTTAGGGGCTTCTCATCTAGAAAGCAGTGGCTGGTATGGGTAGGGGTGGAGGCCCTCACCCACCACCTCCTGTCAGGTTTGGACAGGAAGGACTCAGGGTGGGAGAAGAGGTCCTATAGTTAGTTTCCCTGCACAGGGCCATGGCTTGCCCCACCCCCCTCCCTGTCACTGAGTGTCAGAGTCACACTGGAGGGGCAGGCACAGAGCCAGACAGCCACATGGGGACCCGTCAGACCAGTTCCCTTAAGCCACGGCTAGGGTCTCAGGCCAGGGCTGTGTGCGATGGGACTGGGAAAGGATGCATGAGGCAGGGTGAGGTTCTGGAGTGTCAATGGTACCTTCTGTAGCAAGAGAATATACACCACAGACTTGAACTCTGCAGCCAGATTGTCTCGGACCCAAGCCCAGCTTGTCCCTTAGCAGCTGTGTAACCCTAGACTGTCACTTAGCCTCTCTG
The DNA here is from genome assembly GCF_032452875.1 of Bos javanicus. Taxonomy (NCBI): domain Eukaryota; kingdom Metazoa; phylum Chordata; class Mammalia; order Artiodactyla; family Bovidae; genus Bos; species Bos javanicus. The sequence goes on along the minus strand of NC_083872.1, from coordinate 33,016,029 downwards.
TGTTTCTGCTTTTGCATCTATAAAATGAAATGATGGCATTAGTAGGTATCTCTCAGGCTTCTGTGAGATTATTTGATGTGATTAAAGCTCATAATAGCACTTCGGATATAAATACTGCACAAACACTAACTACTTCCATCATTTGGACAGGTTGAATGAAAGCATGCTTTCTGAGTTAGAGAATAGAGCCACCTCTCCCCAAACAATCACTCAAAGAGTAGCATCTCAGGGTTCTCTAAGCTTAGGGGACCCACCAGAGGTCATCCCGACCTTGCCCCTGCCTCTAGATAGATTGGTTTCTGTGTTGGCTCCCAGGCATCAGACAATCTCATGTACCCCTGCTGCTGCTGCTAAGTCACTTCAGTCCGACTCTGTGTGACCCCATAATGTTTATCAAAGGAGACGTTCTTCCATACTGTTCCAGCATCAGCTTTGCCATGGTTGTTAAGTCCTTTCTGTATCAAACCTCAGGGTCTCCTGCTGTAACCTGCTTTAATTTTCTCTTGTTCTGGTCTAATGGGAACAGAAAGTGCTCTCTTCAGACCTCAGGAGGTTGATGGATTTCCCCCTCAGCTTTCTAAAGGTGGCCATGGCCTGGGTAACTCGCAGCACTGTCCTCCTGGGACGCTGGGCTCCACGTCCTTACAACATCCACCCATCGCCCTGTGTGTGCACACTCCCTGCCAGACACTTGTTCCCTCATCCGAGCCCCCTCAGCCAAAGGCATCATCCCACAGGTGAGAATTAATAGCTTCACAGGGACCCAGAGTCTCTTAAACACAGACACAATGGGCTGAAACCACCTCACGCCTACTCCCCAGAGACGTCCTCAGGAGAGGATGTGGCCCCTGCCTCGAGCCCTAAAAATCTAAGTTCCCTCTAATCATCAATTCACGCACATATACCTGGTGGGGGAGGGGCCTTGTTTCTGTGCCTCTGACCCCATCTCTCACTCCACTGATCCTCACCCCCACCTTTCTGGCCTCCCCTCGCATACCAGCCCTCCAATTCTGGGACTGAGGGAGTCAGGAGAGAGCCTGGCAGCCTCCTCCACTCTCTCCCTTACTTTGGGTCCCAGGGGATCCTCCAGTGACCTCATTGTCCTGGCCCCTGACCTTCCCCCTACTCCCCACCTAGCCTCTACAAGCTAGGAAAGGGACAGGAAATGCACAAGTAATTATAGCCTGAGAGGGAAAGAGGGAGGGAGGGTTCCAGCCCACTGGCTCCAAGCAGTAGCTACTGCCAGTGACCTGGGGTGGGGGTGGGAGGGACAGACAGCTGAGCCCAGAAAGACCATGGCTCCCCTGCTCCGTCCAGAGTGCCATCTGGAGCAGCACCCAGGCCCATGAGGCCCCTTCTCAGGAAGACCCAGGGAGGGAGGGGGTGGAGGACAGCTGGGGACTGACACCTAGATTCTCCTCTCACTTCCCATTGCAAGGGGGACCCCATTATCTTGGTGGGCCTTGGTTTTCTCAACTCAGCTTCATATTTTGGTACATTTGGTAAATATAAATGGCTATATTTGGTAAATATATAAATGGGTGAGGTAGGAAGGAGGAGGCAGAAGGTGGTGGTCATTCTACTCAAAAGAATTTGCTCCTAAGAGAGGGGTTCTCCAAACTCTATCACCTGATCCAACTCCACCCCTTTGCCCCGATGGGCCCCCCCACCCACCTGCACACATGTCACAGACACACACCAGAGCTCAGGTGAAGAAAATCTATTAAGTCTGGGTGGTTGGGGAGAGCTTCTCTGCTGTTTTGGATCCTGCAACCATATCCTGCCTACCATCCACCATCTACCCACCCCCCCGCACCCTGCCCCCCACCACACACACTTCTCTTTCCTTCATTCTTGCAGCTCCAGAGATGTTCTTCACTGGCAAAGGGAGCTCCGTTCATCTCACAGTCTCCAAACTTCTCATAATTCTCCCCTGAGCCCCTCCAAGCCAAATGCCAACCACTTCACCCCAGATCAAGACACAGACTCCATGCAGTTCAGTCCTCACTAAGGAGAATGCTGCCACGGTGATGTTTAAAGAATAGTACCAAGCTTACCTCCCCAGCACTTGACCTGACCCCTGTATTTCATACATGTCTCCCACACCACCTGAAGAACACACGAGCACCTAACTCAAGCCACAGGGAAGTGACAAGTTCTTTTCCCCTTCGCCACATTCCTGAATAGGGGGACTTGGGCACCACGAATACCTGCATACCCAGCATACCTGCATACCCAGCATACCCGCATACCCAACGCAGTTGTGTGAGACACCCACACTGCAGCCAGGCTGCCTGACCTGCTGCCCACCCCAGGTGTATCCCCCATGCCCGCCGAGCAAGCTGGACTGGTAGCAGCATGCTCGCCCTCCCAGTCGGGGGCCCTCTCCAGCCCAGGGGGGCCTGGCCCTGGCCAGGGAAGGGGATGGGACTCACCCAGCGCAGCCCCTGGATGCAGCTGGGGCGCTGGTGTTCGAGCAGCAGCTGGTAGGAGCAGCTTCGGGACCGATACATCCTCCTGAGCACCATGTTGAGCAGCGTCCCCTCCGGCACCACGTCCGGGAGGCCTCCCAACGGCGGTGCTCCCAGAATCGAGTCGCCCTCTACAGCCAAGCCCACCTGCCAGCGGCCCTCACCTGGCCAGCCCACCTGTGATGGGAAGAGGACGGCAGACAGCCATGAGGCTGGGTCCGGGGCAGCTGGACCAAAGCACGGCTCGGCTGCCCCAAGCAGAAGCACTTCCTTCGAATCCTCTGTACTGGTCAGGCGGAGGTGCTGCGCCCCTGCCAGGAGCCGGGGGAGGGACAGGAAGACCTTCACTGGGGCCTGCCGGTCTGGCGCACTTAGGGGTCTCCAGCCGGCGGCGGCGGCGGCGTACCAGAGATCAGGCCCTTCTTTGGAATTCTGCCCCACCCCACCGACCATGGACCTGCAGGGATCTCCACCAACTCCCAGAATGGAGCTGCGGACTCACTGGATCCCCGAGAAACGCAGCTTCAGCTCAAACCCTTCTTTTCTCCTCCCTCCTCACCCTTGACCAAGCCTCTGTCTCCCACCCCAACTCCCCCACCGTGTCAGCTTCCTCCTCTGCTCCTCCTCCCCTGCCCCCACCCCATCATACCCACCTTCATGTTCCTCCTTCAAGCTCGCACAGCCCTGCAGGCTCTAGCAGAAGGCAAGGGGTGGCGGGAGCACCCGCCCGCCCCACAACGAGCCACTGTGTGCCCCCGGCCTGTAAGTCCCAGGAGAAGTGAGCCGACCAATTCGTAGCTGGAGCCGCTTCCAAGGCAGCCCCAGCCAGGCTGGGTGGAAAGGCTCCTCTCGGGTTGGGGGAGAACTGGGGACTTGGTGGGGGGACAACGTCACCCCAGCCCCCAGCGACAAGGAACCCCGAGCCTCCCCTCCGTCCCAAACGAAAGAGCCAGCTGGCACCGGGCGCTGAAGCGAGGCTGCAGCTGGCACTGATCCGGGCGGGAGCTGTCACACCCCCGGCGCGGCCCGCCCCCTTCCCCTCCAGGGCAGACCGGAGGGGGCGGGGAGGACGCGCCTGGCGCTCGGGTAGGGAAGGGGGCGGGCTCCGGCAGGGGGCGGAGTCGGAGCGCAGGGTACCCGGAGCTGGCGGGAACCTTGGCCTCGAGAAACCCCGGGCGCCGTAGCGCCCCGGGAGTGTGTGCCCGGTAGCAGCGGCGGCGGCGGCGGGGCTGTCGGGGTAGGGGCTGCGGGGTAGGGCCGCCATGCGGCCGGGAAGAGAAACGCAAACAAGGAAACGGGGGGAAGGGGGAAGGGGGTGAGTCATTGCGGCCCCACCCGGGAGGGAAATCCGGGCTGGGGCCGCTTCCCGGCCGGGGGCGCCCTGCCTCCTGTTTCGGTTCAGGGTCTCGAACAGGCTGGGGGAGGGACTGGGCCATTTTCCCGGAGGGAATCCCGCTGCCCAGCCTCCCACCGCAGCGCTCCTCTGCACGCACCACATCCGCCTTCTCCCCGCCCTACACACGCACGCACACCCCCGGCACGGGTGGGGAAGTTGAGGCTGGAATGGAAGGACGGCGCTCGCGGATGGTGGGGGCTGGAGTCGGGGCCGAGCTCTGGGAGGAGAAGGGGTTAGAAGGCCTCGCCCCCCCGCGGTTCCGGAGTCCCAAGCCGGCTATGTGTGGAGGGCCGTCGCCTCCCTGGGCCTCAGTTCCCACCGCCGCGTCGGTGGCCCAGCGCCCCCTCTTCGCCCTTCTCCTGCTTCTGAGGCGGCGGAGAGACAGTGGCTCCGGGTCAGCTATTCCCCCGGCGCCAGCGGCGAAACTGGTCCCATTCTTCATTGAGGGTTTTGGAAGGAGTCGCGCGCCCCGCCCCCGGCTTTCTAGAACGTACTCTCTTTTGGCCCATCAGTGTCCCTTTCCCTCTGCAGCGGAGCCTGCCTGAACAGAGGAAGACACATCTCTAACGTACCATGCCCCCTGCTCTTCCACCGATGATTATTCTCTTGGGGGTGTGGGTGTGGGTTTTCATTGTGATTAAAACCTCAATTTCAATGTATCTTTAAAAGTCTTCCCAGGAGCTTATCAAATGTAAGTTCCAGCCCCTTAAATTCAGACTCAGTCTAACTGGCATGAAATGGAAAATCTGTGTTTTGAACAAATACCCTAAAGTTGTCTGCTGGGTTCACACTTTGAAAAATGTTGGTGGAGTTTTAAATGCTCCCTCAGGGAAGACGAGGTTAGGTATGCGTCCTCAGTCCTCAGTCGCGTCTCTTTGCGACCCCATGGACTTTAGCCCACCAGGCTCCTCTGTCCATAGGATTTTCCAGACAAGAACACTGGAGGGGGTTTGCCATTTCCTCCTCCAGGGGACCTTCCCAGCCCAGGATGAAAGATGAGTGTCCTGCATTGGCAGGCAGATTCTTTACCACTGAGCACCTGGGAGGGGAGCCTAAAGATGATTCTAGCCCCAAGCCCAAACCCAGCCGCCCAAATGCAGGTAATTTTAAAGAAGGAAGAACAGTTTGGAGGGATTAACAGGCAGAGGTCACATGGGGAAGAGAGTTGAGAGGGAGTGGGGCTGGGAAGTGAGTTGAAATTTCAGGTTGCTGGTGCCATTGATCTGTCTAGAAGTTGCTGCAGGGGAGTTTCCAGAGATTGCAATCAGAAAGGGGTCTCTGATTTCCTATTCATACTGCCACTACTTTAGGCAGGTGGAAAAGGAGCCAGTGAGTAAGGCAGGACACTTGCATCCCTCACAGCAGACCACAATAGCCTATAAGTGCCTGGCACTATTCCAGGTGTTCACAGGTATTTTCTCTCTGCCACCAGCCTGTGAATTAGTACTACTGTCATTACCACCTAAGATGGTGAAGATGAGGCTCAGAGATATTAAGTAACTTGCCAAGGTCACACAGCTATTCAGTGATAGAACTGGGGCTTGAACCTGGGTGGCCTGGCTGCACTTAACCCCCAAGCTATGCTGCACTGTGTGTACATCATATTCATTTTCTGATCCAGACTACATGCCTAAGAGAGGGGGCTACAGAAAGAGAAGCTGAGTATGGTGGGGGGTAAGGTGCCACTATCCAAGAAAGTCATCAAATGGGACCTTCCAACTTGTTTCTTTATCTCTGAAGAACAGGGCCCCCCACCTCCCACCAAGGCAAATGATTGAGCAGGTGTTGCCTTCTCAGGATTCCTGGTTGGGACTGGTCGGTGGAATGAATGCTCAGTAGATTTTTGATGGAGGCTGAGGCCTGGAGGGGGCAGGGGTCTAAAGGAGTGTGTCTGAGGAAGACACTTTAAGCTAGATGGTGAGTCATCATGGGGACAATCGTGCCATGCCCCGATACAACCTCCACCCTCCCCCAACTGTCTTTAGATGCCTGAAAGGTATGTTAGGACAGATAAATAATAACAATAGTTAGCATGCACCAGGCTCTGTTCTTGACATTTGTTATACATTCACAGGTTTAATCATCACAACAACCCTATCTGATAGGTACTATTGTTATCCCATTTTGCAGATGAGGAGATGGAGACATGGAAAGGTTAACTGACGTGCCCAAAGTCTCACAGCTAAGATGGGGAGCATTGAGTGATTCTCCCCAAGCACTTAGAAATCTGTGTGTGCTTTATTTACCACTCTGCAGTCCTGCCTCTCAGATATACTGACAGCTCCCGCAAAGGCAAAGCCCACATCCAGAGTCCTTTCCCCCACACCTGGGTGCACAGGCTCCAAGAGGTGGGGAGTGGGACAGACAGATAATGGAGGCTGAGCAGCTGGGCCCCTTGACACCGTCCACCTCGATGCTGAGCTCTCTGCCAGGACACAAGCCTCCTGGAATCATGCCTCCCTGTTTTCAGACTGGTAGCAGAGGAAAGCAGAGGTTCCCAGGGAGTAGTCCAGGAGGGTTGATGGATAAGGAGGGCTTCTCGGTCTGCTGTGGCTCTGGGCTGTAGTCCTCATCCAGGCCTCTCTGCTGAGCTCTACACTGGTGGAGCCCACGGCCTCCTGGATCTTCACACTACATGAGTGGAAAACTGCCTTCCCACCCTAGCTGCTCCTCTTCCCACCCTGCCTCTCTCAGCTCCCTGCTCCAGGATCCCCACCACTGCCTAAGCAGGGCACCTCATACCTCGGTCCTTCCTTCTCCCACATCCAGTTCAGTTCAGTTCAGTTGCTCAGTCATATCTGACTCTTTGCGACCCAATGAATTGCAGAATGCCAGGCCTCCCTGTTCATCATCACCTCCCAGAGTTCACTCAAACTCACATCCATCGAGTCGGTGATGCCATCCAGCCATCTCATCCTCTGTCATCCCCTTCTCCTCCTGCCCCCAATCCTTCCCAGCATTAGGGTCTTTTCCAATGAGTCAACTTTTCGCATGAGGTGGCCCAAGTATTGGAGTTTCAGCTTCAACATCAGTCCTTCCAATGAACACCCAAGACTGATCTCCTTTAGGATGGACTGGTTGGATCTTCTTGCAGTTCAAGGGACTCTCAAGAGTCTTCTCCAACACCAGTTCAAAAGCATCAATTCTTCGGCGCTCAGCTTTCTTCACTGTCCAACTGTCACATCCACACATGACCACAGGAAAAACCATAGCCTTGACTAGACGGACCTTTGTTGACAAAGTAATGTTTCTGCTTTTAATATGCTGTCTAGGTTGTCATAACTTTCCTTCCAAGGAGTAAGCATCTTTTAATTTCATGGCTGCAATCACCATCTGCAGTGATTTTGAAGCCCAAAAAAATAAAGTCTGACACTGTTTCCACAGTTTCCCCATCTATTTCCCATGAAGTGATGGGACCAGATGCCATGATCTTCGTTTTCTGAATGTTGAGCTTTAAGCCAACTTTTTCACTCTCCTCCTTCACTTTCATCAAGAGGCTTTTTAGTTCCTCTTCACTTTCTGCCATAAGGGTGGTATCATCTGCATATCTGAGGTTATTGATATTTCTCCCGGCAATCTTGATTCCAGCTTGTGCTTCTTCCAGCCCAGCATTTCTCATGATGTACTCTGCATATAAGTTAAATAAGCAGGGTGACAGTATACAGCCTTGAAGGACTCCTTTTCCTATTTGGAACCAGTCTGTTGTTCCATGTCCAATTCTAACTGTTGTTTCCTGACCTGCATATAGGTTTCTCAAGACATAGGTCAGATGGTCTGGTATTCCCATCTCTTTCAGAATTTTCCACAGTTTATTGTGATCCTCACAATCAAAGGCTTTGGCATAGTCAATAAAGCAGAAATAGATGTTTTTCTGGAACTCTCTTGCTTTTTCGATGATCTAGCGGATGTTGGCAATTTGATCTCTGGTTCCTCTGCCTTTTCTAACGGGAAGTTCACAGTTCACATATTGCTGAAGCCTGGCTTGGAGAATTTCGAGCATTACTTTCCTAGCATGTGAGATGAGTGCAATTGTGCGGTAGTTTGAGCATTCTTTGGCATTGCCTTTCTTTGGGATTGGAATGAAAACCAGTCTCAAATTTGGGCTGATTCAACCAGTGGATAACCTCTTGCATCCATCCATTATGCCCCAGTTCAGTTCAGTTCAGCAGCTCAGTCATATCTGACTCTTTGCAACCCCATGGACTGCAGCATGCCAGGCTTCCCTCCATCACCAACTCCTGGAGCTTACTCAAACTCATGTCCATAGAGTTGGTGATGCCCCATCTCCCCTGAAAGTGCTCTAGCCCAATGATGGTCTCTTCCAGCACTCACTCTATGCAGGGTAATCTGCTTACTACTTTAGAGACATCACCTTTTAACCCTCAAAACAATCACTATTTACCAATGAAGACCCTGAGGAACAGAGAGGTGAAGTAATATAGCCAAGGTCACATAGCTAGTAAGTAGTAATGCCAGACTCAGTCTGACCACAAAGCCCACACTCAGTCACAGTTTGGTACTGCCTCCCTGATCACTGATGCTGAAGCTGAAGCTTCAACACTTTGGTCACCTGATGTGAAGAGCTGACTCATCAGAAAAGACCTTGATGCTGGGAAAGATTGAGGGCAGGAGGAGAAGGGGTGACAGAGGATGAAATGGTTGGATGGCATCACCTACTCAACGGACATGAGTTTGAGCAAACTCCGAGAGATAGTGAAGGACAGGGGAAGCCTGGTATGCTGCAGTCCAGAGTTGCAAAGAGTCAGACACGACTGAGAGACTGAACAACCCTGATCACTACTCTCAGCCTTGCCTTCCTCAGCCATTCCTATGCAATGCCACAAGGATCTTTAATTCCTTCAGCAGCATTTATTGTAAGTGTTAGGAACTCTACCATAAACTGAGGATCTGAAACCAGGCAGATACTGGGCTCCAGGGCCATGGAGCCTGGTGGAATTTTCTGGTAACTCCCTAACACACTAATCTGGTCAGGCCTCTACCCAGCGCAGTGTCTGGCATATAGTGGGTGCTTAATGATTCCGGGGGGAAATGAGTTGAAGTCTGGGGGGAGTCAGCCGGGGCCAGCTGTGGGCATGTACCAAGGGCGGGGTGGAAGGGAGAGCAGCTGCTCTTCCAGTTCATTTTGAGGACATTTTATTTCGTCTCCCTCCTGGCTGCTTCCTTGTCTCCTATTCTTTCTTCCTTCTCCTATGCTACAGACCTTGCTCACGAGGCTCAGCTACATCCTTTGAAGTTGTTGGTGGGATGGAGGGCGCAGGTTGGAGGTTGGAGGGCATCTTAGCTAACAGGCCTCCTGTGGGACTATGGAAAAGGGCCAGTTTGGAGACCAGAGGGTGTATGGGCTGTTCTTCAGTCTGCTGCAGCCTCCCTCAGCATCCCCACCATTCTCGCTTGGCCACGGCTTATTGACAATGGAGAGAGACAGACAATTCAGAGAGCCCAGCTCCCCTTACCTGCACTCCACCACTGAGCTCTGGAAGGCTGAAAGTCCGCTTGGCCAGGCTCCTGACCCCAAGGGTGGTTCCAGTCCAGTTCCCCCATCTCCTCCCCTCCCCATTCCTGGGGTGGGGGACCGAGGCAGGGAGCTGGAACACTGATGGGCCCCAAGCCAAACCTTCCTAGGACCAGCAGGTCACAGCCAGACACTCTTTTAACTGCTAAGGACCATGGTAGAGTGAGGGGCAGAGGAGAGACTGGCTCTCACTTCTCCCGGAGAGGGAGCAAGCTGGAGAGAGGTCTATGAGGGTGGACAGAGCTGGGGACCAGTGGGGAGCTGACCGAGGCCAGAGCTGGGACCCCACATTTAACTGGAGGTACATTCTGGCTGGTGGTCAAGCTACCCGTGCATGATGAGGGCAAGGAAACGGTCACTGAACAGGCCTGTGGTGCTGACAGCGGTGGCCAGAGGGCAAGGAGAGGCTGGGAGAGCGAAAGAAAGCAGGGGCAGGTCTGGAGCTGTGCTACGGGAGGGAACAGGCCTGCCTAGCGGGCAAGTTTGGTAGTGTTTGAATGTGCAGGAGGTGCCTTCCCCCTCCAGCTTCTGCTTCTCAAGGGTGTGTGTGTGTGTGTGTGTGTGTGTTACACACACCCAAAAGACACTGCATCTGCCCTTGAGTGATCAGTGCTTTAGAACGGCAGCTCCAGCCTAGTCATGACCACTTCCTCTCAGAGCCTTCTCCTTGGTCCTTGCTCCTGCACGCCTACTAGAGCTTCTAGTCTGCACTTGCCTTTACCTGAATCCACCCCACTCCCTGCCTCTCCCTGGGGCTCACCACCCTCACTACCTCCTCCCCTGGCCTCCTCCCAACATCCCCCACCCTCCCCAAACCCTCATCTCAGGGGCTCCCATCTTCCACCCACCCTGGGCCCTGGACCCTCACTCAGGACGCAGACTCTCCACCCACTTGGCCCTCGCGTTTTAGAGATGAGGCAGGGGTGCTGCAGGAGCCTGAGGGAGGGTTCTGTCTGGATCTAGAGCCCCGGCCAGGGAGAGAGCGAGGCTGTGGGTAACCAGGCGAGCAGGCCAGGCAAAGAAGCCTCTTCTGAGCATCAGAGCAGACCCAACCCTGCCCCTAGATCCCAGTCCGGAAGAGCTGGGGCCAGAGGAAGCTGAACAGTCCAAAGGCTTGGCACCAGACCCACTGCCCATTTCCCCTGTCCAGACAGGACACGGCAAAAGGCCAGGGAGGCTGCAAAGAAGGGGTCCAGAGAGGGAAATAGAAAACAGAGGTGACATCCTTCGTCTGAAGGTCTGACTAAGAGAAGGGGCTGCAGGCCACTCCCTCCCCTCCTGGGATCAGTCTTGGCTCCAGGATGGAGGGGCGGCCACCGGCTGCTCAGACTTCCACCGAGCCCCGCCCCAGGCCTCAGGAAGTCCTTCCTGCTCTTGCCTCGGCACCCCCTCCTCTAGGAGCTTCACCTTCAGAGAAATGGAGAGGCAGCAGACTCCCCTTTTAAACCTGCGGCAGGGGGGCATGGTGCCCACCTCATCCCTCCCCCTTTCTCATTCCACCTCTCATTCCACAGAGGACTGGATTCTGATTTCACATGCAGGCCCCTCCAGGCCCCAGCTCCTGGGGCCTCTGCTGACAGAGCCCCTAGCGTTTGGGTTTTTCACCTGCTGTGCCCCAGCACGGCTCATCTCCCACACAGAACCGGCCTGTGTCAGTTCCTCCTGTGGGGCCCCATCTCCCTGCCGCTGCCGCATGCCTGGCACTCAGCACAACTGCCAATTAGAAATTTCACAGAAGTTGCTTCTTCGCAGTGACTTTGGCGGGCAGGAGCTGGCCGCGCGTTGCCCCAGGCCGCCCGGCTTAGCACAGCCACGGCAGAGGCACAGAGGCCCTCAGAAGAGGTTTCCTGGGTTGAATAGGTCAACTCATCACCCGGCTCCTGTCTCCCACACCTGTCTCTCCTTCCGCTACCTTTCTACCCAGTTTTCTTGACACACCCCCATTCCTCACCCTGCCTCAGTCTATTTCTCACTCATCCTCTGCCTCCTCCCGGAAGTGCCCTCAGATTCGTACCTCAAACCTCTCTAAGGTGCTATCCTGGGTCCCATGCACCGGACTAAGCACAGAACGGTCTTCTTTCTTGTCCCTTAACTTTACCCAGTGCCTTTTACAGCTAGACCAGAGGTGATTCCTATGTGCTGATTGAGCCTCCCTGGTGACTTTCTCATTCCATAAATCCGATCCCTGAACACAAATCTAAAGGATAAATGTGTACTAATCCCTATTCCGACCTCTGTCCTTTAGGGAGAGTTGGGGCCCTCCCCTCCAGCCTTTGTAGTCTCTCACTTCCCATGGCTCCAGGCTCTTGCCTTGTGGGGGTTAACTCCCAGCTTTATCTCTCTCTGTCCCCTGACCCAACAACAACCCCACAGTGAAACAGGAAGGAAAAGAGCATTGGAGGACATACCTGTGACCGAGGGGTTCAGGTCAGGAGATGGAGGTCACCAGAGGACTAGAGAGGCGAGTAAGCCGGGGCCCCAGGCCCCTCCTTTGTTGCCCTTCCAAACGCCTCGGCGGCTGTGATCACTCACACGCACCCACATCCTCCCACTCCACACGTGTCTGTCTCTGGTGCTCATCTAGCTCTGGGGCTCAGAGACCCGTTGCTTCCGCTTAGCATCTTCTCATTCAGCATCCTATCCTCTGCATGGACCTCCAGGCTGTCAGTGCACAGGCAGAGGAAGTGGGGTTTCAGTGAGAAGCCGGACTGTGAGCGGTTTCACTCTGGCTGTACAAGATGAAGATGTCCCCTTCTAGGGGCAGAAAGCAGCCACAGTCCTAGGGAGCAGCACTGGAGGAGGGGGAGGCCAAGGTGACCCCCCTGGCTCTGAGTCCTCAACTTAGGATTACTTCCTTCAGCCTGGGCAGCTGGGATGCTCACGATGGGCCTAGCTCCTCCCTGCCGTGAGCCACCTGCTACTCGTCTCTAGAACAGTCCTTTCTGCTCTGTGGTCTACAAGCTGACCTCAAGGGGAAGACGAAGCTGCAAGAGGGCAAGTTGAGGTGTCAGGCACAGCCTCAGGCTACCTTCGCCAGGGTCCTCAGCCTTTAACCTCACAAGGGTTGGGGGTGGGCAGGGTACCACATAAGGTCTGGGGAGCATCTTGTGGAATTTGCCGGAATTCCCTGGTGGCTCAGACAGTAAAGTGTCTGTCACAATGTGAGAGACCTGGGTTTGATCCCTGGGTTGGGAAGATTCCCTGGAGAAGGAAATGGCAACCCACTCCAGTACTCTTGCCTTGAAAATCCCATGGACGGAGGAGCTTGGTGCAGGCTACTGTCCATGGGGTCGCAAAGAGTCGGGCACGACTGAGCGACTTCACTTTCTTCTTTCTTTCTTTGTGGAATTTGCCACCTAAATACGTGCATGCTGCTGCTGCTGCTGCTAAGTCGCTTCAGTATGTGCAACCCCATAGACGGCAGCCCACCAGGCGCCCCCGCCCCTGGGATTCTCCAGGCAAGAATACTGGAGTGGGTTGCCATTTCCTTCTCCAATGCATGAAAGTGAAAAGTGAAAGTGAAGTCGCTCAGTTGTGTCCGACTCTTAGCGATGCCATGGACTGCAGCCCACCAGGCTCCTCCGTCCATGGCATTTTCCAGGCAAGAGTCCTGGAGTGGGTTGCCATTGCCTTCTCCCAAATACATGCATGGGAGAGTCTTAGCCCAATCTTGGCACAGCTGAATCTCAAGGCACAAGATTGGAGAATGCTGCCCCCTAGAGCCAGGATTAAAGAATTCTTCACAGACAGCTGGCCATTCTTTCCTTTAGTTACAGAACAAATATTTATTGAGTCCCTACCTAAGCCCCTGGCATTACACTAGGAACTGGGAATTCAGAAGTGATCATGGCAGGCAATAAGACCTCTAACCATGAGAGTTTTCCATAGACTCAGGGATTTCTTGAAATGTTGGACCTGTGATGGTAAACTCAGCACAGTCCCAGACAAAACTAGAGGAACTGGGCCCTAACAGATAAAGCCCCCCACTCCAGTACTCCTGCCTGGAAAGTCCCATGGATGGAGGAGCCTGGTGGGCTGCCGTCTATGGGGTCGCACAGAGTCGGACACGACTGAAGTGACTTAGCAGCCTTCGTGGAGGTTTATATTAAATGGGATGGCAAGGGTGAGGGTGAAAAGATTAAACAAATACATAAGACAATTTCATGTAGTGATAAGATGTCACTTATCACAAGGTGTAAGACAGAGTAGGGGGCTGTGCTGCTGCTGCTAAGCCCCTTCAATTGTGTCCGACTCTATGCGACCCCATAGATGGCAGCCCACCAGGCTCCACTGTCCCTGGGATTCTCCAGGCAAGAACACTGGAGTGGGTTGCCATTTCCTTCTCCAATGCATGAAAGTGAAAAGTGAAAGTGAAGTTGCTCAGTCATGTCCGACTCTTCTCGACCCTATGGACTGCAGCCTACCGGGCTCCTCTGTCCATGGGATTTTCCAGGCAAGAGTACTGGAGTGGGTTGCCACTGCCTTTTCCTAGTAGGGGCTGTACTTTAGAGAATAAGGACAGGATTGCCTCTCTGATGAAGTAACATGTGACCTGAGGCTTGAATGATGAACAATCAATCTTATGAGCACTCAGAGAAGAGTTTTCCAGGACTTCCCTGGCAGTCCAGTAGTTAGGACTCTACACTACCACTGCTTGGGGTGTGGGTTAGATGCTGGTCAAGGACTAGGATCCCACATCCTGCTTGCTGGGCTTTCCTGGTGGTTCAGACAGTACAGAATCTGCCTGCAATGTAGGAGACCCAGGTTCGATACCTGGGTCAGGAAGATCCCCTAGAGAAGAGAATGGCAACTCACCCCAGTATTCTTGCCTGGAGAATCCCATGGTGGAACCTGGCGGGCTATAATCCATGAGGTCACAAGAGTCAGACACAAGTGAGTGACTAACACTTTCACTACTTTTTACTTCATCCCGTTTGCCACAGTTCAGTTCAGTTCAGTTCAGTCACTCAGTCATGTTCTACTCTTTGCGACCCCATGAACTGCAGCATGCCAGGCCTCCCTGTCCATCACCAACTCCTGGAATTTACCCAAACTCATGTCCATCAAGTTGGTGATGCCATCCAGCCATCTCATCCACTGTTATCCCCTTCTCTTCCTGCCCCCAATCCCTCCCAGCATCAGAGTCTTTTCCAATGAGTCAACTCTTTGCAAGAGGTGGCCAAACTACTGGAATTTCAGCTTTAGCATCATTCCTTCCAAAGAACACCCAGGACTGATCTCCTTTAGAATGGACTGGTTGGATGTCCTTGCAGTCCAAGGGACTCTCAAGAGTCTTTTCCAACACCACAGTTCAAAAGCATCAATTCTTCAGCGCTCAGCTCTCTTCAAGTCCAACTCTCACATCCATACATGACCACTGGAAAAACCATAGACTTGACTAGATGGAACTTTGTTGGCAAAGTAATGTCTCTGCTTTTCAATATGCTATCTAGATTGGTCATAACTTTCCTTCCAAGGAGTAAGCGTCTTTTAATTTCATGGCTGCAGTCACCATCTACAGTGATTTTGGAGCCCAGAAAAATAAAGTCTGACACTGTTTCCACTGTTTCCCCATCTATTTCCCATGAAATGATGGGACCAGATGCCATGATCTTAGTTGTCTGAATGTTGAGCTTTAAGCCAACTTTTTCACTCGCCTCTTTCACTTTCATCAGGAGGCTTTTTTAGTTCCTCTTCACTTTCTGCCATAAGGGTGGTGTCATCTGCATATCTTCCAGCAATCTTGATTCCAGTTTGTGCTTCTTCCAGTCCAGCATTTCTCATGATGTACTCTGCATATAAGTTAAATAAGCAGGGTGACAATGCATGGCCAAAAAAAAAGAGAGAGAGAAGAGCTTTCTAAACACAAAGTTACTAACATCCTAGAGCAGGAACAACCTTGGCACACTCAAGAAACAGAAAGAAGACCAGTGTACCTGAACAGAAATGGGCAGAGGTGAGACTGGTTGGAGTTGGCAAGGCTCTGATTTGCTTACCTGAATTGCTACGGAAAATATTGAGGGATTTAAGCAGGGGAGAGCTGTATTCTCGGAGAAGGCAATGGCACCCCACTCCAGTACTCTTGCCCGGAGAATCCCATGGATGGAGGAGCCTGGAAGGCTGCAGTCCATGGGGTCGCTGAGGGTCGGACGCGACTGAACGACTTCACTTTCACTTTTCACTTTCATGCATTGGAGAAGGAAATGGCAACCCACTCCAGTGTTCTTGCCTGGAGAATCCCAGGGACTGGGGTGCCTGGTGGGCTGCCGTCTATGGGGTCACACAGAGTCAGACACGACTGAAGTGACTTAGCAGTAGCAGTAGCAGAGCTGTATTCTGGTTGTTATCTTTAAAAGACCAGTCCAGCTGCTGGCTGCAGAGTGGACTGGAGGGGCAAGAAGGAGCAGAGGAAGATGGGTTAGGGAGCTGCTGCAGAAGGGTAGGTAGTGACAATGGTGCTTAGACTAAGCATGGGGACAGAGAGAAAAGAGAGGGCAGACCCAACTGTGCTTGCTAATGAATTGGACATAGGGGTGAAGCCATAGTGAATAAGGATATATCCCAAAGGACATCAGAGTTCCCTCCATGTGGGGATTAAGAAGCAGCGAGGAGGAAGCCCTGACACATCCAATAAACTCAATCAACTGGCGTATAGCTCGGTAGCATTGTGCTGTTGTTGTTCAATCATTCAATCATGTCCAACTCTGCCACCCCATAGACTGCAGCATGCCAGGCTCCCCTATCCTTTACTGGCTCCCAGAGTTTGCTCAAATTCGTGTCCATCAAGTCAATGATGCCATCCAACCATCTCATCCTCTGTCACCCTCTTTTCCTGCCCTCAATCTTTCCCAGCATCAGGGTCTTTTCCAGTGAGTCGGCATTGTGGGAGGAGATCTATGTCTGGAATGTGCCTGCTTAGGAGGAGTGAGAAAGAAATGTCTTAGGAGACAAGATGCCTATGGGTGGGAGTTAGGAGTCTGTCTTAATATTGATGTGGTCCAATAAAAAAGTGACATCAGAGGTTATGCATGTAAGAGATGTTTACATGACCTAAAATGGAATGAGGGATGGTAAATTAGGGTAATGAGGTTAATTGTAACAAGGCTGAAATCTCAGTGACTTAGTGCACACACACAAAAAGTGTTTTTCATTCATATTACAGTCCAGGGAGGGTCTGGGGAATGGAGTGCGTAGTTCTGTTCATTCATTCATTCATTTAAGGGTCCCAGGCTCTTTCTGTCATGTGGCACAGCTGTCTTCAACATGTGGCTTCTAAAATCATCACAGAATGGGAAGAGGGAATGCACGGTGCACAGGAGACTGTATGGGTCCAGCCTGGAAATGGGGCACATTGCTTCTGCTTTGATTCCAACGCTCAGAACTTTCTCTAATAGCATCAACTTAACTGCAAGGAAACTGGGACATGTTCAAAGTTCCAATTCAGTAGGTCATGGGCCAGAAAAAGAGATGCTCATGATGAGCACTGCTGGTCTCTGCCACAGGCAGGGAGAGTGGCTGCCTCTCTTAGGGATGTTGGGTGAGGGGGGTGGTGTTTTCTTGAGTTAGGATTGCAATGAGAGCTCGCTCTCTGAAAGCCCCTTGGAAGGGAAGCTGATGTGGGGAGAAGAGCATGTGTGATGCACACCTGTGTGCTTTGCAGCTTCATAATCCTTCCATGCTTTCGCCTTCTCCTGGCCTTTCTCCAGGTAAGATTTTTTTTTTTTTAATTTGGCTGCTCCAGGTCTTAGTTGTGGTATATAGGCTCTTCAATCTTTGTTGCGGTGTGCAGGATATTTTAATTGTGGCATACAGGATCTAGTTCCCTGACCAGGGATCAAACCCAGGCCCCCTACATTGGGAGCTCAGAGTCTAAATGACCACCAGGAAAGTCCCCAGATAAGATCTTTATCCCACATCATATCATTAAAATAGCATTGTGGATGCTTTCCCCTCTACAATTTTCTTTTCCCATCAAATCTAACTTGGATACTAAAGTCTAAATAATCTTTCCTAAGACATGGTTTTTGTTGTGCTATCCCTGTTCAGTAATAACAATAACAACAATTTCAAAAATGGCAATAATAATTTGTCAGATTACCGCGTTGAGTACTTTAACTTCAGCATCTCAATATTTCTCAGTTGCTGTAACAAGCTGATTACACATCATTCCCACCCTGCAGATAGAGCAGCAGAGATTCTGAGAGGTTCCTGTACTGTCTAATGTGCTGCTTAATATGGCAGCCACTAGCCATGTGTAGCCACTAGCCACTAGGTGTCTGGTCCCATCCCTTCATGGCAAATAGATGAAGGAAAAGTGGAAACAGTGGCAGATTTTATTTTTTGGGCTCCCAAATCACTTCAGATGATAACTGCAGCCACGAAATTAAAAGACGCTCCTTGAAAGAAAAGCTATGACAAACCTAGACAGTATAGTAAACCTAGACAGCATATTAAAAAGCTGCATAATCAAAGCTATGGTTTTTCCAGCAGTTGTTGCGGATGTGAGAGTTGGACCATAAAGAAGACTAAGTACCAAAGAATTGATGCCTTTGAATTGTGGTGCCAGAGAAGACTCTTGGGAGTCCTTGGACTGCAAGGAGACCAAACCAGTCAATCCTAAAGGAAATCAAACCTGAATATTCATTGGAAGGACTGATGCTGAAGCTCCAATACTTTGGCCACCTGATGTGAAGAGCTGACTCATTGGAAAAGACCCTGATGCTGGGAAAGATTGAGGGCAGGAGGAGAAGGGGGTGACAGAGGGGGATGAGATGGTTGGATGGCATCACTGACTTAAGGGACATGAGTTTGAGCAAACTCTAGGAGATAGTGAAGGACAGGGAATCCTGGTATGCTGCAATCCATGGGGTCACAAAGAGTTAGACACAACTGAGCAACTGAACAACAATAAGCCATGTGTAGCCATTTAGATTAAAATCAATTAAAAATTTAGTTCTTCAGTCATATTCAGTTCAGTTCAGTTTAGTCGCTTAGTCATGTCCGACTCTTCAGGACCCCATGAATTGCAGCATGCCAGGCCTCTCTATCCATCACCAACTCCCAGAGTTCACCCAAATTCATGTGCATCGAGTTGGTGATGCCATCCAGCCATCTCATCCTCTGTCGTCCCCTTCTCCTCATGCCTCCAATCCCTCTCAGCATCAGGGTCTTTTCCAATGAGTCAACTCTTCGCATGAGGTGGCCAAAGTATTGGAGTTTCAGCCTCAGCATCAGTCCTTCCAATGAACACCCAGGGCTGATCTCCTTTAGGATGGACTGGTTGGATCTCCTTGCAGTCCAAGGGACTCGCAAAAGTCTTCTCCAGCACCACAGTTCAAAAGTCATATTAGGTACATATCAAATACTCAACAGCCACATGTGACCAGTAGCTACCAGTGTAGAGAGGGCAGATATAGAAAATTATTTTCCTCTGGGCAGAAAGTTCTCCTGAGTTAGGGGAAACCTACTCATGTGACATAGTAAGTGGTAACCGCATCTGAGCATGAAATTCTTCAACAGCTCCTTATTGCTTTCACAGTTAAGCCAAAGTTTCAGTCTGCTTTTAATCTTCTTGTGTTATATTCTGGGCCCAAGCTACTGTTACATAATTATCTCTCGTTATTTTCTTGCACAACCTCACTCTCCAGTGTAACGAGTTTGTTCACTCCTCTCCAATAGTCCTGACATGTGCATTCATAAATATTTTTGCTCTCCTCCTTTCTATCTCCCCAGCTAGTTAATTGCTACCTGACCTTAAGGTTCAAATAGCATAAATATTTCTTGAATCAGTTCCCTCTTCCCCATTCTCGCTGACTCAGCCTGAACCACCTTTCATTCTCCCCTCACCATCTCTTGCCCTCACAGCCTTTCCACTGCTACTAACCATACTCGCTGGTGTTTATGAAGAACCTGCTGCATACTAGTCATTCTTCTAAGCGCTGACTCCTCACAAAATACTTTGAAGCGAACAACACAGCTGTCTGCATTTTACAGATGGGACAACTAAAGCATAGGGAGATGAAGGATTTGAATGGCCTCTCCGCTTTCTGGTCTTTTCAAAGGAAGTTCATCCTCACACTATTACCCTGGCCACATTTCTTAAACACAGAACTGTTACTTCCCTCCCCTGGCTCCACAGAGAGGGGGAAACCTTCTAAGAAGAGCAAGCAAGGCCATTTTCGTTCAGAATAATTCCAACCTCAAAACCCTTTACATCACCCACAGACCACAAACTACTTACAGTTTCCCAAACCTGCCACACTCTTTCTTCCTTCTGGGCTGTCACCCAGGCTGCTCCCACTGCATGGAGCGCTGCCCTGCAGGCCAGCTCTGAAGTCATCCACGGCAGTGCACTCTGGACCACAGGGCCTGCTCCCTCCTCGGAACAGCCAGCAGTAACTCCCTCCATCCACAGCTCCCAAAGGAGGGCTGGATACCAAGCTCACCAAATTAAAATCACTTCTCATTAAAAAAAAAAATATACTTCCAAGATTCAAACTTAATAAGGCAGAGGTGGATTCTGGGGTCTTTTTTTTTTTTTTTTTTTTTTAAAGAAGCTCCCCAGACTATTCAGAAGTGAAGCAAATACTTCCTTTGTAGCTCAGAGGATAAGAATCTGCCTGTCAATGTTGTTAGATCCCTGGTCTCAGGAAGACGGCACATGCCTCAGAGCAACTAAGCCCCGGCCACAACTACTGAGCTGGCACGCTAGAGCCTTCTTCTCCTGTGCTCCACAAGAGGAGCCACCGCAATGAGAAGCCCCTGCACCCTAAAGAAGAGTAGCCCCCACCTGCCACAACTAGAGAAAGCCTGTGAAAAAGCAATGAAGATCCAGTGCTGCCAAAAAAAAAAAAAAGTGAGGCAAATGTGGTTTACATCATTCACTTGGCAACTAATCATGTCCTGACTACATTTCTTGTATATGATCTCCTTTATTGTTATTTAATTCTTACCTTCATTCACTCACATTCATCCACTCAACAAATGTTTTCCAAGGGGATTTGATGTGCTGGAAACTCTTTTATGTGTTGGTGTGAATGAAAGAGGCACAGTTGCTGTTAATGGAGATGACATTCCAGAGAGATGTGATAGCTGAATAATGGGCCACCAATGAAGCAGGGCAAAGACTAATAGAGTTTTGCCAAGAAAATGCACTGGTCATAACAAACACCCTCTTCCAACAACAAAAGAGAAGACTCTATACATGGACATCACCAGATGGTCAACACCGAAATCAGATTGATTATATTCTTTGCAGCCAAAGATGGAGAAGCTCTATACAGTCAGCAAAATCAAGACCAGGAGCTGACTGTGGGCTCAGACCATGAACTCCTTATTGCCAAATTCAGACTTAAATTGAAGAAAGTAGGGAAAACCACTAGACCATTCAGGTATGACCTAAATCAAATCCCTTATGATTATACAGTGGAAGTGAGAAATAGATTTAAGGGCCTAGATCTGATAGATAGAGTGCCTGATGAACTACGGAATGAGGTTCGTGACATTGTACAGGAGACAGGGATCAAGACCATTCCCATAGAAAAGAAATGCAAAAAAGCAAAATGGCTGTCTGGGGAGGCCTTACAAATAGCTGTGAAAAGAAGAGAAGTGAAAAGCAAAGGAGAAAAGGAAAGATATAAACATCTGAATGCAGAATTCCAAAGAATAGCAAGAAGAGATATGAAAGCCTTCTTCAGCAATCAATGCAAAGAAATAGAGGAAAACAACAGAATGGGAAAGACTAGGGATCTCTTGAAGAAAATCAGAGATACCAAAGGAACATTTCATGCAAAGATGAGCTCGATAAAGGACAGAAATGGTATGGACCTAACAGAAGCAGAAGATATTAAGAAGAGATGGCAAGAATACACAGAAGAACTGTACAAAAAGATCTTCATGACCCAGATAATCACGATGGTGTGATCACTGACCTAGAGCCAGACATCCTGGAATGTGAAGTCAAGTGGGCCTTAGAAAGCATCACTATGAACAAAGCTGGTGGAGGTGACGGAATTCCAGTTGAGCTATTTCAAATCCTGAAAGATGATGCTGTGAAAGTGCTACACTCAATATGCCAGCAAATTTGGAAAACTCAACAGTGGCCACAGGACTGGAAAAGGTCAGTTTTCATTCCGATCCCAAAGAAAGGCAATGCCAAAGAATGCTCAAACTACCGCACAATTGCACTCATCTCACATGCTAGGAAAGTAATGCTCAAAATTCTCCAAGCCAGGCTTCAGCAATATGTGAACCGTGAACTTCCAGATGTTCAAGCTGGTTTTACAAAAGGCAGAGGAACCAGAGATCAAATTGCCAACATCTGCTGGATCATCGAAAAAGCAAGAGAGTTCCAGAAAAACATCTATTTCTGCTTTATTGACTATGCCAAAGCCTTTGACTGTGTGGATCATAATAAACTGTGGAAAATTCTGAAAGAGATGGGAATACCAGACCACCTGACCTGCCACTTGAGAAATTTGTATGCAGGCCAGGAAGCAACAGTTAGAACTGGACATGGAACAACAGACTGGTTCCAAATTGGAAAAGGAGTTCGTCAAGGCTGTATATTGTCACCCTGTTTATTTAACTTATATGCAGAGTACATCATGAGAAATGCTGGGCTGGAAGAAACACAAGCTGGAATCAAGATTGCCGGGAGAAATATCAATAACCTCATATATGCAGATGACACCACCCTTATGGCAGAAAGTGAAGAGGAACTAAAAAGCCTCTTGATGAAAGTGAAAGTGGAGAGTGAAAAAGTTGGCTTAAAGCTCAACATTCAGAAAACGAAGATCATGGCATCCAGTCCCATCACTTCATGGGAAATAGAAGATGGGGAAACAGTGGAAACAGTGTCAGACTTTATTTTTCTGGGCTCCAAAATCACTACAGATGGTGACTGCAGCCATGAAATTAAAAGACGCTTACTCCTTGGAAGAAAAGTTATGACCAACCTAGATAGCATATTGAAAAGCAGAGACATTACTTTGCCAACAAAGTTCGGTCTAGTCAAGGCTATGGTTTTTCCTGTGGTCATGTATGGGTGTGAGAGTTGAACTGTGAAGAAGGCTGAGTGCCGAAGAATTGGTGCTTTTGAACTGTGGTGTTGGAGAAGACTCTTGAGAGTCCCTTGGACTGCAAGGAGATCCAACCAGTCCATTCTGAGGGAGATCAGCCCTGGGATTTCTTTGGAAGGAATGATGCTAAAGCTGAAACTCCAGTACTTTGGCCACCTCATGCGAAGAGTTGACTCATTGGAAAAGACTCTGATGCTGGGAGGGATTGGGGGCAGGAAGAGAAGGGGACGACAGAGGATGAGATGGCTGGATGGCATCATTGACTCGATGGACGTGAGTCTCAGTGAACTCCGGGAGTTGGTGATGGACAGGGAGGCCTGGTGTGCTGCAATTCATGGGGTCGCAAAGAGCTGGACACGACTGAGCGACTGATCTGATCTGATCTGAAGATGTCAGTGTCCTGATCCCCAGAATTTGTGAATTTATTGCTTCACATGCCAAAGGGATTTTGCTGGTGTAATTAAGTTAAGGATCTTAACAGGGAAATTCCTTTGGATTATCCAGGTTCTTAGTCACAAGGGTCCCTATAAGGGAAAAGAAGGAGGCCGCAGAGTTAGTGAGAAAGTAAAGATGATGTAATGACAGAAACAGAGGTCTAGGTGGTGTGACTGTTGGCTTTGAAGATGGAGCTGGCTTCGAAGACACTCAGGAATCAAGGGATGTGGGCAGCTCTAGAAGCTGAAAAATGCAAGGAAACAGCTTTTCCCCTCATGCCTCCAAAAGGAAGGCTGCACTGCCCTCCCCTAGATTTTAGCCCTCTGAGTTCCACTTTTGGACACCTGACCTAGGGAACTGTGAGATAATAAATCTGTGTTGTTTGAAGCCACTAGATCTGTGGTAATTTGCTACAGCAGGGAAAAGAAATAAATACAAGGTATATTGGATACTTACTTCGTGCCAGTATGCGATGAACCTCCTCCACTATATTTTAAGTGTTTGAGGGCTCCGTGTGCTACATTTTGATCTTCCCTGCGGGCTCCCAGCATGGCGCTGGGCCCGCAGCCGTAGCTCAGTACACACCTGCTACAGATTCCAGTCTCTTCCTTGGCTTTGTCTGACTCTGATGCAAGTGGCGTTCGGGTAGATTTTGGGTGGGAAGGGTACGCTTGTGGAGATGAAAGAAAGGAGCTGTCCTTGACGGGAAGGAGCCTGAGGTCAGAAGACGAGAAGGGTTCCGAGAGAAGCATCTGCTGAGACTGCTTAACGCCTGAGGAGGGAACCTGATGGATAGATAGGCGCGAAAGCAATCATATTCGCTGTGTAATTTCCTATATCTTAATTTTTTATAATTGATTTTTAACGAGAAATTTACATCTGAAATTTTAAACGAGAACGTGATAAACTTTAAAAGCAAATACCGCAGCTGGTTTGTAGAGCTGAGTGTTTCCGGGCCCCGCCGAGGCCTAAATATCCTGATACTGTAGCTCAGACGACGGGCCCCAGAACCTGCCCTTTAAGGCGGCATCCCCAAGAGATCCGGGCTGCAGACTGCAGGCAAGCCCAGGACGCGCTCGCCGCGGTGGTTCCGGGCGCGGGCGGCCTCCGGCCGGGGAGGGCGCTGTGTCGGCGACGCAGGGGGCGGGCCGGGGGCGGAGCGCGGGCGGCCGGCGGCTCCGGCTCGGCTCACGGCTCCCCGCTCCGGCTCCGGGCCCTGCACCTGTGACCAGCGGCCGCGCTCGCCCTCCGCGCCCGGCGCCCGCAGCCCGCAGCCCTATGGCCCCGTCCCGCCTGCAGCTCGGCCTTCGCGCCGCCTACTCGGGTCTCAGCTCCGTGGCCGGCTTCTCCATCTTCCTCGTCTGGACGGTGGTCTACAGACAGCCGGGCACCGCGGCCATGGGGGGGCTCGCAGGTACCCCGGGGCGCGCGGGGGGCGCTGGGGTCCGGCTCCCGCGGCTCGGGCGCCCGGCTGCGGGGAGGCGCCGGCGGCTGCTCCGGGAAGCTCCTCCCTGGCGGCGCTTCCCCGGGGAGTGGGTGGCGTGTTTACCCAAGACTGGCCGTGGGCAGAGCAGGCCCCTCGTGGGCCCGGGCTTCTGGGCATCCCTAGGGGACCTCGGGGACCCAATGCCCGCCCCAGGTCCAGGGCCCCGATGTCCCGCCTCTGCCGTTTTCACCAGCCCCGCAGCCCCCAGGTTAGCCCGTCCGCTCTCCACCCTGTGCCTCGGTGACAGCGCCCCTGTGCGCCCGCTGCCCTCGCCACCTCCTATGGGCGGCCAGGTGTGAAGACACCCAAACACACACGCACTTGTTCTGGGGGATCCGCGCCCCTTCCCTGGAGGCTGGGTGAGCGCGGAGAAGGAGTCAGTGGAAAGGAGGGCTGGGTTTCCCGGGGAAGCCCGGCTGCCTCCTTCCAGGGTGGAGCCCAGCCCCGGCAGAGTCCTCAGCGGGGGCTCAGGACTGCGCTAGGGGTTTGAGGGAAATTGACGTTTTCTTTCCACCACGTCGGTGTCTCCGTGCCACCCTCAGGAGCTGTGGCTCCTGAGTCAAGGTCCGTTCAACCCCGCCGGCCTCCCTTTCTGTGCCTCCAGTAGGGCAGAGGAGGCTAGCACTGGTGTTGAGAGCGTCAGCGCGCTGGTGGAGGTCCCATGCTTACCAATGCTGTGCTCGCTCTGCATCTTTGGGCATGTTGTTCACTTCTCTGTGTTGTAGAGTTGGTGAGAAGACGAAACATATTTTTTCTACTTGCTCACTTTTTTTTTTTTTTTTTAACGCTTTCTATGTGTCGGGCACCCTGTTAAGCAAACTGCTTCTGTCATCTCATTTAATCCTTAATTAGTCATTATTCCTGTGTCCATTTTACAGGTCAGGCTTAAACTGAGGCGTAGTGTAAATAAATAGCTTACCCAGGGTTACACACCTCCATGAAATAATATGTGTGGGAAAACACTCTGGGAAAAAAGTACATGTGAGGATAATGCTTCTACATTAGGATGATCTTATTGGTAACTAAACTCTGCCAGAAGAGCCCTAAATGGACTAACTAAAAATAACTAGATTTGCTCATTGCCCTGAAGCTTACTGACTATGATCTGGATAGAGAAGGAACGGAGGTGGGGTTTCTGCCTTGTAAGAGGGGCATAGGTTACCGCAGCCTAAGCAATGCCAAGCCGAGCACTGGGGGTCTCCAAGGAAGGTGAGTGGGTACCCGGCTGGGCTGCTCCTCATGCCCGCGTGGACTCCCCACCTGTGGGTTCCTGTCCTCCTGGGGGGAGCCTGCCCACCTCTGCTCAGTTATCTGCAGTCCCCTGGCCCCTTTCTGCTCTGCACCCCGCTCCCCCCGCCTGCCATGCTCCTCCTGGTTCTCTTGTCCCTGTAGAGTATTCCCATTTCCCTCGGCCCTGCTGCTTTCCCCTCTGGATGGCGGGGTGACTCCTCAGGTGAGACCCAGGGGTTGCCCTGATGAGACCTGACAGGAGGGGGCTGCTTGGGGCTGAGGAGGAAGGGCCACCCCTGGAATCTGAGCTGGGTGTGTGGAGTCTGACCTGATGGAGTGAGCCCCATGGAGGCGTGTGACCATAGGCACATCAATGCCTCCTGGGCTCGGTTTCCTCTTCTGTTAGGAATGGGAGGAGATGCTGCCGACAGGCGTGTTGTGTGAGGCCCCCATTCAGGTCTAGAATGTAACAGCTGTCTGTCCTCTCCCTGAATCACCCATCTTGCAGCTTCCTGTTGGGGGGCAGCCCTGGGGAGTCCCAGGGTTTCCCTCTAACCCAGTCCTGCCTTCTCTCCCTCCCTGAAGACATCCCTTAGCCTCCAAGACAGGCCAGCTATGTATGGAGTTGCGTGCAGGGAGAGGTGTGAGGGCAGCAACAGCTGGGGCAGGATCCTGGCACCTCCCTGACAGCCATTGCAGAACCGAAGATGCCCAGTGATGGTGGGAGCGGCGGCCGTGGTTGTGGCCCTCGTGGTAGCAGCGGGGCAGGTGGGGGAGGGGCAGTGAGGGCCACACGCCCGCTCCACGTGAATGAGTGCTGAGAGTGTCTGCAGCCAGTCAGCCTCTTCCTCTTTTGGGGAGAATCATCAGCAGATTTGTGAGCACCCCACTTCTGACTTGGCATTTTCAGAAACTGCCGAGTCACCAGAGGGCAGCCCCAGCGCACTCCTTCCCCTGTGTGCCGGGCGGGGCTGCTGGGGGGTGCTGGTTTCCTGGAGCCCCTGGGAAAATGTGCCTGGGTGGAGACCCACTCTCCCTGATCCTGGTGGTTGTCCGGGAAGAAGTGGCTTGAGAAGCTGGAGAAATGATTTTGCTTGGGAACCCTTGGGAAGAAGACTGACTCTAGGTCTAGTAGACCAAAATAGAGTAAGATTGGAAAGCTTGGCTGGGTATCTAGCGGGCTCTAGGTTCTTCCCGTGAGCTGAGTGAGAGAAGCTGGGGTGGGGAGAGGGGTGTGGGAACAGAGGGGGCCCCATGTTCAGTGGCTCACTCATCTGCGTTTCCCTGTGGGCCCCCCAGTCTCCTCCTGGCTCCTCACCTCTAACCCAGCCACTGGGGGTTCTTTCACTGACCAGCTGTGTGCCTTTGATGCCCCAAGCCAAGCAGGGCCCTACTCCTTGAGGCAGATGGGCTGGAGCAAGGAGTGAGGTTTGGCATGGACACGCAGCTGGGTGAGGAAACTATCCGCTCTGCCCCGAGTCATGCAGACCAGGCTTCCTGCAGTCTAGAGTGTCCCAGGGAAGGGAGCAGGGCTGAGGCGAGGGAGGGACCCTGGGGACTCTTGCTGCCTCACTGACCACCTGGGTGGAGTTAGGGGCGGTCCCTCTTCTATGGGCAGAGGCAGGAACCAGGATGAGTGGGGATGGGCCTGCTTCCAGATGTGGCTGGTGTTTATCTGGAGGCCAGGCCTGTGAGCAGGGGAAGTGAGAGGTGGGGGCAGGTTGTGCCTGCTTATTAACGGAGAGCTGGGATCTGGAACACCCTGAATGGTCGTCTTCCTCTTCTTCCTGCTCAGCCCTTTTTACTACATGGATGGATGTGGGGGTGGATACATGGGTGTTTGGGAGGCACTGCTGGAGCACAGCTAGTAGACTAAGAGAGGGCATCTCACAGGCCCTTATTTCAGCGTTTCCTAACCCAGAGATTGCTGAGTCACAGGGGAATCGCTCTGACCTCCTTATTTTTCCCCTAAGCTGGCTTCCAGAATCTTTAAGTGTAAAACATCAGAGAGCCATCTATTTCAGCCCCTCCATGGTGACAGAGGGCAAGAGGAGCTGTCACAGAGGTGCCCATCTGACGGCTGCTTGGATGTGCATAGTGACAATACCCTTCCTTCCTAGGGCCCTTTAAGAAACCAAACAGCTCCCCCAGTGAACACTTAGGATGCACGTGAGATGATTGGGAAAGATTTCTGGGAAGGGTGACTAGCACAGCATCCATTCAGATCATGGAAGACGTACGCAGAAGCTGGGGGGTTGGTATTCTGTCCTTCTCTGGCCTGGACCCGCTTCCTGCCTAGGCAGGGATGAGGACATGCTTGTCCTGGCTCAACCTGACTCTAGGGCTACATTCCAGATCCCTAACCCCTGAGGGAAGTAGGGGTTGAGCGTGGGTCAAACACCATGGGAGAGGAAGCCGCAGGTGTTGGCGGAGGTGAGTCCTCACTAGCAGGGAGCCTTGTGTCACCCAGTTTCCAGGTTGGTGGGAACTTCGGGCGTCCCTTCTTTCAGATGTGGAGGCTCTGAGAGTCACGAGCAGCCCTGCAGTGCCAAGCCCAGGCTTCCTGGCTGGCAGCCTCGTGGTTCTCTGTCCCTTGCCAGGCTGCCTGAATTGTGACAGCTTCTGAGGTGGTAACCAGAGCAGAGATCTGTGATGACTCCCCCTCCACCTTCTTATTTTCCCCCAACTTAAAAAAATATTATGAAATATTTCAGGCTCATAAAAAGGGATAGACAATTTAGTGAACTCCCTTAAATATCGTAGATTCAGTCAAAGCATTCTCCCCCACCCCGATCTCCCTATCTGCTTCCCCTCCCTCTCTCCCCTGCCAGAGCTGACCACCGCTTCCCCCAGCCTCCCAGTGCCCCTCTGCGTGTAGTGTGTGCGGCTCACTTTCTGGAAGGCCTCCTGACTCTCAGGATACAGCAGCCTCCACACAGCTGACTCTGCCTCATTCCTCATTCCTCCCTTGTCGGGACCCTGCAGCTCTGCCCCAGACCCTTGCCAATGGAATTAATATTTGCTTCTCTCTTTGGGCTGCGGTGGCAGGCAGCGCCTGGCACAGAGGGCACTCATTGTATTGGCTGACTGGCAGCTGGCATTGGAGGGGAAGAGCCCAGCCAGGCCCAGAGGGCAAACCTATGACCAGCTGGGGGCAACTGGCCTGCCCTTTCAGCAAACAACTTAGGAAATGGAGTCTAGCAGGGGACTTCCCTGGCAGTCCAGTGATCAAGACTCCACGCTTCCACTGCCGGGGGCATGGACTGATCCCTGGTCAGGAGACTACAAGCCTGAATGCCACATGGCACAGCCAAATAAGTAAATAAAATGGAGTCTGGCCAAGAGCAAGAAGAAGGCCACGTGGGAACTGGGTGGTCCTGGGGGTTTTACCACTGGGCCTCCCCATCCCGTAAAACCAATACATGGAGTTTGGGAAGAGCCCCACTGCCCACGCCATTAGCCTTTCAATGTGGTGGTGGTGGCCTCTGAAGGTGAGGGAGCAGGAGCATCAGAAGAAGTGCTAGTCACTCAGTCATGTCTGACTCTTTGTGACCCTATGGACTTTAGCCCCCAAGCTCCTCTGTCCATGGGATTCTCCAGGCAAGGATACTGAAGTAGGTTGCCATTCCCTTTTCCAACGGATCTTCTCGAACCAGGGATGGAACCTGCGTCTCCTGCATCACAGGCAGATTCTTTACCGCTGAGCCACCTGGGAAGCCCAGGAGGAGCACCAGGGTGGGAGCAGTGCCCCCACATCTGTGGCCCCAGGTTGGGTAGTAGGGAGTCCTTGGAAAGCAGGTTGGACTGCAGTGGTCCCCAAACCTTCTGACTTCAGGACCCCTTTATGCTCTTAAAATGTGGGGAAACCCCAAGGAAATTTTGTTGATGTGGGTTATATCTATCAATATGTACTGTATTAGAAATTAATACTGAGGAATTAAAAATTCTTAACCATTTTAAACTATAATACTAAAAATAACATTGTGATAAGTAACTTTTTTTTGGTAAGAAATACTCAGGTTTTCCAAAACAAACAAAAAACTAGGGAGAACGATGACATGGTTTCATATTTTTGCAAATCTCTTTAATGTCTGGCTTACTGGGAGGCAGCCAGAATCTCTCAGCTGCTTTTGCATTCATGTCCTCTTTACATCGCAGGCCACTGTGGACTCCAGCAAACTCCGCTCAACAGGGACAGAGAAAAGGCCCATACTACCTTACTGTTTTTTTTGTGAGAACAGTCTGGTCTGGGGGGACCCGCAGGGCCCTGGGGGTCGGCATGTGAGGACGGAAGGGCCCCCGCCTGAGCCTCTTTCGGTCTCTCCCCGGCAGGTGTGCTGGCGCTGTGGGTGCTGGTGACGCACGTGATGTACATGCAGGATTACTGGAGGACGTGGCTCAAGGGGCTGCGCGGCTTCTTCTTCGTGGGCGTGCTGTTCTCGGCCGTCTCCGTCGCCACGTTCTGCACCTTCTTGGTGCTGGCCATCACTGGACACCAGAGTAAGGGCTTACGCCGCGGCAGAGAGTGGGCGGGCCGCTGGGTGGGGCGCTCAGGAGACCCCAGATTATCTTGCTACGTCCAATGTTTATGCCCACAGGACTGGGCAGATCACTTAACTTCCCTGTACCGAGGTTTCCTCATTGTTAAAGTGGGGAGAATGGACCCCCCCACCCCAGCCTCTGGGTTAGAAGGGGTAAGTGTGAGCTGCAGTCAGCATCCAGGAGTGTGTGGTTAGCAGTACCTTTAAGCCTCCTGCCCAGCTCCGGGATGGGAGCGCCCCCTGGTGGCTGCAGTAAGCAAGGAGCCAAAGGCCCTTCCTGCCCGCTCCGATGCTGAAGCAGATTGGAAAGTAGAGGTCTAAGGTCAGTGTCACAATAGCAGGGTGGATGATGATACAGACTTGTGATTAGCCAGCCCTGACCTAGCCTCATCCCCACTGCTTCCTGCTAGCAAACTCTGAATGCTCTGGAACCTCTATTACACCTAATCTCTCCACTGGATCGGTTCAGCCTCTGTTGGAGACTGTGGGGAAGAATGGCCTGGGGCTTGTGGCATGGTGGCTAGGGGTCAAGGGCAAGGTCCTCTTGAAAGTCACAGTTGGATTCTTCTGCCCTGCAGGCCTCACAGACCCCAACAGCTACTACCTCTCTTGTGTTTGGAGCTTCATTTCCTTCAAGTGGGCCTTCCTGCTTAGCCTCTACGCCCACCGCTACCGGGCTGACTTTGCTGACATTAGCATCCTCAGCGATTTCTGACCCCACGGGATGAGGGTTCTGCACCCTGATGGTCCTCAGGACCTGGACTCAGCCTCTGAGACATCAGGCGGACTTGTACACCCCCTGGGAACCCCAGAACTGAGGCGGAAAATCTACAGCAGGAGGACGGATGGTGTTTCTGAAGCTGTCCTGTCCCCTTTGGGGGAGCCCTGGCTGCTGTGGGGAGGGGCCCCGCCGTGTTGCTCATCAGCCTGGCTGGAGGGCAGCTTTAGACCTTTAAAACGTGGCTCTATTTTCTTAGCACTCAGCGGGCAGTCTTTGTAAGCAGGCCAGGGCTACAGTCAAGGCAATGGAGGCCGTGCCTGGGGCCCAGGGGCAGGCAGTATGGTCTCTGCTGCCCTGGGCCCTCTCCCTCAGGCAGGGTGGGACCCTGGGGAGGTCAGGTCAAATAAGGGGTCTCTAGTAAAGGCTTCTCAACCCCCTATCCCAGCACCCCCATCCTTGTGTCCCCCAAGTGTCAGGTAGTTGAACTCATTGGTCCCAGGGGTGGGTGACATTGGCTGTCTTTTCCCAAGGCCTGGGGACCTGGGGGGAGTTCAGTGTCCCTCTCCCCACTCTGTTCCCACAGCACTGGCTCCAAGACTGTGCTAGAGCCGTTGCCCCTTCACCACGTACATCAGAGCAGGATGCCCCAAATGAGGCCAGACTCAAGGTCTTGGGGGAGGTGCTCCTGCCCCCTAAAGGGCTTTGGGGAAGGGGGCAGCAGATTGGGCTAGAAGAAACTCTCAAGTGAGGCTTCTATAGCCCAACATTTCCACTCAGTCTTCTCACACCTGCTCCTCCTGGCACCCGAGTCACTGCAGCCCCCAGACGCACCCCACCCCCACTGCCCCTGCCAGCTGCCCTTCATGAGAGCTTTTTATCTTTCAAAATCTCCCTTCCAAAGGACAAAATCTGCTTTACCACCTATACACTGGCCCAAGGGCTCACCGCACTCGGGAGGGAAGGGGCCGCATTAATCTTTTCTTCGGCTGCCATTTTGCACGGTCCACCCCTTTCCCACCCGATGCGTCCTGCCCCTCAGCTCTTTGCCTTATCTGTGTCACTGTCACTTTAGCAAAAATACAGCAGCCATTTGTATCAGCCAGCCTCCAGTGCTTTCTTGCCGGATGGACTGTGGGAGCAGTGGGTGGGAAGGGTGGGGATGGGAGGGCTCTCCAGTTGTCTCATTAAGTAAGCCATTTCTGTAATAGAGGAGGTTCTCTCCCTCTGGTCCTACTTGAGGGACTCCCCATGGGGGAACCCCCAGGCCAGCAGCACACCCCCAGCCCTCTCAACACACCCCCAGCCAGGGTGA
The DNA here is from genome assembly GCF_032452875.1 of Bos javanicus. Lineage (NCBI taxonomy): Eukaryota > Metazoa > Chordata > Mammalia > Artiodactyla > Bovidae > Bos > Bos javanicus. Next base: position 32,983,825 of record NC_083872.1, on the reverse strand, counting down.
GGATGCCCTTGGGCACAGCTTCAGCAATGCCTGTGGGACTGAGTGCCTGTCGCCCAAGAGGCCAGGACAGAATGGATGAACATGCTTTCCTTGTGTTCTCCAGGCTCCGAAGACTTGGGGCCAGATTCTAGCTAACAAGGCTGCTGCTTCTGCTGCCTGAAGAAGCCTGGCCATCTCGGAACTGTCAAGACAGGTGCCGGCAGCCCCAGCACCTCACAGTGGGTGAGCGTGCCCAGTCCTGTAGCCTCACCATTCTCTCTTCTAGGCTCAGTAGATGCTTAAGGAGTCAAGGTACATTAGAGCAGGCAGGAACGCAACAGTGTCTATTTCAGGAGACTTCAGCTGATAAACAGAGGCCCCAGGAGGTGACTTACCTGACGTGACTTACCAGTCCCACTTGGGACTGAGATTCTTTAGGGAAGCCCGAGTGAGTGGGTCTGCAGGCCTCCATGTCCCCCACCCCTTAACCAGTCCTCTGTCTGTGGACCCAGAGCTGCCGCCTCCCTGTTACCCAGAGGTGGGGCAGGCGGGGGCAGCCAGGGTGAGTTCAGGATAGATTCTTCCTGCAAGGCAGCTGCCACATATCAAGGAGCTGGAGGGAGCTGCCTGCCAGCCCAACCCGTCCCTTCTCTTCCACGTCGAATAAGGTATAAACTGCTGTGTAGCTGCAGGCCCACTGCCCAGCCCTCATCCCCCCGAGGCCCTTTCACATGCACCTTTAAAGCAAATAAAACATTTATTGTTCAGATTTTTTTCCATTTTTTTCCTTTTTTACAAAAACATGCATACATACACAGGGTATAGTCTTGGGGAAGACACACGCACTTGCACGCACACACACTCCCTCTCTTTCACTCGCACACGCGTGCATGCACGCGCGCACACACACATACACACAAATACTTTCCTTCTTGGCCCCAGGCCTCAACCCCAGAAGCCTCGAAGACTGTGCCAGGGTAGCCTCCCCCTCCCCCATGTCTTCCATCCACTCTCCCACCCACTCTCCCCTCAGCCAAGCTAGTCCTATGTAGGGCAAGAGTCATCTGGGGTCCAGGAGACCCCAGAAAGAGAGAAGGCTCATGGAGGGGGGCATGGTGACTGAGGGAGCCCTGGGGGGGTCATGCTGTGCTTCTGAGGAGAGATGAAGGGTTTGGCACCATTGGATCAGGAAGCACGGAACTCCAAGAGCACCTGTCTGCTCCACCAGGGCACTGAGATGGTCGACGCAGGGAGTCCTCTGGCAGGGGCAGGGCCCAGATGGGAGGCCTGCCGTGCCTGCTCTCAGAGGGGGCTTTGCCTCACTGCCCCGTGGTGGGGAGGAAGCTTCCAGAGTCATCCGAGGGAGCAGGAGAGGAGGAACTCCCCTGCACCCAGGGACATGGGACCCCTCAGCTCCTCCTAACCATCCTCCCCCGACTCCAGCCCCCAGAGCCTAGGAAGGGCCACTCTGGCAGAGGCCACGTTCACATTTCTGTGTGAAGCCTGGGGCTGTGTGCAAAGTCCGGGGTCTACAGAGCCTAGAATAGTGGTTACGGGCTGGGCCCAGCTGAGCCAGTCCTCCTCTGTGCGGTCCTGAGGAGCCGGGCCCAGCCGGGGGCCGGGACCCAGAGGGGTAGACTCTGCTTTGGGGAGAGGCCTACCGGGGCCCGGCTGGCTGCGCAGCCTGCCTTCTCCAAGGTCCTCTGGTCCCTGTCCTAGACCCCGGGCCTTCTCAGGGTCCTTGGGGTGACTGTCAAGGCTGTTCTCTGGCCCCGACTACCTGCCCGAAGGATCTCTGAAGACCCCGGGAACCGGTACTGCTGCCAGAAGTTGGAGGAGAACCAGGTCCGCGGGGTAGGGCAGGGCGGGGTGCAGCGGGTGGCAGATCCATTCTGGAGCCTCAGAGATTCATGGGTTCCTCCTCCTCCACCAGCTGCCCTGAGGTCCTGGGAGAGGGACAAGGGTGGTGCTGCCAGAGCGCTTGGGGCTGCAGGGAGGGCCGGGGCCCAGCTTCCTGAGAAGCCTGGAGTGGCTGTGCCGGGACCTGGGGGGATCCCCGCAGGGGAGGGGCTGTCAGCCCAGGCTCTTACCGCTCTTCAGCCAGGATGCCCACGGAAAGGGATGCCAGCGCCGTCACTGCCTCCACTTCTTCTGCATCGGCCCCTGGCACCCTGTGCACCCAGGAGTCTGGACGGGAGGCCAGGCGCTGCATGCAGCCCCAGTATTCACCTGGACAAGAAGCTGATTCAGAAGGGTCAGGGATACGAGGCTCCCCACCTGCCAGCCACATTTACTAGACTGGTACTGAGGCTGCACATCTCAGGCCAAAGGCCCAGAGTAGCAGACGTGTCCTCAGCATGGGCTCAGTTCTCAGCTGCCTCCACCTCCACACAACACCCTCCCCAACTTGATCCCCACAACCGTGAGAAAGTGAGGGTTCAGTGTGCTGTGAGGAGCTCTCACAAAACCCAGGCCACTCCCCCACCCCTACGGCTGACCCATTCCCATGGGTATAGGGCTCCCATGAGCACCATCTGGGCCTCTTTCCCCTGGATGGGGTCTGCATCACAGTGACCTCATAGAGCCCTGAGTCCCAGCCTCCTGGAGCGCAGGGTCCCCCTCACATGAAGACCCCAGCAATGCTCAGCCCAGCACAGGACAGGGGAGGTGGGAAGGACACAGAAGGGAGAGCCGGTCAACACTGCGGCCGCTCTGTGTGGCCGTCGGAAGTCACTTATCTGCCCGGGGCTCCCACTGCCCCATCTAGACCGTGGACATGACCATCTTGCCTACTGTTGTGAGAAATAATGTCCATGGAACATGCCCAGCACAGAGCCTGGCCAGCTCTGTGAGGGCTCCATGCCAAGTATAGCAGCACCTTCAGTGTCATGTATGACCCCATGCCGAGCCCAGGTGTGGGAAATCTGTTTTATTCATTTTGTATCCCTAGCACAGATCATGGGGCTTCCCCAGTGGCTCAGATGGTAAAGAATATGCCTGCAATGCAGAAGACCCAGGTTTGATCCCTAGGTCAGGGAGATCCCCTGGAGGAGGAAATGGCAACCCACTCCAGTATTCTTGCCTGGAGAATTCCATGGACAAAGAAGCCTGGTGGGCTACAGTCCATGGAGTCTCAAAGCGGTGGACATGACTGAGCAACTAACACACACACACACACACACACTACACAGATCATGGGTAGCATATAAAGTGCTCCATAGATGCTGAGCTGAAGTTGAAAATTTAAAGTGCTTTCCAAATGTGGGGTTAACCTAGGACTCAGCTCCCAAAGCAGGTGGAGTTCCTAAGACCCTGTGGCCAGAACTGAGGGTCAGGATGGGAACAAGCTCTTCCACAAACGAGGCCTGAGTGCTGCTGGGGGCAGGGCCCTGGCCTAGGGCAGCAGCTGGGGAAGGGAAGCCAGTCCTGCCTGGTCCCCACCGTCTGCCCATCCCTGCTGAGTCCATCTGGAAGGCTCTGAGGGTATTCACCTGTGGGGGCGCCTGCCCCCCATTACTATGGGGTACTTTACAGAATGCCTATTCCAAAGCAGCAGCAGCTCCCCTGGGCTGGCTGGGGTTGGAAGACCTGGGGCTCTGGTCCCTGGGGGCAACAGACCCCCGAGTTTTCCCCAAGTCTGGGGTCAGCCGTGTCCTCTCTCCACACTCACTGTGCACTCGGATCACAGCTTCCAGGGAGCGGATGGCATTGAGGTTGGGTTTCTGCTTCCAGCCTTCTTCTGAGAGGGGATCCACCTACAGAAGAAGGCATGCATCAGTTGCCTGCCTCACAGCGACCCACAGGCCCAGCTCTCCCCCATCCCAGGGCCCTCGCTTTCCAGGCTCAGATAGGCATGTGCTCCTGGCTCTGCCTGGGGCAGGGGACACTGACCTGAGGTCTGACCCAAAGAAGAGGCATCCATTCTGTTCCCCTCAGTCCGGGCCTGGCCACCCTTACCCTGCCCATCGGCAAGCCCCCAGGGAGGCGCCCCAACTGCCTGCTGCCTGGGCTGCTCCTGGGAAAACTGGACTGCCTGCCCCACAGATGCACGGATCGAGGGCGGGCACCTCACCTTGTTGCCCAGAAGAGCAGCCACACAGGCCTCGGAGGCATCACAGATGGCTGTGAGGTCATGGCCACCCTCCAGGGCCAGCACCACCGCACCTCCGGCCAAGCTCATGAGCTGCTGCGTCATGTACCCAAAACCTACAAGGTAGATGAGGAGGGTTAGGAGGGGCCGGGGTAGAGGAGGGGAGCCCCTTCTACCTCTGTTATTTCCCTGCTTGGCTCCTCCCTTAGAAAGAGTGACTCAGGTGACAAATCTCTACTTTACCGATGGCTTTCACATGGAACCCCCTGTGAATCCTATTAGTGTGCCTCACTGAATGCTCAGTGAGGTTAAGGGTGGCTAGTAAGTGACAGGGCGAGGACTCGAACCCGGGGTAGGGACTCCAGCCCATGTCTTTTCCACTGAGACACACCATATTCCTCCCTGTCCTCCAGGCTCTGCACTGCTGAGTGGGCTCCCTCTGTTCTGAGAACTCTGCTCCTCCCATCCACCCCCGCCCAGGAGAAGCTGCCCGCCCAGCCTGGGAAGGACACAGGGTGGGAGAAGTCCTGTGACCGAGCCTCCAGTCTGCGGGACTTGAGTCCCCAGGTGTGACTTAGGCCTTCCTCAATGAACCGACCTGACCTGTGCATGATCCCCGTCCCATGCTCATGGCCCTGGGCCAGCCACTGTCACCTCCCTCTTGACTTGGGCAGCGCTGCCCACCCCCCCGGCCCACCTTCATGCCCTTGCCGCCCCCCTAGCAGGGGCCTCCTTACACTTGGCAGAAACATGGTAGCCACCCAGTGGGGGCGGGTGACCCTCGGCAGCATCAAACCCAGCCGACACCAGGACCAGGTCCGGAGAGAACTCCCGGGCGATGGGCATCACGACTATCCTGTGTGCGGGGAAGGGGGGCTCACAGGCTGTGCAGGGCTGCCCGGCAGCGGAGGTGGAGGGCCCTGCCTGGGCCCAGTCCTCTCCCACCAACTCTATGGGGGAGCACCCTACTTTCAGGACTCCCAGCAGGATGAGCGGATGCCTCTGGCTTCCTCGACCTTGGCCCACCATCCATGTCCCTGGTACAGCCTAAGGACTCAGCCACCCAGGGCTCTTAACTGGCAAGAGGCAGGAAGGAGCCAAGGATGAGGGGATGAAAGAGGAGCTGGTGCGCTGTGTTCGGTGGGGAGTGGTGGGCAGGGCCACAGGGAAGGGGCAGGTTACTAAAGCCTCAGGGCAACACCAGAAACACTCAGCACTCAGCTGCCACCTGCTTAGGACTGAGTCCGCCACACGTCACCACTCACCACCTGAGAGCTGACCCGGGCAATAGATCCTCTGAGGTCCTGGGCCACCAGATCCATGCTCATCCTTTGCACCTGCCAGCCCCTCCTCATCCCTCACCCAACCCTGGGTCCACTTTGCTGTCCTTCAAGACCCTGGGTGCACAGATGCCAGGAACCCCAGCCCGAGGCTCCTACAAAATTAACTCCCATTAAGAATACTCCCAAAAAGTCTACGGAGACCTATTTCCAGGCTTCTCTTTCTCCAAATGGAATCTAGGAACCCCCAGAGAGAAATACACAACAGCTCCTGAGCCAAGTCCCCCTTCTAGAATGGCTTTTCTTAAGCAACAACCCCAATATGGACATCACCTGCTTGTTTTCCCTCTTCCTCCACAGTTTAGGCTTCTCAGCTCCTATGCAAAGTCCACCTCCTCCAGGCAGCTTTCTTTGCCTTAACATAGCAGCTCTGCTCACTTCCCCCTGCCTGTCTCCCTGCACTCAGCTCAACACTGGCTCTTGGTAGCGTGTGACATTATAAAGTACGCCTTGACCTTTTCAGTCTGTTTTCCTGTCTTCCCACAGGGACTGGATGCCCCTAGAGTCTAGTGTAACCATGCCTTTCCCTGTGTCTCAGTCCACAGACCCACTCCAGGGCTGGCTTATAATGTCTAGTGATTAGATGAGGACAAGCTGACAAGCCACCTCATCACCTCCAACCTGGTGCTGCTGGAAAAGGGGAGGAGAGGGTGGCCCTGCTGGGTCAGGCCTCCTCTGGGCCCCTAGTGAGCTTACCTGAAGGCAGCCAGGTACTCAGGATCCCCCATGGGGGGGTCGAGACCTCCAGCCCAGGCCACGTTGACATTGAAGCCCTCACCGCTGCCAGCTCCCACCTGGAACACAGGAGGCAGGAGAGATGTGAAGAGAGCAGTGTCCCGGGATCCAAACCACTGGATGTCAGTGCTACAAGAGCAGCTCATGCAGCCCCTTCCCTTCCAAATGTAGAAACGGAGGATCAGAGAGGCTCAGCAGCCTACCCAGGATCACACAGCTAGCTGTGACAGAGAGAGTTAGGGCCACTCATGAGAGTCAGCGGGCCGGAAGATGTGGTTACCTCATCCACAGCCCCACTGCCAGGGAAGAAGTTGCCGTCGTCATGGCGATGAAGGGAGATGTACAGCACATTGGGGTCCTGGTAGAAGGTCTGCTGGGTGCCGTTGCCATGGTGAACGTCCTGTGCAGGGAGATGGGCAGTGGATTAGGGCAGGTCTGAAAGCAGAGAGATGGGGGCTAGGACAGGCTGGAAAGGTCTCCAGGTCAGTGACCATTATGCAGGTCAGGAGTCTAGACCTGGGGGTGAGAACCCGGGGACTCCTAGAGTTAAACTGTCCAGGGACCCATGGGTGCTTTGTAAGCCTCAGTCTCCCCACCTTATGTACAGCAATGTACATAACACGCTAGGTGGGGGTGATGATAACATGAGACCTGGAAGAGGAGGAGCCGCACCGAGGGCAGGCCAGCCAGAGCCAGAGGGAGAGCACGTGTTGGGGGAAGGTGAGTGCCAGGAGAGGGAAGCTTCCAGGGTCACACATCAGGAACCCTTACTACTGCGTCTTGCTCAAGGTCAGGGCGTGATGCAAGTGATGGAAACCACACTCCATTAAAGAGGGGCTAGGACAACGAGGCCCAGTGCCATCCTCAGAGGAGCGCCGAGCACCACCCCCAGGCTCCTGCCTGGCCTGGGAACGCGAAGGTGGACTGTGCATGCGCACTAGTGTGGCCCGTCTCTCCGTTCTGCGTTGGAACATCCCGTAAGTATATGTGAATACGAAGTGGTTAGACACAGGTGCTCCAGGGCTAAAGGGCCTCGGCTCTCAGGGCTTACAAGGTATACGGCTGTGTACAGGTTAACCTAACCGCTCTGTGCTGACTTCCCTTATCTGTAAACCAGGGCAGAGTCAGGATTAAATATGTGATGCGTGAAACCATCAGTGTCTGGATTTGATTAGTGGTAACTGGATGCAAAGGCTGACTCGTTGGAAAAGACCCTGATGCTGGGAAAGATTGAGGGCAGGAGGAGAAGGGGACTACAGAAGATGAGATGGTTGGATGGCATCACCGACTCAATGGACATGGGTTTGGGTGGACTCCGGGAGTTGGTGATGGACAGGGAGGCCTGGCGTGCTGCGGTTCATGGGGTTGCAAAGAGTCGGACAAGACTGAGCAACTGAACTGAATTGAGGTTGATGTTATGTGCTATTATTGGCACTCTCAGTACCTGCAGAGGAAAAGCAGAAGTGACCAGATCTACAAAGGGAAGCCAACAGAGGCCCAAAGGCAGCATTCAGATGGCTCCTCCCCTGTGGGAGCCGGTTACGGCTGAGCCCTTCCCACAGGCCAACTCCTCTGGGCCTCCGAAAGGCCCCGTGATGGGGGCACTATCCTCACCCACATTTACACACGGGGAAACCGAGGCTTGGGGAGGCAAATGCAGAACTAGGTAGGACACAAAGCCACGTCTCGGGTCGCCAGGCTCAGGGCTCTTTCCACAGGGCTCTCGGACCTGCAGGGGCCAGGAGCTGGGACCTACCCAGTCCACAATGAGGATCTTGCTGGCCTTGCCCTGCTGTTGCAGCTGCCGGCAGGCGATGGCCACTGAGTTGAAGAAGCAGAAGCCCCTGGGAGGAAAAGACAGAGGTCGTGCCAGCCTGTTCACTCCCCGTGCCACCCCCACCCCACTTGTCTCCAGCCCGGCCCCAGAAGGCTGACAGGAAGGAGGGGGAACCTGGCCAACCAAGCCCCCCCCACCCCCAACAGGAGGGCCGTGAGGGCCTGCCCTCCACTCCAGCCCATCTAGGCCTCCCCGGGCCTTACATGGCTGTGGAATGGTCTGCATGGTGTCCTGGGGGCCGAACCACAGCAAAACCATTCTGGAAACAGAAAGAATGCTTGTCAACCAAACAGCCAACCGTCTGACCCACACCTCTATGAAGCCGTCCCCCAGCCGCAGGCTCTTCCCCTGAGAAGGGACTATAAGACAGTGTGACTGACCAAGGGGCCCTCTGCTGACCCCCAGGCCGTGAACACAGAACCTCCCATCCTGGGGGCTCCTGGCTGTTATCACTTTGTAATAACAACAGCTATTATTTATTGGGCAAAATCTATGTGCCTGGCACTGTGCTAAGCACAGGGTTAACGCTGGATTTCACCCTCACAACGCTCTGAGGTAAATGTTACCTAATCTTCATAACATCTTCATAAGGTAAACATTGTGATTATCTGGTTTACAGACAGGAGAAGCCTGGAGCCTTAGGTGGATTTAATATTAATAACTCGTGCGAAGTTGCCTGATAGCAGAGCTAAGACTTGGGCCACGAGCTCCTAAACAGTGGGGGCTCAACACAAGCTCCCATAAGGTGCCAAGCCCAGAGCAAACAAGCTCGGGTGTCAGCCCGGTGGGTAAAGCTTCAGCATCACGAAGGGCCACTCTGCCAGGGCATGGGGCCCTGGAGAGGCTCCGCGACTTGCCCGCGGTCACACAGCAAATATGTTAACTGACCCCGCATGAGCATGGGCCTGCCTCTCTCAGAGACCACAGGACCAGGGGCCCAGTGACTTGATTCCTCAGCAGGTAACGTGAGCCTAGGATTCAGATCTCATCTGTCCCTCCCGAAACCCTGTGGTGATCTCCAGGAGGAATGTGATGCTAGGCCCTGGGTCTGCCTCCCCCGCTGCCCGTTCCCTGCCTCCTTCCTCCGTGACTCACCCACCCTCCACTCAAGCCTCCTACCTTTAGCTCACGGGAGGCCACTTTGAAGGCGAGGTCGGTGACGCTGCCAGCAGCCCAGCGGGCCGCGTTGGAGGAGTGCAGCTCATTCCAGATGGTGTCGGTGTCCACCTGTGGGGGCCAGAGTCAAGACCCGCCTCACCCACGGCCTCCCACAGGAGCCAGGGCCTCGGGGGCAGTGCCCACCCCATGGCTAGGACCCCAGGGGCAGGGAGCTGGGCAGATGACTGCCTCCCCCATGCCCCACCGCCCAAAGGCAAGGCCTCCCGTGTCCCCCAGTCCCAGCACAACTTCTTCCCAGCTTCAGTCCACATCACCAGCCCGCATCTGGCCAGCACTCTGCCGGCAGCATCGCGCCTGCCCCCCCAGTCAGAGGAGGGGGCATGGCGTTACCTGGGCGGGACTTGGGGTTTGGGCCTGGAGGGGGTTTTAAGCCCCCGCTGACTCTGCTCAGGCCCTCGGGATGGTCGGAGCTCGAGGGGCCGTCTGCACCACTGTCTTCCACTCAGGGCCCCTAGCCCAGGCTGGGAGGCCCCCCAAACCCAGTCCCTGGGCCTCAAGGCTAGGGAGGGGCCGGGGGGCGTGATGGGGAGATGGGGAGGGCGAGGCGGACCGAGAGAGGCGAGGAAGGCAGAGAGAGTCGCAAGAGGCTGGAGAAAGAGAGAAAGACAGAGACAGAGAGGGAGAGGAGGGAGGAGAAAACAGAAGCAACAACAGTTGGAAAAATCAGAAAGTGGCAAGAAATGGGAAGTTGTGAACAGGGCGCTGACCGGCTCCCACACAGCCTCCCAGCGACAGTTCCCATCCCTCCAGGACTAGGCCTCCATCCCCTGCTCTACATTCCCGGCCGGGACACCACCACGGGGACATTCTGAAGGGAGGAAGGGCACTGCCAGGAGGCAGAAGTCCCCAGGCAGAATGAGAAGGAGCAGGGAAAGCTAGGGCATCAGGACATGCCTGGGTCTCCAAGGATGCCAGAGGCACCCCACAGCCCCGGGCCAGGTGGCCTGGAGGCCAGCGTGCTCTCAGAGGGAGATGAGCCCAAGCCCCAGGCTCAGCCCTGCTCTCTCAGCCTCCTCAACCTCCACCAGAGGCCTTCAAATTGCAAGGCAAGGGGCTCTACACTCAGGAGGACAACCCACCAACGAGGAGCTTCTAGCCGGCAGAGGAGGCACTAGGGGAGAGCCCCAGCCCACTGGGCCCGGCAGGACCACCGAAACAAGCAGGCGGGGGCTGGGCCTGGGGGAATAGGGAGGGAGGAGGTCTGGAGAGCCTGCATACTTACCCCAACGCCGCCGCAAGGCAGCATCACGAACATCCTCTGTGCCAGGAGGCCTGCAGGGAGAGGCCCAGGCGCATGAACTGAACCCGCTCAGCCTCCGGCCCAGCCCGAAGCAGGGGGGCCCCGAGAAGAGGGCCGGCAGGGGCTGGCATGGGTGGAGGTGGGCAGCACGGGGATGCCTGGACGCCGAAGGGACAAGCTCGACGGAGTGAGGACGAGCGCATAGGAGGATGCTCGGGCTGGGTGAGCCGGTGGCATGGGGTGGTGGGGCAGGGAGGGTCTGGGGGCCCCTACCTGCCAGCTTCCCATTGTCCAGTTTGAGGCGGCTGAGCGGGTTGGTGCCGTAGAGGAGTACATGCCGCTCAGAGTGCACTGACTGCAGCTCCTCCAGGGAGGCCTTCCGGCCCCGGAGAGACTGAGGAAGGACCCACAGAGCCCCTGAGCCTCTGCTTTGGGCAGCCCTCCCCTGCCATTCCCACCACCCAGACTGGCTCCAGGCCCTCCCAGCTCCTTCCCTCCCACAGCCCTCACCCACTCTAATCCCAAAGCCCCCAGCTGCCTCCTCACCTCACACTGGCTCCGGAGCCCCCGTTCCAGCAGCCGGGACCAGATGCTCTGGATACGGCCCGCGTGCTCCGGGTGCCTGCTGTTGTCCCCGCAGGAGCACTGGTGCTTCAGCATCACCGAGTCATAGACCAGCCCTGTGGGGAGTGGGCTCAGAGGTCAGGGCCCTGGGGAGCCCCAGACACACCCCACAGTCCCCCATGCCCCATCCTACCCCTCGGCGCCTGCACACACACCCCTAGCTCCTTACCCAGGCAGCCTCGGGCACCTCACCCACACACCACGCAGCCCCAACCTACACAACTGCCACATACTACTGCCTTCCCGACTCACTGACCCTCCTCATGTGGCCCAAGGACCATGACCAGGACCTCAAGAGCTTGGAGCCTAACAAAGGGAGGCCTGAGGCTGGGGGCTCGCCTGGATATGATGACCCAAATAGGAGCCCCAAATCTGGGAGCTGGGAAGCCCACAGAGACACCGGGCCATGTGACAAGACAGATGTGGCTTTGGGGAAATTCAAATAGGGGAAAATGAATAACCACCTAACTGCTCGACCAATAAGAAATGTTTAAACTAAAATACTATGATGACACACTATAAAATCTCATTTTTAGGGCTTCCCTCGTGGCTCAGTGGTCAAGAATCTGCCTGCCAATGCAGGAGACATGGGTTTGGTCCCTGGTCCGGGAAGATCCCACATGCCAAGGAGCAACTGAGCCCATGTGCCAGAACTACTGAGCCTGCGCTCCACAACAATAGAAGCCGGTGCAATGAAAAACCCACACACCACAACTGGAAAGTAACCTCCACTCACCGCAACTAGAGAAAAGCCTGCATAGCAATGAAGACCCAGCACAGCCAAAAATAAATAAAATTACTATTTTTTAAAATCTTTAAAAAATTTTTAAAGATTAATTATATCACAAAGTATTCATAATGTGTAAAATGAATAGGGTATAAAATGTAGCCACAAAACGTAGTGTATATGGGATTTATACGTGTGGCTAGAACGAAGACTGGCCTGAAATACGGCATCGTTTATGAGGGGCTGCCTCTGGGTGATGGGATATTGGCTCATGATTTTTTTTTTAGTAAATTTAAAGGTCACACCTATATTTTTTCCTTTCCTTTTTAAATATTTATTTATTTGGCTGCACCAGGTCTTCGTTGTGGCATGCAGCATGTGAATTCTTAGTTGCAGCATGTGGGTCTAGTTCCCTAAGGATTGGACCTGGGGCCCCTGCATTGAGAGCATGGAGTCCTAGCCACCGGATCACCAAGGAAGTCCCCTGGCTGGTGGTTTTTTTTCCATTCTTATGCTTTTCTATTATTTTTCAAAATTTCTAAAATGCTCTTGAGTTCTTCTCACAAGCAGAGCAACAATGTAATTTTTGAAAGGCCTGAATTAATTGTCAGGAGACCTGAATTCTTAGCCTGGCCTGACTGCCAGCCAGCTGTCCCCTTGATTTCCCGAGCCTGGGTCTCCTTAACTGTAACATGGATACAACCACCTGCTCCATGGGACACTGAGTAGATCTCCTCAGACTAAGAAAGGGCTCTGTGGTCTCGAAACATGTCCAGAGTGAATTCTGACACAGGGAATTATGGACTCCCCTCTGAGCCCCCATGTGCCCCGGCCTCTTCCTCCTGCCCTCTAATCCAAGCCTTACCCGTGGTGAAGGGCAGGGTCCGGGCAGGGGTCTCTGAGCTGGGCAGGATACGGGCCTGGCTGGCGGGCTCTGGGGTCGACAGCGAGGCAGGCGCGGCCGGGGATGACTGAGCCCTGGACAGGGGCCGGTGACTGCCCGGGGCCAGGGGAAGCAGCACGGAGTCTCCAGTGGCTCCTCGGGGGAGCCGCCCGGCCAGTCGCTGCTGCTCCCAGAGGAACACCTGAGGGACACAGGGGGCCTCAGGCTTCAGGTTCTCAGACCCTGCTCCATCCGCCTCTGCCCACAGCCAAGAAATCTCCCGTCAGGCCCCTCTTCTGCAGAAGCCTCTGGCCCTGCTGCCCAGCTGGGCTTTGAGTCTCTGAGCTCCCTACCCATATACTCCCCCAAAGATGTGCAGCCTAGACTGACCACCCCATTGCCCCAGTACTCCCTGAGCCCTCGAGACTCCAACACCAGAACTGGAGTGAGGGGCCTCAGGTCGGCTCTGACCAGGATCTCCTCCTGGTCTCGAGGACTACCCACCGCTCAAGGACATAGGGACCTGCGTGAGCCGCTGCACTCTGTGGACTGTTACCACATCTTATGGGCTGAGCTGTGTCCCTTCCCACCTCGTATTTAGGATCGGACACCCAGTCCCCTCAGTATGTGACCTGATTGGAGATAGGGTTTTCACAGGGGTACTCAAGTTAAAATGAGGTCATCAGGGTAAGCTCCAATATGATTCTTATCTTTATAAATAGGGGAAGTTGGGATACAGACGTGGACAGAAGACAACGTGCAGACCCAGGGAGAAGGCGGCCATCTACAAGCCGAGGGAAGAGGCCTTCCTTCACAGGGCTCAGAGGGAGCCAACCCACCAACACCCCGATTTCAGACCTCTAGCCTCCAGAACTGTGGGGAAAGGAACACCTGCTGTTTAAGGCACACACTTTGTAGTACTTGTTACACGAGCCCCAGCAAATGAAGACTCCATGGCTTGACTCGTTCAGTTGAAGGGCCAAGCCTGGCTCTGCCCCACCTCCTGCCCTAGCACCTTCCTGGAAACAGTACTAACAGTCACAGGGGAGAAGTCCTAGAGCGGGAATGCATGAGGCTCCATGAAAGACCAGTTTCACCACTGGAAAGGGACATGGCTTCAGCCTGAGGCTGGAAGGCTGCTGGAGGTGCACGTACATGTATGTGTGTATGAATGCACGTATGCATGTGTGTGAATGCGTGTATGCCTGCGCGTGTGTCTGTCTGTACCTCAGTGTGGGTTTGGCAGAAGAACCATGGTCCCAGAGCTGTCCCCTGCACTGACGTCCTATCTCCCTCCCTTCCACCATTACCAGGCCCCAGAGTCTCCTGACTCTACCTTCTGAGAGGCCCCTGGGCCTGACCATACCTGCTGGTGCTGCTGGAGAGGAACAGGGCCTCTGGCCTCCTGCTGCCCATGGCTGGACTCCCTATGTTCCAGGCCATCATCCCGAAGTGGCCCCACGCTCCCACCATCCGTCTCGAGGTCCTCAGCTGAGGGTATCTGCCGCAGTCGGGGCTTCTCACTCGGCTTGGCTGACCTCTAGGGGTGGGGGAGATGTCTACTGAGGAGACATGCTATGGCACAGGACGTGAGGTGGGGAGTGGTGGTTGGGGCCAGATCGTCCTGCATCCCGCTGAGACTCTAGTGGTCACACAGCCCCGGGCCCCACACATCCCCTCTCTGGCCCTGCCCGCCCTGAGTCTCCCTTCTTTCAACCCCAGTTCAGCCACCCCTCACTGCCTCCCCTACCCCGTCCCCCTCACCTTGATCAGCTGGACGTGAGGTTTGAGCCGCTCCAGGCGGGGCTGCAGGGGCCCCAGCAGTGAGGGGGTAGTGGCGCTTGGGGGCAGGGGCTCTGAGCGGGTCCGGCTCAGTGGCCGGTGGAGGCCTGATCCAGAGGGCCGCTCGGTGGTCAGTAAGGACTGGGCAAAGTGGAAGGGCAGTGGCCCAAGCCCGGGCACTGGAAAGAATGGGGTGGGGGGCATAAGGAGGAGACCACAAGGAAGAGTGGAGGGAAGCCAGGGTGGAGGGTGAGGCGAGCCAGGGACTCAGCAGCAAGACGCACAGGAGGACGGGACCCTGGCCATGCTTGGCCCTTGGCAGGGTGCTGGGATCCAGCCCTTCTGGAGAAGCTGGGACTCACCAGTCAGCAGAGGGGTGTGAGTCACTGAGGGATCCAGGAGGAGAATGGGCTGCAGGCGAGAGGGCAGGGGGCCCCCAGCCTCGGGCTCCAGGCCATGGGGCAGGAAGAGGTGAGCATGGGGGTTCCCCAGGACTGGGCCCCGAGGGCCCAGAGTCGCATGGGTCCTGCGGTCACCATCAGCCTGCGGGAGAGTGGGGGAACGTCACTGGCGAGAAGACCCTGGTGGGGAGGACAGTGAAGGCCAGGGGCGGGGTGTAGGAGAAGGAATAGAGAGATCTCAGGGTGTTTGGGGTGGGGGAGGGCGCCTCAGCCACTCACCCTGGCAGGGGCGGGCAGCCCCAGTGTGATTGTGGGCAGCAAGGCGAACGGGGCCAGAGAGGTCTCCTGCAGCCGCAGCCGCTGGCCCAAGAGCGCCTGCCATGGGAGCAGGGCAGGGGTCACCGGTTCCAGACCTCCACCCCTAGGCGCACCTTCCCCGGAACACCCCCAGAGGCTTGGGTGGGGGCTGCCCAGATGCTGAAGCCCCAGCCTGGCCGGGCTGCCTGCTGAGGACCGCTGAGCCCCAGAGATGCCCCGGGGCGCCCAGCCTGCCAAGGCCTTACCTCGGAGCCCAGGACGGGGTTGGGGCCATGCTCGCTGTCGTTGGGGGAGCTGCACCCTGATGCCGGCGTGCTGCTACTACTAGGGGAGGAGTCTGAGGGTTGGGGAGAGGGGGGTGCTCAGTTAGGAGCCAAGAGTGGCTAGGAGGGGGCCAGGAACAAGCCCTTTCCGCTGTGGATGGGCTCTGCTTCCTGCTTTCTTCCAGAAGGACAGGAAGGCCACCACCAGCCTCCAGCACCTCTGAACACTTGGTTTTTTTAAGATGCCCCTTCTTTTGGTCAGACGTCAGATTAGCCAATGGAGCAAAAGCTGGGTTCAGCCCCAACTCACCCCCTGGCAAGTGTGTAGGGCACCCTGTGACAACCACCCACAGGGGCCCTGGGGGAGGGCACCAGGCCTGCCTGCCACCCACCCACCCTGCCGGGCCTCACCGCCGAGGGTCTCTGCTGGCCGCCGACGGAGGCTGGGAGGGGCGCTCTCCTTCCGCAGTAGCGGGTTCTTCCTCCGCTCCAGGGACTTCTTGGGCTTGTAGCGCAGCTTCAGGTTGGGCTCGGAGACTGCAGGAGCGCCGGGATCACTTGGTGCACGCCCACCCGGTCTCTGCCCTAAGCCCTCCCTCCAGCCTTCTCTGAGACAGGCAGGAGAAGGCAGTACCCCTCCCTGACCCTCTCCCAAGGCTCTTCCCCCTTAGCCCCTCTAGAGGTCCCTGCTGGCCTGTCCACGCACCTGTCTTGCGCAGAGGGAAGTGTTCTGGAGGGTCGCAAGGCAGGCTGGGAACAGGAGGCAGGAAGCTGCTGAGCATGGAACGGGCAGCTCCCTCCGTCTCCAAGGGCTCGAGAGTTCTGTGGAGTGAGCACCAAGGCTGCTTCAGAGGGGCAGGGATGCCCAGAGGCGTAGCAGCCACCTCCTTCCACCCTTTGGGACCTGTCGGGGAAGGCAGCGGGGCTTCCCAGGTGGCGCTAGTGGTAAAGAACCCTCCTGCCAATGCAGGAGACATGAGATGTGGGTTCGATTCCTGGGTTGGGAAGATCCCCTGGAGGTGGGCATGGCAACCTACTCCAGTATTCTTGCCTGGAGAATCCCATGGACAGAGGAGCCTGACGGGCTACAGTCCATGGGGTCACAAAGAGTCGAACACGACTGAAGCGACTTAGGATGCAGGCATGCTGGAGTGGCAGCAGCCAGGAGGGCCAGGCGGAGTGCATGGCCAGTATGAACAGGGGCCATCTCCAGGGGGCAGTACTGGGCCACCCATCCTGATCTGTCCTTAGGAGCCATGGTCCCAGACAACAAAGGGAGGAAGCTGTTCTAAGAATCTGGATATTTCTGTGCTTAGGGGAAGATACAGAGGAGAAAACCAGCGTGGTGTGCGTGAGAGAGTGTATGTGGGGGGAGGAGAGGCTTGTAGGGAAGAAGGGCCTCAGGCGGGGTGAGGAGAGATAATTAAAGGCCAGAGGAGGGCAGGTATCAGCTGGGAGAGAGGGTCGGAGAGGCACTAGGATTAGAGGTGAGGGGTGAGGATTAGGTGAAGGGCAGCTGAGAGCAGCGGTCTGCGTGTGCTGTGTGCTCATTGGCGGACATCCGGAGGGGGGCGTGTCAAGGACACAAGGAGTCGGGGCGGAGAGGGAGTTACCTGTAGGGAACGCTGGGGCTATTAGGATGAACCGTTCTCTCTAGGGCCGCCTGTTGTTTCTTCAGAATCACCTCTGCCAGCTTCTGCTTGACCACACTGCTGGCTACGGCACCTGCAGGGGTGGAAATTATGAGTGGTTTGGGGGGTGGATGGGTGGGTGGCCTCCCTGGAACGTTTTCTGCCCATTGCCCTGATCACGCCCCCCGTGCCCCAGACTAGGCTTCCCAGGGCCCCTTTATGCAACAGCCAAGCCTGAGGCTACACCCCTTCTGTGAAGCCCGCGGGTCCCCCTTCACTTCCTCCCACGTTCACCCCCAGTGCCTGGCAGGCAGAGAGCGACCCCGACTGGAGCTGGCATCCTCCTTCCCCCCGCCCACACGGGGGGCCGTGGACACGCCGGGGGAGGCTTCCACCCTTACTTCGCTTGCTCTTGTCCTTATTGAGAAGCTGCCGCAGCTCTTGTTCCTGCTGCCCCATCTGCAACTCGGGCATCGGCGTGTCCATTGAGAGCTGTGGGGAGGGGGCGAGGAGTTGAGGACAGAGGTGGAGGCTGAAGGGAGGGCGGGGCCGCGTCTGGGCTTGAGGCTTGGTGGGAGCTCTAGCTTTACCCGCATGGGCTCTGCCGAGCGCTGGGGCTGCAGGCCCGCCAAGAAGAGGTGGTGGTGGAGGCGCTGGGGGTGCTGCAGGGCCAGCAGTGTGGGCTCCGGCGGGGGCTCCACCGGGGGCCGCTGGCCCACCCGCAGGTCCATGGGCTGGGGCTGAGGGCCTGGCGTGTCTGCGCGGGGCCTGGGCCAGCCTGAGGGCGCACAGAGAGGGCAGGGTGAGCGGGAAAGGCCCGCAGGTGAGCGGTTACCTAATCCGCCTCCTTCAGACTCACTTGACAAGGCACAACACCCTCCAGGGGCCTTCCCCTTGGGGGCCCTCAGCACAGTCCTGCAAGGTAGGTATTTTCAATTCTGTTTCACCCGTGAGAAAGGAGGTCATATATACCATGCCGTTAGTCTATCGCTGGTGGTGGTGAGCTGAGCCTTTTGACCCCAAGTGTAGTTTTCTACTAAATATATTGCCTCTCCAGGCCACGGTTGGGGGCTGTGGGATTTAGGAATGGGCTGAGTACCCTTTAGTGATACATCCTGGGCCCTGACCTCTCCTTCCCTTCTTCCCCACTGGAGGAGGATTGGACACACATGCCCTCTGATAAACTGATCTCAAAAACAGCGATAGGACAGGCAGTTCCCTTTGTTCTGTCTCCAAGCCCAAAGGGCACCCCAGGCCCTCAGTTGCCATCCTCCCTACTTTATCCCAGGTCACAGGATAAAGAAGAGGTGCCTCAAACCCACAGCCAGCCCTGGCTAGCACCCTAGGCCTACACAAGGCCCAGGTGCCCAGGGAGCTCCTAGGTACCCTCACACCAGCTCTGGGCCAGGCGTGGCAAGGACGGCAGCTTCAGGGCCTCTTCTCAAGTGTCCCCTGCACCCACACCAGGAGCACCCTGCCAAGGCCATGGACGCAGGGGCTATATATAACCAGTTGCCAGACTAGGTCCCACGCCAGCACCGCCAGCTGTGCCAGGCTGCGCTCAGCAGCCAGACATTCCCAGTTATCCTAGAAAGGAGGTCACAGGTGGGGCTGGGAGCAGGTGAGATCACACAAGCGGAGGAAGCTTTTCAGAGAGGCTTCCTTCAGCTAATGCAGTGCTGGGCATCCCCTATGGCGGCAGCCATGGGCTGTCTTCCAGGCCTGCATTGAGGAAGACTGGAAGGCGCTGGGGCAAAGACCAGCCAGGGACTCAGGAAACACAGCCTCCAGGTCCAGCTGAACCATTATCTTAACATCTACAGCACATGTGCCGACTTGCTGCAAACCCTTTCACCTCATCACCCTGGGGCCCTGGGAGGGAGCTACTACTATTCCCACAGGAAGAAACTGAGGCTCAGGTGAAGGGACCTGGTCAAGGCCACCAGCCCAGGGCACAGTGAGCTCAGGTTCTGTCCTGCTGAGACCGGCGCTCTGGCTCCATTTTCCCCTCCACTTTCAGGAAGTCGCCTCCCCTGTCTTTCACCCCAGGATGGGTTTCTCGCTGGAGAAAGGCAGAGGGGCTTGCAGTAGGTGGTCACTAAGTGGTACCCGCTCTTATATTCTCTGACTGTGAGATGGAGACGAGAGAGGAGCAGAGCAGGGAGGTGCCTGTACCATTCTCTGGATGTTAAGAGACCAGAGTGGGTGGCTGGGCACCCAGATACTGACAACAGCAGGCAATGCACCACTTTGATGTCCCCACTTCTTGCTCATGCCTCCACTCAGGGACCCCAAAGTCTCATTCTGGGTTGAGTTTGGGCTTCTGATGCCACTGCGCTGCTGCCCCAGGAAAGGTCTCAGTCCTCTCATGGCAGGTGTCCTGGCTTCCTGGGGGGACTCCCTCAGTGATGCACGAGGGTCCTCAGGGCAGGCCCCCTGGACTTGCGGCCAGCAGCTTTGGCCGCACAGACTGGGAGCAGCCCATTCCTCTCTCCCTCACTGCCTCAGCCTCCAGAGCACAGGCTGCTGGAAAGGTGGGAGGGGGTCTGCCTTCAACCCTGGGAACCCCTCTCAGGGTGAATTAGCATTTGAGGGTCTCCACAATCTGGTGCTAAGCTGGTCTCTCCCCACCTTGTCTCCCACATCTGAACACGGACCCTCTATCTAAGCCATCAGCTCATGTGCAGCCCATGTCTCATCACAAACCATGTACCTTCCGTCCTCTGAGCTTTTGCTCACAAAGTCCCCCCGCTGGTGCTGTCTTCACCCCTCAATTCCACTTTTCTAGATCTTGCCAGACTTCCAAGCCTTGCTGGAGTCTTTCCCCTTTCCTGAAGCCAGCCCAGGGTCCCGTGTCCAGCCCTCCTCTGGATTTCCATCATGCTGGTGGTTCTGTCCCCTGAAACCACCAGCGAGGCAGGTACCAAATCTGAGCTAAGCTCCAAGGGCAGGGACTTGGTTCTCCCTATGGCTCACTATCCCAGCACCTAGAACCAGGACCTAGCACATGACAGGCACTCAGCAAATACTGTCTGAATCAATAAATAAATCCCTATGTCCTCTGTGCCCTGGAATAGAGATGGAGTTCATTCATGCTTCTTTTTCCAATTTCTGTCTTTCAATGTTTAGAAAATCACACAGCCAGGAGGACTATATGACAGTAGGTGGTGAACTCAATGTTTCTTGAATGGATGGATGAATTCCTTAACCAGCTGCTGCCTCCTTTCACACAGATCACATACTACATTCTACCATTATTTCTCTTTTTATCTGTGTGTCTCATCTCCCCAGGTCTGCAAGCTTTCGACAGCTAGGACTGGCGCAAAGAGGACATGCCCTTCCTTTCTCGCTGCCCTAGGCTGGGTGTCAGGTGTGGAACCTGCACCCAGAAGGCCCTCAGTGGATCTGGTTGAAATGAAGGACAAAGCAGCCCTCAGTCCGTCCAGCCTCCCCAACCCCCCGCCCAACCATGGGTACATCCTAAACCATGGGCATCCACCCCCTCCCCGCCCAACACAGCCTGACAGCAGGGGGGGTGTGGAACGCTGAGAGGATCACGGAGGGGGGTCCTCGACCTCCACCCAAGTGCCACAAGGCATCTTCCCATCCTGCAAGGGCTGCTGTGCCCACCCCGCAGGGCCAGCGTGAGGACCACAGAGCCAACAAACAAGAATGCACCCCCTCCCCAGAGGCCCCAAGGCAGGGACCTGAGCATAAATATTAGCTTCCTACTTGCCTTCCTGTTTCGCTGCCCCAGCGCAGACAAGGAGAGCATCCTGCCTTTCCTTTTCCTGTTGTGCTTCCCAGCTCTGGGGCCCGCCTGGATCCAGAATTGCCTCTCTTATCCCCCACCCTCACCTCTTCCCCACAAAACCCCAACTTTGCCCTGTCCCCCAGAACCCCAGTCTCCCAACTCTCTGGCCCATCCTCCAGCCACCCTGCTGAACCACCTTCTGTCCTTTTCAGCTCCTCACCCTCCTTTGTCCTTTCCAGCCTCATCTTCTATTCCCCACCACACTCCCCCTACGGCATACTCTTACCTATGATGGGTGGGCTGGAGCAGGGGGCAGCCGGGCTCACCTGGGTCCCATCTGTACAGAGAAGAGAGATGGAGTGAATCAGCTGCCAGGAGAGGAAGGGCAGGGGAGGGAGAGGAAAGAGGTCTAAGCCAGGCAGGCTGCCTGCCTGTCCAGGAGGCCCCACTCCAGCCCGAGCATGCCAAAACCTGGCACCTCCACCGGAAGCTAGCCAGAAAGTCAAGATCCCACCCCATTCCTTTCCTCGAACTCCCATGCCGCTTAAGAGTGATCCCCAGCTCCATCTTCCTCATCTGATCTATCAAGTGGCTGAGATATCTCGCTCTACTGGAGCTCAGTCCTGGACAGGAAACTCAGGTGGTTCATTTACCCAGCAGTGTCAGGCTTCCCTGAGGTGCCCAGCCTTCTCTGGGCAGCCGAAGCAGGCTCCCAGAGTTGGAAGGGGAAGGAGAGGGCTGAGGGGTGAGGCGGACAGCAGGCTGGTGAGACTGCCCTAAGGACGCCTGGAGGGAAACAAGGGGAAGGGAGAGCAGGACTGAAAAGGGAGCTGGGCCCCCCTCCACAGTTGGGGAGGGATTAGGTCATGGCCTGGAGGTCAGGTCAGATCTGCTGGGAGCTGCGAAGGGGTGGATCTGGAATGCACAGCTCGAGGACCCCATAAGAGGAACCCCCTCTTCCTACTGCCCCATCCTGGGTCTTGCAGCCTCTGTGCCCCCAGAGAAGGGAATCGCTCAGCCTCTGTTTCACGGATAACCTGAAAGAAGAAGTCTTTCCTTCTGGAAGTGGCCACCTCTCCCAGACTCCTCGGTCCAGCTCAGGATCCCCAACCCCACCTCCATCCAGTTCAGAGCCCATGGAATCCCACGGTAGGGCAGTCAGCAGCAGAGAGGCCTATGGGAGCCCAGGGGCTGGCTGGGGTGGGGAAAGCTGAGTCCTGAGGCCACTCTGCCCTCCTGCTGTCCAGCTCAGGGCAGAGGGGACGGAGCTGGAGACCAGAGGCCTCCTGGAGGGGCAAGTGGAGGACATACAGAAGCCCTCCTCAGACCAGATTTGGGGCAGAAGGGGTGTTTTTCTGAAGGTCAGCTGGCAGGCACTGCTCTGTGGCCTAAGGGCAGCCTCAGTCATCTTTCAAAAGCTGGACAAGTAGAAGTCCCTGCAAGCAGGTGCCTGTCGGGGAGGGGCGCCTCTGGGCACAGAGAAAGAGACTCCCACCAACTGCCCCCAGATACTAGTGCCCCGTGCCCGGATGACATTTGGTAGGGAAATGTCACTCCACCTATTCAAATGCGGCCTATCCTCTCAAGTCCAGCCGGAGCCCATCTCCGCAGGAAGCTCCCCCTGACCCCCCATTCCTCACCTCCCCAAGCATCCACTTGGTACCCACCACCTCGACACTTCCGTAATCGGGGTCTCTACAGTGCCACTGGTGAGCTATGACCTAATACCTTGCTGGGCACATGGCAGACTGTTAGAAACTGGTGACTCGAACACATGACACTCTCCTGACCCCGTGCCTAGGACACGGCATGAGTATCTCTCAAGGTTTGTGAGCCTCAAGGAACAGGAGTGCAGGAGGCAGCCTCCTATCCCCAGAATGGGATAGCCCCCCACCCCGGGGCTCTCTCAGGACCTCGTTCTCTGAGACAGGCTTCAAAACTAGGCTCCCAGCTGCACGTCCAGAGACCATAGGGTCCTGTGCCTCCAGTCCCTGCTGCTGGGAACTGTCTCCTTCAGCCCTTGGTCCTTGCCTGAGGGCTGGCCAGCAGCATGCACTGTGGGGGCACAGCCAGCTTCTCTGCACCCCATTCCCCTGTAACCACGGGTTCTGGACACCATGCACCCTCTGGAGGGGACAAAACTAATGGCCCTGAACTCCGAAGTGTTTGTTACAGGGCTCAGAAGAGACATTCTGTGATGATGATATGATGTATACTCTGTTTAGGAAAGCTGGGTGTGTGTGTGCGTGTTTTGCCTACCAACAGGGGTGGATTTTAGAAGCAATGCCTGGAAAGAGCTCTGCTTCTCTCAAGCCCCTGGGTCCATGCTGAGAGACCAGGGGTTCAGAAGTGCCCAGAGCAACCGAGATAATTGTTAGGGAGCAGCTCTCCTGTGTCCCAGAGAGAAGAAAAGGCACCCGGTCAGCGGCTGACCTGAAACCACAAAGTAACCATCTGGCATCTCAGACTTGGGGATGAATTTGGGGGCCCTTCTCATCAGCCCCTCTCATAGTGCTATTATCACTAATTTGGGTGCAATCAGGAGTGAAATGTGGGCTTCCCTAGTGGCTCAGACAGTAAAGAATCTGCCTGTAATCCAGGAGACTGGGGTTCGATCCCTAGGTCAGGAAGGTCCCCTGGAGAAGGAAATGGCTACCCACTCCAGTATTCTTGCCTGGAGAATTCCATAGACAGAGGAGCTTGGCGGGCCACAGTCCACGGGGTCACAAAGCATTGGACACGACTGAGCGACTGACACTTTCACGTGTGAAATACAATCAGGAGTGAATGGACCCAAGAGATGGAAAACACAGCATAGATCTGGCCCTTTCCCACACTGCTCCCGGCCTGCGTGGACAGCTTTCATTTCTGGAATTCTGGTCACTCTCTATTCCTACCTTCTTTGGAGGCAACTGCAGTCAGGCTGAAGAGACGGTTTACCAGGTGCTGAAGTTTCCATCAAGTCACCTTCCCCAACTGGACACCTGATCTTACCCAGAAATTCTGCCCCAGTGGGTCCGCCCTGGCCCTCAGCCACCTCCAGGGTAGACACAAATGCAGCTCCCCCGTCCCCGAGCACCTGTACAAGCTGGCCTCCCGCTCCTCCCTTGTTTCCCCTTGGTCCTCACCTGCCCAGCAGATGTGACTGGAAACCTGAGCTCGGCCTGGCCACCTGCTCTCCCCGGTGCTGCCAGTCTTATGTCAGGGGAGGGAGCATGGCCATCCACAAGCCCCCTCTGAATGCTTTCCGTGTCTTTGTCAAAGCTGTGTCCCCCTCCCTGGTCTCCTGAGGAGTTGAAAAAGGAGGAGCAGCCAGACCCCTGCCCTGCAGGCACGAGGCGAAGCCCTGGGTCCAGGGCTGACTCTCCCCTTCTCCCTCCCGCAGCCCCCTCAGCTCAGGTCTGCCTCGCCAGACAAAGCTTGACTCCGCAGGGGGCTGGCAGAGAAGACAAAGCTGGGAGTGAAATGGCCACGAAGGTCCAAGAATCAATAAACAGAAGAGAGAACGTCACAGTTGCCCAACTGACAGAGTGAGGACTGTGTAGTGTTATGTTAGGAGCTGATGAGGCTTCAGAGATTGTGCAGGCAACACTCTCACTTCCCAGAGAAGGGAAAGAGAGAGGGGAGGGAGGGCTAGATCACAGTCACCCAGCGGGTCAGCGGTACAACCAGGCCAGACCAGTGCGGGGAGGAGAACCCAAGAAGTCGATCCCAAAAGCAGGTTCTAATTACCTCTCGATGAGGGCACTGGTCTTGGGCTCGAAGGAGTGGAAAAGTGATAAAACCTGACTTTTACTTTCAGGAGTTTCAACTCCAGACAGCCCAGGATTTTTTAAAAATTTAAAAGTATATGACTTGTAGACACTAAAAACATTTCAAAGAGCCCCCCAAAGTATGAAACTAGAAGTTTCTCACTCATCCAACTCCCTAGGACTTCCTTAGACTCAATTCCATTTAACAGTTTCTTATGTCCCTCTTCCAGAAATTCTCTTGCTACTTACTAATTCTATTGCTCATGATCTTGGCACCAAGCTGCTTATTACTCAGATTTATCCAGAACCCAGTGCGCTGCAAGCTGGATGGGAACTCCGGCCCCACGAAGTGAGAGAAGTAAGGGTCCGCAGCATGGAGGACGTTGGCTTTGAGGTTAGATAGTCCGGTGTTCACACTCCGACTCCCTCAGTGACTGGCAGGGACAGCCAGGGACACGCTGCAGCTTGGGCAAGGCTTGGCTGTGCCTCCGAAATTCAACAGTAAGAATATGGACCAGAAAGAGGTCATTTGAGATGAGCGACGCTGCACGTGAAGCACAGGGCACATGGCGGGTACTCCCCGCTAGGGTCGTGATTCATCCTGTTTGCCCCTGAACTCACCTGCAGCCGCCCTCTGGCATAAGCATCTCATCGTCTGGTCCCATCTGCGTTCTCCCCTCGTCTCTCAGTCCACTTGCTCCCAGATGCGTTCCTGTCCAGTCCCTTATCTCCTGACTCTCCCAACTCTTCTCTTTCTTCTCCATCTGAACTTTTGTAAACTAGCCATTTACTATGTGCCCTGTGTTTGCTAGTTCATCTGACCCTGATGACAAACCTATGTGGTGGTTACTATTTTTATCCCTATTATATAGATTAGTCAACTGAGGCCCAGCAGTATTAAATAACTCATCTGGAGGCACATAACAGGGAAGTGGCTAAGCTGGGACTTCAGCCAGACAAATGGGCTCCAGAATCCATGTTCTTAAGCAACACTCGTGGCTGCTTTTCCCCAGCACCTCGACTCTACAGGCTAGTGGGTGGACAGCGAATGCAGGACCTGGCTGGGCACAGGGAAAGATAAAAATCACACAGCTCCCAGGAAACCTGAACCAGCGGCAGACTCCAGTCCTGCTGCAGGTTAGAGGGCGGAAACTGCCTGTCTCATCTCTAGGCCCCGGTGAAGACAGTCCTCCCAGATCACAGATAAATACCAACTGCTGACTCTGCAGATGCCATGCCAAGCGATGATTTCGGACTATAGGTGGGAACAGGGGCTGGCAACTGACAAGGCGGGAACTTGGACGAGCACCGCCTTCATCTTCAGGCTCTCCGGCATCCTCCTTTGTCCCTTCCTTAGATGCTCCCAAGGGCCTCTGAGGCTTTCTCATTAGCGTCTCAAAGCAAGCTCCACCAGGCAGGCAGGAAGGCTGGCGGGCCTGGGGTGGAGGCTCCCAGGTGAGCGGCTGGGGACGCGGGCCTGCCCAGACAAAGGCCTCCAGTCAGGCCGAGGCGGGGGGCCCAAGCTCGAAGGCTCCGCAGCTATGCGGCAGGCAGGAGGCTGGATGTGAGGGCCGCAAGGCCGGCCCTCCACCTCCGCCTCCGCAGCAAGCATGCCCCTTTCCCCGCGCCTGGGGCCCTGGGGCAGCTATTTTTAGCTCTTGACACCTGGGTATTTTGCAGCCGCAGGATGTCCGGTTTGGAGTCTCTTTCTGGGAATCCCACATGCGGCTGTTGTAAACAGCCCCACGCAGCGGTGGCCTGCGCTGGGAGCGGGCACCCCCCTTTCTGCTGTTTGAGATGAATCAAACAGGAAGCAGATGTAACCATGGCAGCAGCAGCTTGAGCTCCCTGGGGGTGGGAAGGCGTCCTCTCTGGCTTCTTGTCCCTGCCCTGGGGTCCAGTCCCTTCTGTGGCCTCTCCTGGCGGATGGAGACCACCATGAGGCAGGGGAGCTGGGCCTTTCTGAGTCCTGAGGGGTTGGTGGTTCCTGGGACTGGCGCTCTCTGGGGCATCTCACTGCCCTCTGGCAAGGGAAAATGGGAGTCTCTCCAAACCCCGCAGCTCCCGGGGCCTCGGGGCCACTGCTCAGTCTCCCCTGGCTATTCTCTGTGGGACGGGGAGGGTAGAACCACTTGCTCAGGGTGTGTGGCATCTCAGCAGCAGGCTCCCCCCAGTCCCAGGCCAGGCCCCCTCGTCCAGACTGCCCTAAGCTTTCTCAGGTCCCAAAAGGCCTCAGAAACCAAAGTTGCCACTTACCCTCAGCCCTCTGCTCCAGGAGCACCAAGCCCTGAAATAGGAAGTTCACCACGATGTCTGCCCACCATCTGTCTTTCCTATTACAAGCAAAACAACCTGAGCAGTCGAGATGGGGCCCCCATCTGTAATTCGGGGAGAAGAGCTGAGTTTCTGTCAAGCTTCTGCCTTTGTCTCTTCCCCTCCCCCACCCCCTGGTGCCCCACTGAGACCAGCTGCTCCCTCTTAGCCGCCAGCCCCAGCCAGTCTTTCTCAAGGGCCAGCGCTTGCCCCAACAGGAAGCACGGTCACCGCCCTGGGGCTGTCTCAGGGCTGCTCCTTTCTCCCCTCTGAGGTCTGTGTTCACTCCCTTGCCCTCACTGGTCCCCCAGCTCCTGGGTCCTCCTTGGCTAGACCCTGCCTCCCTCTGCACCCCACTTCTGCCTCCCACCGGTTCTCTCTCTCAGCTATGCCTTTCTGGCTCTGCTCACTGGTGCCATCCACGAGGCCACTCAGCCCACTCCAGAGACTGCCAGGGAAAAGCTTGTGTTATATTAATATCAATCATTATTATTTTATTATTACCAGTAATTAGTAATGTTAGTAAGGATCAACAACCATGTACTGAATGCTTACTGGGTGCTGGTACTGTGCTAAGTATCTAACTTGTACTCTCTCATTCGGTCCTCACAAGCACCCTATAAGGTCAACACTGCTACCATCCTCAAATTACAAAGGAGGTAACTGAGGCTCAGAGAGGTTACGAAACTCGCCAAGGTCACACAGACAGTAAGTGGAGCTTCTGGGACTCCAGAATCTAAGCTCATAATCCCTACACTGGTGTGTATAATGAGCCCCACCCACTGAGGTGAGGTGAGGCCACCTGGGGGTCACTGGACAGAGTGTGGTCCCAGCATCGGAAGGCCTGGGCGTGACTCACGTGTTCCCACAATGCCGGCACTCCATCCAGAAGACAACAAAAATAAAGACAGGACCATCTCTGCCTATGCCTCCAAGAGGCCTCCAAGAGGCACTCCCCAATTCCATCTTTACTTCCTTTTTCATCCTCTTCATTTTCCCTGCTTTTTAAATGTACTTGTTACCATTTTATCATTTCCTGTAAGCTGCCCCCAGCCGCGCGCATATAACTAAACAAGCAAACCCCCAAGGCTGCCTCAGAGGACGAACGCTGTGTGAAGGCACTCTGGAAACCGTCAGGCCCTGTCTAAAATGCAGGTTACATAACCCAAGCAAGACACCCACGGAGCGGCTACTCGGGAGTGAATCCCCAGGGAGAAGATGCTCTCTTCTCTCTCCCTCTCTTGCCCAGGCCTTACACACTCCGGCAGGCCATGGGCAGGAGTGGAGGGGGCCCCGCGTGCAAAAGAGAGCCCCCATCCTCAGGGCTTCCCTGGTAGCTCAGTGGTAAAGAATCTGCTTACAGTGCAGGAGACCTAGGTTTGATCCTTGGGTTGGGAAAATCCTCTGGAGAAGAGAATGGCAACCCATTCCAGTATTTTTGCCTGGAAAATCCTATGGACAGAGGAGCCTGGCAGGCTAGTCTATGGGGTCACAAGAGTCGGACATGACTTAGCAACTAAACTGCCACGATCCTCAGGGCAGGCTCCTGAGGGGCTAGGAACACAAGCAAACAGCCATCAGCACCCCTAGACCTGGACGTCTGGAGAGAGACAGAGATCACGGTGGAGACCCTGGCCTGCTCCATGGCCTGGGGCATCATGGATATGAGTCCATGAATAGTAACAAGCTATGAATGCTGGCACTCACAGGATGCCACATTAATATTCATGACAGTTAAATACCAGATCCCCATCCCAGCTAAGCCCCGGAATCCCACTCATTTCGCCTGTTATTTTTGGAAGGTGGCGGGTAGATTCTCCAGGTGACACAATTCCCTTTTGCGGCCAGGGCTGCCCTTCAGGCTTGCTCGGCTGGGGTGTCTCTAGACCACAGATCCAGCTAGGGTGCATGCACAGCTCTCAGGGAATTCAAATGCCAGATGCATGGTACTGGGTACTGATTTGGGCCAACCAGCTGTCTTGGAAAATTTCTAGCCAACTGGGGATTTGATGAGATGAAAATTTACTGTGGTGGAAGGTAGAGATCACTGACTGAAAAAATGGCATACACTGTGTGGTCTTGTTTTGGTAAAATGCACAACACAGGAAGGCAAGTCAGGAGATGGAAAGGTGCTCAGAGGGACCGTGGCAGCGATCTCCCATTGCTGGGCCTGGCTGTTTCTTACTCCTTCACCTTTGCTCCTCTGTGTTGTCTGACTGTCTACGAGGTGCATGAACTGCCTCTGTAACAATGAAACAGAATT
Organism: Bos javanicus; assembly: GCF_032452875.1. Lineage (NCBI taxonomy): Eukaryota > Metazoa > Chordata > Mammalia > Artiodactyla > Bovidae > Bos > Bos javanicus. The sequence continues at coordinate 32,954,714 of NC_083872.1, read as the reverse complement.
GATATGTATATATACAGCCCTGCACGATCAAGATGGCACTGCCAATGGGCATGTAAGCTCTGGGTCCCGTGAGAACTAGGACACAGGGCTCTCACTGATTCCTCCTATTCTTGGACCCCATATCCTCGGGGGTTCTGCATCATCTACAGCCCAGGATCCTCGGCCTCTCCCTGAAGCACACAGAAGGCCGAGCACGGGCCTGGGCACCAAGTCAGGACTGACTTAATGGATGCCTGCAGCCTGAATAATGATCATTTCCTGAAAGAAATGCCTCCTGCCTCTTCCAGGGCCGCTGTGCTGGGAATAGAGACTGCTGACATCACTGACCTTCTCATCCTTCCCCTGCCTCATGCTCCTTTTAAAAGTTGCCAGGGAGGGGCTAAAATAAAGGTCACCCCGGCAGATGCTGGCAAGGTACTTACTGCACAGCAGGGCCATCGGGGCCAGTCCCATCCCAGACCTTCCCTGTGCCAGCTGGCAGCGAGGTCCTAGGGTCCCTTGCATCCTGCCTCACTGGGAGAGGCGGGGGTGAGGGAGTGAAAGAGAGAAGGGGTCCACCCTGTGACTTCTGGCTACAGACTCCTGCTGTTCCAGGCCCTTATGGGTGGAGGAATCTGTGAATTTGGCCTGATTTTTCTGTGAACTGGGGCTGAGCCCAGTTTCTGTTCTTCATGTCTTTAACATTCCCTATCCCTGACCTTCAAAAATATGAACAATAACATCAATGATGGTGATGATGTTCTCTGTGCACTGACCTCATACTGGGCACAGTGCTAGTCTTACTTACTTGAATCTTGAGAGCAACTCAAGGAGCTTGAAGCAATTATTACTTTCATATCACAGAGATGAGGAAACCGAGGCACAGAGAAGAGCTACACTCGGTTTTTTGCAGGAGGAGAATAGGGACGCTACCACCTTCCTCCCTGTGACCTCACTGGAGGGCCCTTCTGCAAGCTCTGCGATGGGCCCAGGAGAGAGAAGGTGATCACTCACATTCCCAGGGTGCATTTGAATCTGCTGAGGGTTGACAGGCACATACGAGTAAATCCCCACTTGAAAGATTAGGAAATCAGGTGTCAGAGTCGTTGGCAGCCTTGCACAAGGTTCCTCAGCCTATTCGACTGGGATTCAAACCCAGGTCTCTGGTCTGAGAATAGTTTCTTCCCCACTACCACACTAGAGGACTCTGAAGGCCTGGAATGGAGAAGCCGTCCTTCCAGTGCCCTGGAGCAGAAGTCAGGGCCCAGCCCCTCGCCCAGTGGGGCGGGGGTGGGGGGCTGTGCCAGCGCGCCTCCTCAGCTCCACCGTGACTCACTCCTGGGACCCAGGGGAAACACAGCCCTGAGCTGCGGGCAAACACGGCCTGCCGCCTGCCCCGCCTCCAGCTCCCCGCCTCCACATTTGCTAACCGAAACCCGGCTGTTGCTATTTTTAACCCTCCAGCTCCCCCTTGCCTGGGGCTCCCCCCTTCACCCCACCCCGCCCCCCCGCCCCAACCGGGTGCCACCAGCCTGTCATTCTGAGAGCAGTTCCACAACCTGAACGCCCCTGGGCGTAGCGGATGCCCGTGCAGGTTTGTGGGGCAAGCAAAACAACACAGTTACAGCCCTGTCGCCCCAGTCGCCGAATTCCCCCACCCCGACTCTTTCCGAACCTGTGACTCCCAGCCTCCCCTGCTTCTCCCTGTCATCCTGGCAGCGGGGGAGGGAGAAATGGGACTTCAAGGGCTGGGGGGGCAGGTGGGGGGAGACTGCAGGAGCCAGAGCTGGCCTCCTGGGGGTGAGGGAGCTGAGCTGGACTCCTGAAGGGGTCCCCCTCACTCTCTCCAGGGTGCCAGGCTCTCCCTGAAGGCCCAAGGTCTCAGCCCACCAGGATTTCCAATCCCTGCAGGCAACATGGGGAAAAAAGGAAGTGGCTGGTGACGGGGTGGGGATGGTGAGTTTAGCCCAGGGCCCTCCTCATGAGCCGTCCTCTCCCCCTCCTGGGCGGAAGGCCGGGGAGACACAGGAGTCCAGGGAGTGAGTGCACCAGAAGCCTAAAGGAGGCCCAGGGTGGAAGGACTCCAGGAGGGTGGTTGGAGGCCTCTTCTTTTGCATGAGGGCTCCTCTGACACACAGCTCTCTGGGGAGAGGGCTGGACCATCCTGCAGCCCACAGCTCTGGGGGCCCCCAGGAAAACCTACCAGAAGAGGCTGGAGGCGAGAGGGTCTGAAGGCTGCTGGCTGATGTGAAAGGTAACCTTCTGAGAAGGGGCCGAAGGGGCAGGCCTGCAGGGGGACCAGAGGGGCCCGGCCTTCTAGCTGTCTTCTGCGGCCCCCACCAATGCCTCCCAACCCCGCCCCATGCACAGAATCTCTCCCGGTTTGAGGAGCAGATTCCAAGGGCCCAGGAGAGGCTCTGCGGCGCCCAGCCCAAGGTCTCCTCCTCTCTCTCTCCTGCCCCAGGCCCTACTCGGCCAGCCTCAGCCCTCACTTTGCTCCGTCCTCACACAGGCCCCGGCCCGTCCTTTTTTCTGGTGTGTCCTCTCTTCCAGGGCCCAAGTCCTCTCTACGTAGGATCCCCCTGTCTCCTCGGTGACTCCTGAACCAGGTAAATAGATCCCAGTGGCCACAGAGGCAGCCAGGCTAGACCAAGAAGGGAGGGACTTGGCACAGGAGTTACAGGGTGGCGAGAGGGGGAGGAAGGGAATGAGGAGGGAGGAAGGTGAAGCAGGAGGGTCAGGAAAGGGGTGGCACTTTGCTGCCACCTCCCCGGCACCCAACTCATCCACGGGGCCCTGGACTCAGCCCCTGGGAGGGAAAGAGGCTGCTCCCCCGAGCGCTGAAGCAGCCTGAGGTCAGCCCTGTCCAGCTCCCCCTCCTCTTCTCCCCTTTCATCAGCCTCTGTGGATTGCCTGAGGAGCCGAGACCCTGATGTCTTCTGCACCAGACCAAAGGCTGGCCCTCGGGCTCTAATCCTCAGCCTAGGTCCCTCACCTGGATCCAGGTGGTTGCCAAGCATGGCTCAGAAGCTCCGAGGGCTCACTTCCAGCCTGGGGAGGTGAGCGCAGGCATCCATTTCGCTTCTCGGGCAGACCTCCCCTGGCCTCCCTGTCTAAGGAAGTCCCCCTTGTTATTCTCTCTTGCTGCGCCCGGTTCATTTCCTTCTTAGGGTTCATCACAATGGGTAACTAAATGTATCTACTCATTTCTTGACTTGCTTACTTGTCTTACCGTCTCTGCCACTAGAGTGGAAGTTCCCTGAGGTCAGACGTCCTGCCTATGAGATCACTGTGTATCTGTGCCCGGGACCTGGCATACAGCAAGGCTCAGTAAGCACCCCGTGAGTAAATAAATAGCTGAATGCTTAGCACAGCAAAGGGGGCCTTCTGGTTGCCAACGTCACTTTTAGGATTGATGAGCCACAGGTCCAGGATTTCCCCAGGGAGAAGGAAGCAGGATGTAAAAGGAAAAGCAAGGTCAGGAAGCCCGGGACCCCAGGGAAAAGGTCAAGGCCAGTGAGCATCCACTCCAGTTCCGTCTGGATCCACGGTGTCACGCTGAGTGTGGACATGTACACAGTTGCACACCCAGAGGACGCATGGCTGAGTCCTGGACTGGTGTTGAAAGGCTTGGATTGTGCCCTGGTTCTTGTCTTACTATCCTTGTGTCCTTGGACAAACCACATACCTTCTGCGGGTCTCAGTTTCCTCAAAGGAAAAACTGAAAAGGCTGGCCCAGATCAGCAGTCCTCAAACACGGCTTGCCACCAGATCACCTGAAGCACGTGTCAAAATCCAGACTCCCAGGCCCCACCCCTGCAGATTCTGAGTCTGGAAGGGGGCCTGAGGATCTTTATTTTGAATACATCCCCAGGTATTGAAATGTACCTGGAATTGGAAATGTCTTGGAAGCCAAAATGGGAAGGGAGGTGTCAGATTTAAGGACTCCTCCTAATACTCAGACCACTAAGGAAAGCGTTGTCTGGGGGCACTTTCCTGCAGTTCCAAGTGCCCTGAACTCTAAAGCAAGTGGCCTGGGAACCAGCATTTGAAGAGAGATGAGCATGCTTTCCAGCAAATACCTGGACTTCAAAAAAAAAAAAAAAGCAAGCCATTCCTGCACAGGCATACATCCCCTCCAAACACATCCATCCACCCCATGCAGAGCCAAGAGTGCAAAGGTGCACAACTCTAGAGACCACGCACATTCATACTACATGTGTGCATGTTCCCCAGACACCCAACAAAGAGCCACCGCATGGACTGCAAATTGCCATGGAATCACCACCTCTACATACAAGCCTAGGGGCACACGTGCAGACCCCCACCACTCACTCAGTGTGCATACACACCCATCACGTGTTGATCCACACGAAACAGACACTATCCTGAATTTATTCGGCCTCTGGGAAGTGGTGCAGGACCAAAGGAGCTATGCTCTGCTGATGACAACATCTCTCCTGCCTCTGCCACTCCCCCCTCACCCTTTGCCCCAGGCAGCATGATGTCCAGTTCCCTTTCACAGGGGGAGAGCTGGAGGACAGTGGAGAGATGGGATGTGGAGAGATGGGATGAGAGGCACAGAGTCCCCTACCCCAAAAGTCCAGCAAAAACGTCTCTTCTGCTTCCCCCACCAGGAGGTGCAAAAGGGGCTCCACCCAGCCCAGCCACCCAGCTCCCACCCCCAATGCTCACTTACTTGCCTAGATTCCCAAGCTCTGGTCCCTAGGAGCCAAAATGGTAAGGGAGGTGGCCAGATTTAAGGACTCCTCCTAATACTCAGACCACTAAGGAAAGGGCTGTCTGGGGGCACTTTCCTGCAGTTCCAAGGCCTGGGTCCCCCTGGGAAGGTTGCCACAGAAACAGGGGGAAATATCACAGGGAAACACAATACCCGGCAGGGTCACCTGCTGACCAGGCTTCCTGCTGTGTTGCCCACCGCCGCCCCGCCTCCCCATCTCATTGCCCTCTTGGCCTCCTTCTCTGGCCTTACCCGGGGCCTCCTCACCGAAGCTCTCCTTCCTGCCTCCCCTGCCTTATGCAGAAAGCTCTGCTCCTTTTGGTTCCAAACAACATCAGGGATGGCCCAGAGCTGAGTCCCCCACTCCTAATCCTACCAGCGCCCCCACCACAGGAAATCAAAGCTTCCTGCCCCAGAGGAAGTGCCCCATCTAGTGAACAAATCCAACACAGAAACGACAGTCCCAGAGCCTTGGAAAGACAGATGCCAGCTCCCAGGCCTCACCCTGGCCCTGCTTCCAGCAGTACCCCTCACCCCACCACAGGCCCCGGTCTCAGGTCTGCCTAAGGACAGGTCAGGCCAAGGCATGACGAGGGCATGCGCGGGACCTGAGCCAGGCCGGGGAGGAGAAGGCCATGGGCACTGGCAGAGTTAGCAGGTCTGGTCCTGGCCCCACCTGGCCTGCCATTCCCTGGCTGGGTGACCCCGGGCCTTACCTTAGCTTATCTTCTCTCGGACCCCTGACAACTTCAAAATTACCAGCTCTTAAAATGAAAGGCCAGGAGAAGGAAGGCAAAGAGGTGGTGGGGGTTCTGCCTTGGGCACAGACGCCTGCAGCCCCAGGAGGGTACCCGTTCCTCACACACATCACACATGAGATTCTAATTTCCAAGGGCTTTCTATCCAGATTGAGGAGAGGATGGTGGAAAAGAAAGTTCCAACTCTCATTCCCAGAAAAGAATGAAAGCTGGGGTCCACCATTACTGAAGGAAATGGGGGCCATAACAGCCCCCATCCTGGACACCACCAGTCCATCTCCTATTGTCAGCCTCTCCTCCTCTGTGGTCATTTTATTGATGGGGAAACTGAGCTTCAGTGTCAAAGTAGAGTGACCAGTTTAGATTCTTGGAATGGTCAGTGCAAGACCTGAATGCAACCTTCCCAGCCACAGGATAACAGCTTAAGACTTGGTGGCCAGAGACACCCACTCCTGGGCTCAGGCTAAGGAACACAGAGACCTCAGGAGAACACTGCCCCGGAGCCATTCCAGGCGTAATACCAAGAAGCAGCTCTGAGCCTGGCCTTGGCGGGGCCCAGGAACATCATGGGACTAAAGGCCGAGGAAGAGTCCCAGCGCATCCCGGACCTCGTTCCAGTTCAGGTTCACTGGGAGCAGCACAGCGAGACTGCTTTGTGCCTTTGTTTCCCCAGCAGTGACTCCACGGAAGAGGAACATTACTTCTTAGTTCAGTGGGTAGAGGGGACAGAGAGAAGAAAGCAGGGAGGTTGAGATGCTGAGCAATGAGCTCTGCAAATGGTCTTGCAGAGCCTGGAGAAGGAGCTTCCAAGGGAGTTGGTATGAGGAAAGGAGTGTATGGCTGCCCAAGCCACTCGGAGGACCTGACCTATGGGGTCCTACAGGGGAGAAATGGGCCACTGTTAGGGAGCACGGAAACTGAGTCACAGTGGCTCGGGCAGGGGTCTTGAGGAAAGTCCTCATCGACCCAAATGCATGTCCAGGGAATAGGATGATAAATCCAGATGCTGAGTCCCCAGCAGGGCCACTGAAACTGGCAGGCAGAGCTGGGCCTCAAGCAGATGCTGAGTGAGGGTGTGGGGAGGGATGGGCAGCAGCAGGACAGGCCCCGTCCAGACGCAGGGGGAGGCCTCTGGGGTATGCAAGACGGCCAGCAGGGACAAGGAATGGCCTGGACTGGGTGGGAGGAGCCCCAGTGGCTGGCCAGGTCAGATCTGAAAGGGTAGCTTGGGCAGCAGGAGAGAAGGAAATGGGGGTGGGGGTGCTGGTTGGCCTGCAAGTCCCACGGGTCTCTCTTAGTTCACAGGCCCAGAATCAGAGCTCAGCCCAGCTGCCGGATTTGCCGCCTGCTCTCACTCCCCAGGACCATCAGACCCCAGGTTTGGGGGGCACACATCCTGTCCCCCACCGCTCAGGACACAGCCTGCGGTCCCCATCTTCCCGCGCCCCGCCAGCACCTCCACAGCTCACTTGAGCACAGGTGTCTCTTCACCCAGATGGGTGAGCAGGGTTGGGGGGGCGGCGGGCGGGGGGCGTTGCTGTCAGAGACCCTCCCTCATAGGGATCACTTTCCCCAGCGGAGGGGTCGGAAAAGTCCAACCGGGGTCCGCGGGCTGGGGGCGCTGATATTCGGGGCTCAGATTGTGGCCCCAACTCAACGGGTCCTGCCCTTTGCCCAGCGCTTCCAAACCTTCCGCCCGGGAGCACCGCCCCCTCCCGGGGCCGCGGCGGCCGTCCCTCCCTCCAGGGTCCCCCGTTCAGTCCTCCCCGTGAATGGGGGTGATGGGACGCCGGGCCCGCGCACCGGCGGCCCGGGGCCTCCAACTCCCTCCCTCGGGCCTGTCGCTGCCCCGGGGCGGGCGGATGTGGGCGCCCCGCAGGAGGCCCTTAACCCTCCGGCCCCGGAACCAGCCCGGGCCGGGAGCCTGCCGGAGCCCCGCGGAGCCGGGCGACGCGGGCACGATCGCGGGGGCGCACGCCGGGCTGGGCCCGCGGGGCCGCCCGGAGCCCCGCGCGGGAGCCGGAGCCCAAGCCCAAGCCCAAGCCCGGGCGGGCGGCGCTGGGTGCCGCGCGCAGGGCGGGGCGGACGGGGGGCGGCAGCCCAGTACTCACCAGCGCCGGGGCTGTGCATCCAGGGGCCGGGGCCCTCAGAGCGGGGGGCTCATGGCGGGGCGGGGGGCTGGGGCGCCGGCCTCACATCCCCCCCGGTCGCCGGAGGCTGCGGAGCGACTGTGAGACGGCGAGAGGAAGGGAGGGGGCCGGGAGGGGGAGGGCCCTGGCAGCCCGGCCGGCAGGGTAGGATGACAATGGAAGGAAATGCTTTATCTGAGTCTGAGAGCGGGCCAAGGGGGAGGGGAGGGAGGGGGCAGGCGCTCGCGGCCCGGGGACGCACCACCCGGCAGACACGGCGCGGCGCCCGGGCTGGCGGACGGGCGGGCGGACACCCCGCGCGGCCAGATCGCGGGGAGGCAGCGCCGAACCCGGAACGCGGGGGACGCGGCCCCGACCCGCGCGCTGCCGCCGCGCTGCAGCCCAAGTCCCGGCCGCCGCGCGGCGCAGCGACCCGCGCACAATTCCCGGAAACCCAGATACCTGAGCGCACGCACCCTCGCGGGCGACCGGGGCCGCAAGCAAACATCCATGTTGGCCCGGGGCAGAGTCGTCTACACAGACACGCCGCAGGGAGGGACCCCCGCGCTCAAAGGCACAAGCATGCACGGCCCACCAGCCAGCAGTTACACGGGGAGGGGCGGGAGGCCGCGGGACGCGCGTGGAGTCACCGGTCCCGGCGAGGAATCCCAGACGGACACCCCCGACCCCGCCCCAAGCACAACGTGCCTGAGGAAAGTTCCAGGATCTGATTTGAATCACTGCCCAGCCCTCCCCCTCTGCCATGCCCCCCCATGCCTGCTGAGGGGAATAGAAGGGTCCAGCCTGTTCCTATTAAAAGAAAAAGGGGGTGGGGTGGTGCCGATTTTGAAAGTTTTCTTTTTTTAAAGAAATTTCTCAAGGGATTTCCTTCCCTCCTCTCCTCTTCCTCTCTTCCTCCCATTCCTCTCCCCCCACCACCCTCCCCTCCTCTACTTTACCCCTCCCGGTCCCTATGAGTCAAACTTCAGCAATGTGCCCAGTGTCTCCCAGTGCATTACAGCGGATCATAGAAATGTTCCAGTCTGTGAGTCGGAATGTAGCCGCCTCCAGCCCTCCCTCAGCTAATAAACTCAGCTCCGGGCTGGCTTTGCACAGCAGCCCTCCCTGCCGGGCTCCCTGTTAGCAAGACTAGAAGGTCAGGGTCAGGGGTCAGGGGTCAGGGGCTGAGGACCTCCCCATTGTGCTTCCCGGCCTGGTCTGTCAGCCCTGTGCCTCTGGCAGTCTGCTGGGTCAGAGACACACCGGCTCCGTCGAAGTGGAGAAGTCTACAGGAAGCGCTGGTCTCTCCCCGATGGTGGGGGGCTCACCCCTGGAAGGCAGAGGGCAGCTTCCCTTTGACTCCATCCTGCTTCCCTCAATCCTGGGAAGCCTGGAGCCCCACGATGCTACAGAAAAAGAAGAAATTGACGCTGAGCCAGAGACATGTCAGATTAGAAGCAAGAGTCCCAGTGGCCTAGGAGAGCTTGGCCATGCTGAGGTCCAACATCTGACCATAGCTACCCTGTTCCTGCAAACCTGGCTCAGGTCCCACCACCTGTTGCTCCTGCTTCCTACCTCAGGCCGTTTTGTGGTCCCAGCGCTCACAAAGCAGACAGATCTAACCGCTTTGCACTTGTTCACTTATCCTCACAGACCCCTTTCCCAGCATGAAGGCCTCCTACAGCATGGCGCCACACACACCTCTCTCTCTTCCCTCCCCTTCCGCTGTTCTGCTCAGGGCCTGGAGGTACTTAGTGCTCAGTACTTAGATGTTAGTACTAAGTACTTAGATGTTAGTTGCTGTTATTACTATTATTATTTAAGCCAAACCGGGCAACTGGCTGTCCCCCTCATGTCCTTGTGCTGTCCCATTCCCCTACTTTGGCTCATGCCATTCCCTCCAAAAATGAATGTCCTCCCCCTCCGCCCCTGCTAAGATCTGTCTAATCCTCAAGGTCTATCCCACTTCTCCAGGAGGCTTTCCCTGATTCCCATAGCCAGAGGGATTCTTTCTTCTCCTTGAAGGACTCCACTCCAGCATCTTGTCAGTCTTCCTCTGTACTTTGACCTTCACCCACTTGTATACTTGTCTCAGCTCTCTCCTGCTTCGCAAGAATGTTCCAGAGTGGACGTCCCCTGAGCCCAGCTACTGCCTTAGTCAGGGGTGCATTCCTTGTAGTGTCTTGCTGAGCGCCTTCCACAGAATTCAGACTCCCTCTGGGTCATTTTTGGAATTGAAACAGATTCATGGACTTCAAGGACCATCCCCCAGTGGAACAACATCAATTATACCTTTTTTCTCATGACTCTTAAAGACACATGTTCTTCCGCCTCAGGTGTGTTTTTCCCAGTCCTTGCTTCCAAACCAAATCCCTCTCTGTGCCCACGGCCTCCATATCCACAGCCTCCAGAAAAATCGCTTGGTTGCTTCAGACGCTCAGCCTCTCCCCTGGTGTCTGTCTCCTTTAGCCTCACAATGCTCCCTCCTGATACCCCCCCAGGACTCCTGTAGCTATTTCTGGACTGAAATCAGGCATTTGTTTGCTCATTTCTACCATGTGCATCATTCATGTATTTGTTTGTGAGTTTTCTTGTTCTTTTTGATCTAATCACTGAGTTCTAAGAGATTTGTGCACAAAGTTTATCTCCTCTCAACCCCTACCTGTCCCCTCGGTACTCCACACATGGCTTTCTACACACACCAGAATTCCCTACCTGAAGTCAAGGCAGAGAGAAAGAGAGCAGGTGAGTCCTACATCCAGAAGCTGGACTGTGCCCCTTCTTATCTTGCCCCTTTACTTACCACCACCCCACCTGCATCTCATGGTCCAATCTTAATCCAGTTTCTAAGTCACACCTCCCTTGCTGAGGTGTGTTAGGGAGTCTCCAGAAAAGAGACCTGAGGCAGAAAAGTGCAGGCTACCTTTTTCTTCTCTACCCTGGTTACCATGTGGAGAGCTTTGTTTTGTTTTGTTTTTGCATAGACCGCTCAGTTAAGCGCTCTGCAGAAGAGATGAGTCTCATAGAACCTGCCTTGGCTCCTTGGTATCTTCCTTGAGGCTCTGGCCATACAAAGGCTGAGGGCACTGCCTTCTGCTTTCTTTGGGGCTCTGGGGCTACCTGACATTCTCTTTCCCTTCTTTCCTTCCCTCGCTTAGCTACCTTTTACTGTTTACCGTGTAGCAGCCCTATGCCATCCCCCTGGCAAATATTAGATCATTTTATTCATAACAGTAATCCTTGTTATGCTTGTGATTACGTACGGATGACGGCTCATAAAGGCTGAGAAACCTGACCAAAGTTACACAACTGGAAATTGAGGAGGGTATTCATCTATTCAACAAATGTTATTGGGTGCCCACCTTGTGCCAGGGTTTAAAGCTCCATCTGGAGTCATCTGGTCTAAACCTCAGGCCTCTGAGACCACTCTTGACCCAGCTTTCTAGATGTGGTAGCTGAAGCCACAATCCCTCCCCTAACCCACACTTCCCCCACACTCTCCACAAGGCCAATCAGAAAGTGTTCATCCCTGGCTTGGGTAGATCTCAGAGGGACAGCCACTTCCTTGGGTGGGTTGGGCCTTGGATTCCAGTTTCTCAACCTGGAATCAGATGCCAATGCCTAGGGTTTGGACTAGAAATATAAATAGGGGAGATAGATCCCCATCTTCAAATAAAGTGTTTCATGGAGCCAGATATAACAAGTGGAAGGAAGGAGAGGGAGGGTAATTAGGATTTATCGAGAGGCTCCTTTGTATCACATGCTGTTCAAGGCCCTTTCACTTATACCTCAGTATTATCCCCACTGTTTTAGTTAACGAACTAAAGCTCAGTAAGACAAAGTGTTTTGTCCAAGGCCAGAGCTTCCCACATGGCTCAGTGGTAAAGAATCTGCCTACAATGCGGAAGACCTGGGTTCGATCCCTGGGTTGGGAAGATCCCCTGGAGAAAGGAAAGGCTACCCACTCCAGTATTCTGACCTAGATAATTCCATGGACTGAATAGGCCATGGGGTGACAAAGAGTCAGACACAACTTAGCGACTGGGCACACACGCAGGCATAGAACCAGTAAGTGATTCAATTGCAAATGTGCCTGATTCAGAGCCTGTGCAGTTTCTTCTAACAGATCAAAACAATGCAGAAGTTGTGGCCAGGTCTCCTTCTCCGGTGCAGCCTGGTTACTAGAGATCCCCGCTGATCAAGGAATGCCATTCTAGATGCCAAGTTTCCTTCCTCACCAACCCCAGTCATATTGTCTCATCCCCGGTCCCCACCTTTGTCTGTTGCGTTGCTCTGGAGGGATCAGAGGAGCTATGTAAGTGTTCTGGCTAGGATGGAGGGGTACGACTTTGGGGTGCAGCTAGGCAGACTCCCACTCAGGATTTTAGGATCTGAGAGAAGAAGCCATACATCCTCCTGGATCAGAGTTAAATTAAGAAGAGGCTGGGTCATGGCCACCAGTTCAGATAGCCCGAGCTGGGAGGTGAAATGACTGTGGGGACAGAGGCAGGTGGAGCAAACTCAGCAAGTTCCTTCCTGGTCCTCCTACCTCCCTCATCCCCCTACCTCCCTCCATTGTCAACAAAGGTGATGTGGTTTCCCCTGTGGTCTGTTGCCCTAGACACCTGCAGTTCTGGGTATGTATGTGTATGTGTGTATGTGCCAACCATGCCCTAGGGGGACACAGGGAGAAAGCAGTGGGACAGGAAGCCAAAGATGAAGCCCCCTCACCCCAAGGTGAGGAAGGCACAATGACTGGGGAGGATGGCAGAGGCCACCCCCTTGGCCACTCCAGGTCCCAGCCAGAAGCCCAGGAGAGCATCGTGGCTGTCAGGACCCCGGGCTACGCTGGGAGCCACGGAACTTGAGTTCTAGGCCCAGTTCTGCCATTAACTTCCTGGGTCACACCTTCCTAAGTCTCAGTTTCCTGCTTTGTAAAATAGTAAGGCCTTGGTTATCTACCTCACAGGACTAGTCTGAGATTGTACGAATAATATATGCAGAAGTCTGTACCACTGTGAGATTTAGAAATGTTATAGTTGCCCCCTCCACACAGACACACACAGACACACACACACACACACACACACACACACCCCATAGTGCAGATAAAGAACAAAAATAAAAGCAAAAGCACAGTTTCTGCCCTCATTTTGCTCACACTGTGTTGAGGAAATAAACACATAAAATACTTGAAAGCCTCTTGTGCAGCCAACTATTTTAAAAATCTCACCACTGTGTGATCTTGGCTAAATCAAGACTTCTCTGGGCCTCAGGCTGGTTTCTCATCTATTAAATGTGAGAGCGGGTCTAAGTCATCTCTACTTTTCTGAGTCTGAGGCAGTTTTCTGATTCTGTTATTTCAAATGCTCATGGCAAAGAGGAAAGACCTGAGCAGATCATAGCCTAAATGAAGTCAGTGAGCTTTAAACTGGATTTTGAAGGAGCCCAGAAATGCGAATCGGTGTGGGGGAAGGGGGTGACATTCCAGGTAGAGAGAATGGCATGTGCAAGGGCGAGGCAAGGAAGCAGAGGGTGGCAAACAGATTAGTGAGGCTCAGGAATGAGGTTGGTGAGGACTGAGGGAGCCTGGGGAGGAAGTGGGACCGGAGGAGGAGAAGGGTCAGTCCCCAGGGGTGAGGCTGCTGAGACTGAAAGTGGGGCAGGAATATGGATGGGAAGACACTCTCCCAGCTCCTGAGGCTGGTGCCAAAGCCCATCCAGCCAAACTCCACCCAGGAGGGAGAGAAAGAAAGGTCCCCTGTCCCTACAGGGACAGCCCATTCCTCCCTTCCTTTCTCTCCCAATTCTGCTCCAGCTGGGAGGTAAGTGAGCCCTGCCACCTCCCCCAAGCCAGAGCCCTGTTAGTGACACAAACAGAAGAGGGCACTGCCATGTCCCTCCCTAACAATAATGCCAGCCATGAAATAATAGAAAGAGTAATGATGATGATCAAAATACTGAAATACCAGTCACCGTGTTTTGTAACAGAAACCAACAGAATGTCGGAGGTCAATTATGCTTCAAAACAAACACACAAACAAGTTCCTCAAGAAAGAGATGAGATTTGTGGTCACCAGAGGCTTAGAGGCAGGGAGAATTGGAGAAAGGTAGTCAAACAGCAACCCACTCCAGTATTCTTGCTAGAGAAATCCCATGGACAGAGGAGACTGGCGGGTTACAGTCCTAGGGGTCACAAAGAGTCGGCACAACTGAGTCAAAAGGTACAAACTTCCAGTAATAAGATAAATAAGCACCAGGGATATAATGATAATGTACAACATGATAAATATAATTAGTACTGCTTTATATCTAGGAAATTGTTAAGAGAGTAAATCCTGAGTTCTCATCACAGGAAAACATCTTTTTTTCTGTCTTTGGTTTTGTGTCTATATGAGTTGATGCGTGTTCACTAAGCTTATTATAATACACATGATGTATATGAATCAAATCATTATGCAGTATACCTTATACAGTGCTATAGTGCCAATTATATCTCAACAAGACTGAAAAAAATAGTAATTGATGATGATGATGATGATGAAATAAACTACCCATCACATGCCCTCTGATAAAACCCCACAGCACCAAAATCTCTTGTTATGGCTGTTCCATTTACTAGAATCTTTGCTCCTAAGAGCTGCAAGCGGTGTGTAAAACTATCCAATCTGTAGGATCTCCCAAACCGGACATTATATCAAAATCACGCAGAAGAACCTGTGAATAGCAGATTCCTGAGCCCTCTCACAGTCTCTACCTTTTGGGGTGCTGGGGGTGTGGGGTACCTAGTAATCTGCAGCTCCCCAGGTAATTCTAAGGTGTGGTTAGGTTTGGGATGCTCTGATCTATTCAAATCACTCCTTTCTAGTTGAGGAGGCCGAGGACCCAGTCTCCTTGCTGGAGGTGTCACGGTTAATCAGTGGTGGGGAGCAGGCAGAGAAGTCAGGCGTCCCAGCTTCTAGGTCAGCGCTCCTTCCCCAGCCTGCACCGCCCAGCCCCGGAGATGCCTGTGCCAGCAGAGATTATGGTCAGGGAGGCAGCCACTGGGCCATACCCTAATCATGGGCGAGAAGAAATTCGTCTGAGTTGCAAAATACCTCTCTGCAGCCAGCTCACAATTACTCGCTCCAGTGGCCCCTGCAGGGATGCTGCAGTCCACCCACTGGTGGGCTTGGGAGTTCGGCTTTGCTACGTGGCCCAGCAGGGCCCTCTCTAGCCCCCGTGACTCTATCGACTGGAGGGCAGGATTCCACCTTGTTACCTATCCTAATGGTCCCTCTTGAGAGGCACTTACCTCTGACCCTGGAATCTCCAGCAAAGACCTTCAGGAGGTCTTGGCCTAAGAACACTCACCTCTCTTCCCCAGGAATGTCTTTAGGGTGGGTTTGAACTAGGCTCCTGTGTGCAGTAGAAGAGCTTCAACATAAGGTGCGGGTGAAAGGGGCTGAGGGTAACTACACAGTGGGGTGAGTGGGAGTGTCCTTGCTACGACCTTGAAGTATCTGCCCACATGTGACCACCACTACTATTCTTTTTCAATAAGTATGATTTCTTATTTTTTGAGCATCTCCTCTGGCTCAGGTTCTTGGGCCCAGAGGCAAAGGGAGCCACAGTCCTTATCCTTGGTGAATTCATCATCTCCAGGAGCAGGATGCGGCCAAAGAAAAGAACCTGAAATGGAGAAAACTGTCAGATGAGGGACTAAAACACCAGTGCTGCAAAGGATGCTGGGTTCCCGAGTCACCGGAGCTCCACACTGGAGGGCACTGGTGGCTCATCAGGTCCTTGTGGGTGAGGGCAGTGGCTCTGCTCTGTCCTGCCCGCTCTGTGCCTGGAATGGTGATTCTAGAGGTCCCCGTCCTGCTCTCACCACCCTCATTCTAGCTTGGCCTGAGTGGCAGGGGCAGGAGGGCACAGGAGGCATCGAGACAGCCACTCTCCCCCTGGGCAGACCCTGAGGCTGGGCTCCAGGCTTCTCTGCGTGCAGCTATCAATGAACCATTTAAATAAAACCCATGGGGACCGGCTGAGGGAGCCCGTGTTGTCTTGTTGTTAAAACTGAGACTCTGGAGTCCGGCTGCTTGGGTGGAATATCTTGGTTTTCTCACCTGCAAACTGGGGCATGAAGTGCCTGCCATATTCGGGTTGCTGTGAAGACTGACGGGACCAGGACGTGAAGTGCTCAGTGTGGAGCCTGCCGTCCACTGAGTGTTAGGGATGAAGCCCGAGCTGACGTTAGTAATAGGAGACAGCGTCCTGTCCCTTCCGTCCCTCTCTGTTGAACTTTTCCCCTACACAGTCAGTCTCAAAATGAGCACTGACCTAATTTATGCAAAGACATCCAAATGGGTCTTTCCTTAGCTGTCCATTCTCCGATCTGGAATGTGGAAGTGGAGAACATGTTGGGGGACCTTCCCCCCCACACCCCCCACCCCTTCTCAGGTGTTGTTGACTCGGAGCTGAGGAGGGGACGGACCCCAAACCAGGCTGCAGGGAATGCCCGCACCACCTGAAGAGAGGCCCTCGCCTGCCCTCCCCCTTGTCCTGGCACTGCACATCTGCGGTGGGCTGAGCATCTGGCTGCATCCCTGGGGCAATGGCCACAGCTGCTGACATTTGCGGGAGGCGAGATCCAGCTTCTCATTCGGGGCCTGGGGGCTATAAATAACCAGCTGAGAGGGCCAGGGGGACGAGGTTGACCTTTGTGGGGGGGTGGGAGGTGCGGGAGCGGCTGGCGAATGACTTCCCCCACCTCCTTGGGTCCAGAGCCAGAGTTTTAGCAAAACAGGAAGAGGCAGCAGCAGCTGCTGGGAAAGCAGGAGTGGCTCCCCATCCCCCACTCGCCTGGGGCCTGCGGATCCCAGCCAGGACCTAGGAGAGGTGGAGTCCTCTCGGCTGGTCGGGCGGGAGCTGCTGGTGCCCTCCTATGGCAAGGCTGGGGCCCGGGCAATGGGAGGATGAGCCAGAGCAGGGCAGCCCAGTGAGTTGTGCCTGGCTCCCACCCCCACAACCCCAGCCACCTCCTGTTCCCTTTCTGTTCTTCTGTCACTGGGACAGAGGAAGGATAGGCATTAGAAATGGAACATAAACCATGTCTGCGGCCCAGCTGGTGTATCTAGAGGCCCACCTTCCTCTCTCATCCCCTCCCAGCCCACACGTGGGCTGAGCCAAAGCCCGAGTGGGTGGGAGGATGCTTCTGGCTCCTGCAGAAGGGTCTGGCCCCAGTGGAATGATGGAGAACTTCCTCAAGAACTCTTGAGGGGGGAAGAGATCCAAAACTCTGGGGGACCATTCTGTTAGAGTAACTTGTCCACAGGAACAAGCTCTGTAGAATCGCGCGCCAGCTCAGAGGCTTCGTGAAGTCCAGGAGGAAAGTCGTTGTCCAGGAAATGTTGCTTTGCTCTGCCTTGCCTGGGGAGATGCGCCACTGCCTGGTTAGTGACATCTGGTTGGACTTCAGCTGGCCTGCATCTCCAGTGGGTCTCTTTCTGCATCTGTCGTGATCCCTCAATGGAGCCACTCCGCCTAGGGCCTGGTGTTCTGCCTGCTGGGAGGGGCTAGACCAGCACCGCCCAGTAGTAACAGAATGGGAACCGTATTTGTAACTTGGTCTTAAAAAAAGTAAAAATACATTGGTGACGCCCATTTTAATAGTATATTTATTTAACCTAATATATGTAAAAACATCATCCCAGCATGCAATCAAAGCACAAAATTGTTAAAGAGACCATAATACATGCTTTTTTCATACTAAATCCTTGAAATCCAGTGTGTATTTTAGTTGCAGTACATTGTAGCCATGTTTTAGGTGCTCAGTAGCACTGGTGCCTAGTGGCTACTGTATCGAACTGCACAGGTTTAGAAGAGATGGCAGCTTAACCTCTTCTTCAGCCCTTCTAGTCCTTTGCTCGGAGAAGGCAATGGCACCCCACTCCAGTACTCTTGCCTGGCAAATCCCATGGATGGAGGAGCCTGATAGGCTGCAGTCCATGGGGTCACTAAGAGTCGGACACGACTGAGCGACTTCGCTTTCACTTTTCACTTTCATGCACTGGAGAAGGAAATGGCAACCCACTCCAGTGTTCTTGCCTGGAGAATCCCAGGGACGGGGAGCCTGGTGGGCTGCCGTCTATGGGGTCGCACAGAGTCGGACACGACTGAAGTGACTTAGCAGCAGCAGCAGCAGCAGTCCCTTGCTGGGGTAGAGGCTCAAGAAGTGAAAGAGAAGGCCAGTGAGGTCAATGTCCAGGGTTGATTTGCTGTAGAAGGACGGTATCCCACTTTGGCTTTCAAGCACCCATCGCTAGACCTCGGTCCAGTCCTGGTCTACAGGGAAGCAGGGAGACTGAGTCGCAGTGGGCCATCTTCCTAGACAATAGTCGCCTCCTCCTCTTCCCAGTCCTGGTCCTAAGCTGAAGACAGAATCTCATTGGTAGAATCTCCTTTCCTCTTCAGGTGTGTTAGCCTCTGTGCTCCTCTTTCTCCTTCCAAACATCACCCGAAGGCCTTCAGGCAGCAGAGTTAGGGGATATGGAGTGAGAATCAAATTTGGAGTGAAAAGCAGAGTCAAGCTACGGACATGTGGACTGAGGTGCTGGTGGGGCAGTCCAGGGGAAGTTGAGTGAACAGTTGGTCTCTGGAAGGCAGAAGAGCAGGGAAGGACCAATAAAGACCTGGGATCACTGGTGGGAGTGGAGAGGGAACGGTCAGAGATTTAGAAGAACAAGACGAAGTGCCATGTCAGAGTCCAAAAGAGAAGGTCACAAATGAGAGGTGTCCACTCAGTTGCTGTGGACGATGCTTTAAAATCCTTACAGAGAGAAGCTCACACAAGTTGGTAATAAACACTGAAACGGGTGGACTAAAACTCAAAGCACAGAAAGGATTTTTCAAGGAAAGGTGAAACATAGCCAGTAAGCAAATGCGGGGGAACATGCAACCTGCTTGTTGTCTAAGTGATGCCAATTAAAACAAGTTGAAGGCAGGCACCCTTTTCAAGCATTAGTGAGAATGTGGTGAAATATACATGTTGGTGGTGGTGGTGTAACTGCTTTTTGAAATTAATTTGGCAATATATAGTAAGAGCTAGAAGATGTTTTTACCGTTTGGCTCAATAACCCCACCCAAAATACCCTAAAACCAAAATTCAAGGTGGGGCGAGTGGAATACGTGCATAGTAATGTTCATCACCACATTCTTTACCATATGGAAAATGAGAAACAATCTGAACACCTACAGTTGGAAAATTGCGAAGCAAATTATATTTCCACTTAATAGAAAATTACGAAGCTACTAAAAAGATGTTTTGAATGTGACATAGCATGGCAACAGAATGCAGATTTCCCCAAGCCCAGTGATGGTTGCTGTGTTTAAAGAAACCCGGTGTAAGCACAGAGGAAAAGATTGAGAGGAAATATGAGTGGCAGGGAATGATTGTGTGGCGTGGTATGAAGGCACACGTTTTTCTAGTCTTTTTCTTTTTGGTTGTGCCACACGGTATGTGGGATCTTAGTTCCCCAAGCAGGCTCAAACCTGTGTCCCCTGCATTAAGAGCAAGAAATCTTAACCGCTGGACCTCCAAGGAAGTCCTTCTAGTTGTTTAAGAACTGTCAATGTCGTGAAACGCTGTGGAGATTGGGATTGAGGGTTGACCACCAGCTTCCACTGGGCTACAGGGAGGGCCCTGAGGACCAGAGGGAGGTCCTCAATTCATTCCTCCAGCGGATATGTTAACTGGACCATCCATCTGCCCGACCATCACTTCGGGCGCTGTCCACTGAAGGCTCCTGGAGCTCGATTGGCTCTCGAGTCCATGCTGGGGGCAAGACCTTGTGCTGGGGCTGGAAAAGTGTTAGTCGTTCAGTCATGTCTGACTCTTTGTGACCCCATGGACTGTAGCCCTCCAGGCTCCTCTGTCCATGGGATTCTCCAGGCAAGAATACTGGGGTGGGTTGCCATTCCTTTTTCCAGGCGATCTTCCTGACTCAGGGATCGAACGTGGGTCTCCCACATTGTAGGCAGATTCTTTACCGTCTGAGCCCCTGGAAGTGTTAGTTGCTCAATTGTGTCCAACTCTTTGCAATTCCCTGGACTGTAGCCCGCCGGACTCTTCTGTCTATGGGATTCTCCAGGCAAGAATACTGGGGTGGGTTGCCATTTCTTTCTCCAGGAGGATCTTCCTGACCCAGGAATCAAACCGGGGTCTCCTGCATGGCAGGCAGATTTTTTACCCTCTGAGCTACCAGGGAAGCCCCTGAGCCCCTGGAGGGATGGCCCAAAGAGGACAGACACTGGGGAAGGGAACAGTGTGTGGGGGTAGTGGCCCCAGAGAGGTTAGGGGAGGGCTGGGGGATCACCAAGGAGCTTAGGGTGTGTGAAGGCTGCTCTGTCCTGGGGGAGGGGTTGGCAGGCTGTGGTCGGCCACCTGCTGTTTCACAGCACGAAGAAGGTGACAAGAGACGTGAGTGGGCCATCACCTCCACCGCCCCCCACAGGAACTCTACCTGGGCCCCCACCTACAAGCACCATCCGGCCTGGGCAGCCTCCTGCTCCTCCCCCCTCAGCTCTCTTCCGACAATGCACACTGGGGCCTTGAAATAACATATCTTTATTTATGCCATCATTTCCACATAATTTGCCTATGATTCATCTGTTGTTAAGAGGCATTAAAACCTCCAGCCTCAGCTCCCAGGCACCCACCAGTCCCCATCCCACTCTCTCCTGGGACCCACCCTGCCCCTTCCCACAATTTCTTGTCCAGCTCTCACCCAACCCCAGCAGCCCACTTCGCAGTGCCTCTTCCTCCACAAGCGTCCCCACCCCAAGCTCCTCCCCAATGGGCTTTGTTGGGGGAGTGGGAGACAGGGGCTGGGACTCTCCATCCTCTCCCCCAGCCCAGACCCTGGCCTGAGGCAGGCCCTGCTGAGACTCCAGATGAACTAACACACACAGGGAAAGGGAAGAAACTTCTCCAGGCCAAGAAGCAGGGAGCTGTGGAACCCCTTCTGGGACCCCCACCCTCTACTTCCTCAGGCTGGATTTTCCTGGTACCTCAAGGCTGGTCCCTGAGTCCCTCCTTCCCCTTTATTCTGCTCTGACAGGGCACGGGGGTGTAGAGTTTCCAGTGTGCACGCTCGCGTGTGTGTGTGCATGTGTGTTGGGGGGTAGGAATAGGAAGGGTCGTCTCACACCCTCATTAATTACCTAGTAAGGCTTTGGGGACCCCTCCCTAACCCTCCCTGGGGAAATGTGAGCGAGTCAGGGAGCCGCAAGGTGGGGGAGGCAGGGGAGGAAGAGGATGGGGGCGAGGAGGGGGCTCTAGAAGGCGGCGGGGGCGAGGGGCGCTGTGGTTGTGTTATCTGATGTGAGGAGCCAGGTGTGCTCTGGGGGTGGGGGGAAGAGCAGCCTGAGAGAGAGAGGCAGAAACTGCAGACTCGGCCTGGAGAAGCAGAGAGGCCGAAACAAGAAAGACAGCAGGCCTGGGAGGCCCGTCGAGGTCTCTCCTCATCAGAGACCAGCTTCCCTCTCGTGCTCCGGAGGCAACCCGGGGTGGGGGCAGTGTCTTCCTGGCAGCCCCCAGCCTGGCACCCCCAGCTCCCAGAACAGCAGGCAGCCTCTCTCCACTGCAGGACAGAGCTGGGGTGGCCAGGCCGGTGTGGGGTGGGCGAGGGTCCAGCCTCGTCCCGAATCAGGGCAGTTGGAGACGGTTGAGGGTCTGTAATCTCGGTTGGGGGTTGACGGGTGGAGGAGGCTTTGCAGAAGGAGATAATGGGGAGGAGCCGAGCCCTGGCCTGGAGCAGGGAGCCGGGGGCCAGCCTTCCCCCTCCTCGGTGGCTTGGGCAGGCCTGTGAGCAC
Organism: Bos javanicus; assembly: GCF_032452875.1. Taxonomy (NCBI): domain Eukaryota; kingdom Metazoa; phylum Chordata; class Mammalia; order Artiodactyla; family Bovidae; genus Bos; species Bos javanicus. The sequence continues at coordinate 32,933,253 of NC_083872.1, read as the reverse complement.
CGTTGGGGCACCGGCGGGGTCCTCCACAAGTGAACCCACCAGGTGTGAGTCCCACCTGCGCCAGTCCTGACTTAGGTGTGTGTACGATGAGGGGGGATGACTGAAGAGAGGAGTGGATCCCCCGGGAGGTGATGAACGCTCTAAGAACGAAGTCTAATAGTCACCAAGCACTTACTGCGTGCGCACCAGGCATAAGTCTCAACGCTGTGTGTTCACGTGTCTACTTTTCACAACATCTCCCAAGTGAGGATCACCAGTGTCTTCGCTCTGTGGGAGAGAGGCAGATCCTGTCCATCTGCCAGCAGTCCTGGCAGCAGCTACTCCAGTCTGGCCGCTCCCCTAGTGGAGGCCCTGCAGGAGCGGCAAGCTCCCTCCTGTTAGCTTCACAAAGACCCTGCATTGCCCTTCATGCAGGGGAAACCAAGGCCCCCAGAGCTCCAGTCACTGCCCCCAGGTTACACAGCTGGTGAGAGGTGGCAACAGGCTTCAGGACCACCTGCTGTCTAGTCCCTCTCTCCTTCACCACTGCGGCTGCTTTCCTCAAGGCCAGGAGTGGCGTGGGGTGGAGGGGCAGGGGACCCTCTTGTGTCCCTCTGCCTCTGCACCCACAGCCCAGCCCCTGCTGGCCTGCAGTGGGGACAGCTGTGGGGAGCACCCAAGAGAACCAACACCCACTGAATCGTCCACTGCCAAGGCCGCTGACATGCTGCCCACCGACAGCACTCCCTCTGCTCCCGCCCATCCACTCCTCCACCACCTCAGGGCCTTCCTGTGAACAGGCAGAAGGCAGGAGCCCCTTGGGGCGGGGTCCCTATCAGAGAGGAAGTGAAGCTGGCTTCTTTCCCATCCCCTTTATCACCTCTCCCCATCCCTACTTTATCACCCAGGGCTGTTCCCCACCCCCCACCCTGTTGCTCCCCTGGGGCTCCAGGGTGGGAGAGGGGAAGAAATTTAAATCAGTGGAAGTGGGGGTGGGGCTGGAGGGAAACAGAAGGGACAGCGGGAAGGGGTTTCCCTGGCTCTCTGAACCCAGTTGCTCATTGGTCCTCCGCGCTTGGCTGGGCTGGCCTTGGTTGCGGAGCCTTTTCTGGTGGGCTGCTTGCTCTACCTGGCCCTCCTGGGAGGCAAAGGGAGAAACAGAAACCAGGGACAGACACAGTTGGGGCCCCTGCTCCACCCTCGCCTTGTCCTTGCCCCATGCTGGCTGCCACAGGTGTTCACAGAATTTCTCATGAGATGGGATTGGGTCTGGGTGGCACGGACCTTTCCAAATGCCCTGAAGGATTCTGAGTGCAAGTGACGAGGACTGTGGGAGGCCCCACGGGGCTAAATAAGGGCTGCCAGGCTGTGCTGCATGTGGCTTCTCCATTTCTCACCACGGCATCTCACGGCGGGTGCCTCAGGAGAGTTCTGCCCGCTGCCCACTGTCTTCCCCTCTCAGTAACTAGGATCTAAGAGACTATGCCTTTCTTCCCCCAGTCTAGCTCAGACAGTATTTGCAGAACAATCCAGCTTGGAATCTGATACTTGATCCACCCCTTCCTGCACCCTCTGTATCAGATATCCTTGGATCCCCGAGCCTTGGCTCAGATCTGGTCTAATTCTGTAAGAATCTGTTCAGACTTGGGGTGAGGTGGTTGGGTCCTGGAGAGGGAGGGGCTATAGAAGCATTGCCAAGTTCCCCAAATTCTTGTGGATGCCTGGGGTTTTGCAAGGCATCCATTCACCTCCTCAAGACTCAGTCTCATTACCCACCCCTTCTCTTGTTCCCAGGAAAGTCTTGAACAACCAAACCAAAGGGCTCTGGTCAGGGCCCTAGTGTCAACCTGCTAAAAGGCATTGTCTTAGCTCTGTCTTAGCCAACTCTGGACTTGATTTGCAGACCTAAGTTTTGGGAGATGCAAGGCCAGCATGGATAGTCAGAATGTTAGATGACAAAGTGAGGATTCCAAAGATTTGAACAGACTAAAATGTGGGCAAAATCAAATCAGATAGATACAAATAGGGATAAATGCCATGCTAAATTCTGCCTTTTGGTCCCCAAACCCAATCATTCACATACAGAGTAAGGGAGATATGGCAGCTGCTGTAGAGAGAGGCAGTTAACATATGGGTTCTGAAGCTAAAGGGACTTAACTTCTCAGTTTCCAAAGTTCAAGGGAAGGTGTTTAAATTTGCATAAGTCTGTTTGCATTTCATCTTCCATCAGGGACCCACGCAGAATTTTTTTTTTTTTTAAACTTGACATCTATTGTGAAGATCAGATCTTTGAGACACGGACAGAAGTGGGTGGCACACTGCCTCATTTTCATTCATTCATTCATGTATTTATTCAGCTACGTTCATGGAATCCCTCCTTTGTTCCAGGCTGGTAGGGAGCCCCAAAGGCCAACCAGAAATGTAAAACACACTACAGTGTACACTTCATTCTGCCAGAGAGTGGGTGCACCATTCTATCTGAGTGGGGCAAGGGAAGGCACAGTGTGGTGAAGTTCAGGGAGAAATTTGTGCAAGACACGAAGCCTGAGCTGGAAGCTGAAGCAGCAGGAAGAGTTTGACAGGCTGAGAAAACTAGGAGATGGAGAACAGGGTGGGGCAAAATCAGGCCAAAGAAACCAACCTTAGAAGGATGTGCAGTGTAGAACTCAGAGTGTAGGCTGGGACTCCTGTGGATTCCTGAGCCCCTTTTAGGAGCTCTGCAAGGTTGAAACTACTTTCATAATAATACCAATACGTTAAGTGCCTTTTAAACTCTCATTCTCTCAGTTGTGTACACAGAAGTCTCCCAAAGTTTTCATGATGTGGGGTACTCTAGCTGATGGGCTGCAGAACCAGTTATGAGAATCTAGCTGCCTTCTATGAAGCCAGACATCAAACAGATTTGCAACACTGTCAAACAATCCCTTCTTGTCACTAAACTTGTTTGTTACTTTTAGTAAAAATTGTGTTATTTATGTTATCTTATAATAGATTCATTACTATTTTTTAATTCAGTGAGTATTTAATATTTTTCTCAATTTAAATTTCTAATAAAAATGGCATAGATGATCTTATTTGCAAGGCAGAAATACAGACATAGATGTGGAAAACAAATGTATGAACACCAAGGGGGAAATAGGAAGGGGGACAATTGGGATGAATTGGGAGACTGGGATTGACATATATACACTAGTGATACTATGTATAAAATAGATGAGCAATGAGCACCTACTGTGTAGCTCAGAGAACTCGACCCAGTGCTCTGTGTGATCTTCATAAAAAACAAACAAAACAGAGATATAGGTATATGTATAGCTGATTCACTTTGCTGTACAGTAGAAACTAACACAACTGTAAAGTAACTATATTCCAATAGAAATGAATTTAAAATGTTAAGAAATAAATCTCTAACTTGGCAAATATTGTTGGCTATAACCCACATAAACGAAAGCTATTTGGGGGTGGGGGGTAGGCATTTTCTGGGCCTCCCAGATGGCTCAGTGGGTAAAGAATCCACCTGCAATATTGGAGATGGGGGCTCAATCCCTGGCTTGGGAAGATCCCCTGGAGGAGGGCATGGCAACCCACTCCAGTATTCTTGCCTGGAGAATCCCATGGACAGAAGAGCCTGGCGGGCTACAGTCCATAGAGTTGCAGAGTCAGACACGACTAAAGCGACTGAGCACTCACGCAGGCGTTCTTTACTTTTAATGGCCCAAAGACCAAAACATTTGAAAAGAGCTGATGTGGAAGCAGCCTGTCGAGCCATGGTCACAGCTGCAAGTGGTTGAATGTGACCTTAGCTAGTCTCACAGTCTGGACAGCGACATGTGCTCCTGGATCACTGTGGGCTGTGCACTCCACCAAGGGAGCATGGGTCCAGTGAACACCAAGGTGAGTGAGTAGAGACTGTGACAACAAATACACAGAGCAAACCTGATTCTTGCGGCTCATTGGGATTCCCCTCTGGACAGGATCCACTTAGGTCCAGAGAATACTGACTTTAGTTATGGGGTGGATAATATGTGTATCGGAGAAGGCAATGGCACCCCACTCCAGTACTCTTGCCTGGAAAATCCCATGGACGGAGGAGCCTGGTAGGCTGCAGTCCATGGGGTCGCTAAGAGTTGGACAGGACTGAGCGACTTCACTTTCACTTTTCACTTTCATGCATTGGAGAAGGAAATGGCAACCCCCTCCAGTGTTCTTGCCTGGAGAATCCCAGGGACGGGGGAGCCTGGTGGGCTGCCGTCTATGGTGTCGCACAGAGTCGGACACGACTGAAGTGACTTAGCGACTTAGCAATATGTGTATAGTGAGGTCACTGCGGAAGCGAAGCTGGTAAAGAAAGACCATAATTGAAAGAAGCTGGGAACAGTATTAACTAGAGTTCCCGGTTTTTTGAATTTCTGTGCCTACCTTCCCATCTCTTTCCCACAATTTTCTCTCCAGCGGAGCGGTTTCAATTCAGGCCTATTTGGCTTATTAAGTTGCACACCTGCCCCCTGGTGGCCGAATGGAGCAATGACGCTTTCTCCCCTCGCCGGTAGATATTCATGGAGCAGGAACTATGGCTTCCAGAGGCTGAGATCAGCATGGCGGAGTCAGCCAGGTCCCTCCGGAGCTACTCCAGAGAGCGTAGCAGGGATCAATCGTTAGAGGGCTGGAGCGGTGTCAACGTCCAGTGAAAACTTGTTTGACCATCCCTTCACTCTGCAAGTTAATAATGATGCTGGCAGCATTTATGATAAGAGCTTTTCACAGATTGTATCACAACAATGAACTATAAGTGGGTACTATTATTGTTGCATTGTATTGATGAAGATTCTGAGACTCAAAAACATTAACTCACTTGCCCAAGGTCACACAGATAGCCATTGGCAGAGCCAAGACAAGGACCCATCAGTTTATGCCATTAAGTGTTTGGCTTCTGCTTGTGCTCCTGACGATGGCCTGTTTGCAGATCTGTCTTCTTCCAGTGGATTGTGCCTTTCTTGGGGTGCAGCAGCTGTCCTATTCATTGCTGTATCCCCAGCACTGAGGCCAGGACTGGGTTTGTGCTGAGAGACACTGCAAGGACTGCACAACCAAGCTGGACCTTAGGGGGAACCGGGGGCCAGCAGGGAAGGTGCTCAGAAGCTCCAGACAATAGGGGTCAGGCACCTTCACAGAGATAAAAGGCGAGAGCAGGATATAGGGGGAGAGAAGGGAGTGGGGAGAGTGGCCGGGCAAATAGCCCAAACCTGTCCCTGTAGGGCAGTAGCACCACCTAGTGGTGGAACTCAACGTGACTTCGGGGCGGGGAAAACACTAGCCAGTCCAAAGCTCAGAAGAAGCTGGGAACAGTCCCCCCTGGAGGGAGCCCCGGGAACTGTTGCTGCCCACTCCCTAGAGCCAAAAAGAAGGGCCTGGAAGCGTGCTGGTCTTTCCGCAAGGCTTCAGGTTGTACAAAATGTGAAGAAACAACCCCCAATCCTTACCTAGTCTTGGCTGAAAAGAGGACACATGAAGTTCACACTCTTTTCTGGAGGGAAGCCTGCATCCAGTGACCAGGAATGTAAAAGCCAGCTCCCTCACCTCAGCTTGGGGCAATCTGAATGGCCATCCCCATCTCTCAGAGCCTCCGTGAGGGCTGGTGGAAACCTCTGTGGCGACTGCACCGCAGCCAAGTTTCTCCCTCCACCCGATTCCACTTTCTTCCCTGCCACCCACAATGATGATCTTGTGACTACCCCGCGGTGAGCTCCCTGCACTTTAATCTACATTTGAGTTGGCTTCCCCAGAACCCAACGTGCAGCAGCACTGTCTCCTGAGTCACACACGGTGTGTCTCAGTGTATAAATTTCAAGCAGCTGTCTGGACCAGTGACCACCCCCATCCCTACCCCCAGTCTCTGCTCCACATCCTGCTATGCTTGCTGGTCAGCTGGAGCACACACCGCCCTCCAGGAGCCTCACAGACATCATGCCTACAGTGAGTGCCAGTTGGCATGAAGAGGCCTTCCCTTGGTCACACTGGGATGTCACACATCACCCTTGTCCCCTGCAGGGCCACGGGGCAGGCAGACAGACCCGAAGTGCATAGACAGCCTCCAGGGAACCTCAGTAGCCGCCAGAGACCCTGATCACCCCAGGCAAGCCCTCCCTGTCTGCTGGTCCCCAGAACTGAGGTAATCGGTATGTCCTGGCACAGTGCTGACCCATTTATGCCACATGAAGCTCTGAGCCTATCAGCTTTGTGATCTGTGAGATGCTTCTTACTAACATTTCTTCTGAGGAGCGGATGTATTCACAGCAGTCCCATTACAACGTTGCTTGATGTAAAGGGAGGATGTTCCCTAAGTGGTGGTGGTGGTTTAGTCGCTAAGCTGTGTCCAACTGTTGTGTCCATGGGATTTTCCAGGCAAGAATACTGGAGTGGGCTGCCATTTCCTTCTCCAGGGAGTATCTTCCTGATCTGGGGATTGAACCCATGTCTCCTCCATTGCAGGCAGATTTTTACCACTTAGCTACCAGGGAAGCATTTGACACCTCTATATGGTGTCAAATACTTAGTGGCCATCTGACTGACAGATGGACAGAAACGTACCATCCATGAACAGGATGCATTGTGTAGACCAACCCTGTCCAACAGAACTTCCTGCAAAGAGGGAAATGGTCTGTCCATTCCCATAGGCCTGAGGCTACTGGGCACTAAGAATATGGTGAGTGCAGCTGAAGAGCTAAATGTTTACTTTTATTTAATTTTAATTTAAATAGTCACTTGCAGTTACCTTATTGAACAACACAGATGCGGACCCAAGGCCTGGAACATGAAAACTAAAAATCACTTTCTCCCAACTGGATGCATTCCTCTCTGTTTACCCGCAAAAGTTGATTGTAACACAAAGCCTTGGAGATCTTGTGTTCCTCTGGATCGTCTATAAAAATGCTAAATAAGAGCCTCCTAACAGTTTCTGGGGACTCGTCTCCACATTCCTCCTGCCAGAGATGTACCCTGGGATGGTATTTCTCTAAACTCAGTCACTTTTCTTAACAAAACAGCCCTCAAGCCCCATCCCCAATTCTTCTACTCCCATCCCATCCCCCACTGACATATTTGATTTGAAATCAAATTTTTCAGATGCTCCTGAAAAATTAAATCACATCCAGAGGTTCTCTGACCAGTTTATCCTAAATAAATACATTGGTTACGTTTTTCCTGCATGGTTTCCCCTGAGACGACCGTTCTGTGTCTTGCTAGTTATTTGTGCTTGTGTGTTTAGCAAAGCTGCCCTTTATTATGTGTGTTGTGCTAAGTCGCTTCAGTCACGTCTGACTCTTGTGACCCCGTGGACCATAGCCCATCAGGCTTCTCTGTCCCTGGGATTCTCCAGGCAAGAGTATTGGAGTAGGTTACCGTTCCCTCCTCCAGGGGAATCTTCCTGGCCCAGGGATCAAACCAGTTACTCTTAGATCTACTGCTTTGGCTGGGGGCAGGGGGCTCTTTACCACTAGTCACTTGAGAAGCCCCATCCTTTATCATAAACCCCACTTTTTTTGGAAATGGAGGGGGTGCATTGGCTCCTCGGGGTCTTTTGAAGTCCTGTATATTCACAAGAGTCATTTGCAGTTTGCCAAGTCATGTCAAAAACAGGCACGGTTTAGTCCACAGGTGCCTGGTTTCTATTCTGGAGGTTTTAGGTAAGGGCCACACAGAAATGGACACAACTCGTGCTACTGAATGCTTCCTGAGAGTAGAGCCCTGCTGGTCCGGCACCTCCAATTTCTCTTTCCCAGGGTCTACTTTAGGAATGGGAGCCTCCCTCACACCCCCTTTCATAGACAGCTGGCATGACTGGCTGTCATTTGTCAGCCCCTTCGGCTCAGCAGGAATCAGTGGAGTGTAGCAGGTAATCAACGGCTTCTGGAGCCAGCTGCCAAGGTTCGAGCCCCGTCTCTCACTTAGCACCAGTGCCGCTTTGGGCACGTTATCCGCTCTGTGAAATGAGTGTAGTAGTCGTCCATTTCCCCAAAGGGTCCTTAAAAGGATAAAGCAAGCTGGTTTGCATAAAGCATTTATTTACAGCAGTACTTGACATAAAGTAAGCGCTATGTAAGTATCCGCCATCTTTATTACCGTATGGGAAGCTTTCTTCATTGGTTTTATTCGACAGATTTTTGGCAAATGTTTTTTCTCTTTGGAAATCACCAGGAGCCATTCTTCAAAGCCCTCTTTGCCGTTTTATTTCCAGATTTAACCAGATCTGCTGCATGTTCCAAGCTTCCCTGTTGACCTCATTCAGATTCTCCTACTTCTTCCAGTCAGCCAGAGAAGGCTTTTCCTATCTCCCAGAATCTTGTTTATTTGGTATTTTTGGTGTACACTTTCCTGGCTTCCCTGGTGGCTCAAACGGTAAATAATTTGCCTGCAATGTAGGAGACGTGGGTTCAATCCCTGGGTTGGGAAGAGCCCCTGGAGAAGGAAATGGCAACCCACTCCAGTATTGTCTGGAAAATCCCACGGACAGAGGAAGCTGGTGGGCTATAGTCCATGGGGTGGCAAAGAATCGGATATGACTGAGTGACTGACACTTCCTGGCTTTCCCATAATATACTTTAAAAGGTTGAGATTTATGACTGTCTGCCTTCACATTCTCTCATTCTAAAACAGAAGTGACAATATTTTCTTTCAATCGAGGGAGCCTCACTTTTCTCTCCCTTCCAGCTGCTAGACTGGACTTGGGACTGCACGGGGCTGTCAGGGGCACCGAGGCTGAGGAACAGCGTCCTCCGTGTGTCCTGCCATGCTCCTGGGGGAGGTGGGGCTGGGGAGCACTGGGAGGGTGAAGGCAGTACAAAGACAAATTCGCTTTATTGATAAGGCAACAGCATTAAACCAAGCTGAGGCCGAAACCCAACCCGACCAGGGCCACAGTGGGGTGTGAGTCACACTGAGATGCAGGCTGAGGCGTCCCTTTTCCAGGTCCTGAGGGCTCAGTGGGGTGACAGCCCAGGAAAGAGAGGCAGGGCTCTGGACTTGCTCCGTCTAAAACCCAGGGCTTCCCCCAGGGCACAGGTTGGCCACCAGGGGAATGGGACGAAGCGTCTGAGCTCTAGCACAGTGTAGGAAAAACAGCACGGGACCCCATGGCCAACATCCAGGTCCAGACCTGGGGCTGCTCCAAACTAGTTACACGAGCTTGGGTGAGTCACACCTTCTCCTCAGCATTGGTTTTCTCTAACAAGGGGGTTGAACTGGGTTAGCGATTTTCAAGCCTTTTCTACAATCGGGTCCCAAGGGTCTCTCCTTAATTTGTAAAATAACAACACCAATAGTGTGCGGAACTTCCCCAACATAAGCCCACACCTCCCATAAGCGTCTCTTCATTAGTGGTGCCTGCTATCCGCTTTATCAGGATGTGGTCCCAAAGGCGTCTGATTCTAAAGACAGCTTCCGTCTGTCAGACGTCAGCTCTGGATATGGGAAGAACACCGACTTTGAAGTTTGGTGCCCCCGCCCCACCTGCCTCACCGGCCCTTTCTGACATTAGTGGGTGGGGTGGGAACAAGGAGGAACCAGCTTTACCCAACTCCACCAGAAGTGCTCTCACAGACCCGCTGCTCCCCACCCACACTTGAGATGCTGGAGCAGTGCTGGAAGCAGATCCAGGCAGCCAGGGTGGGCTGGGGCTGTTGGGATCTGGAAATTCCTCTCCCTCATCCCCCCTCCCACGGACAAAGGAGCCTGATGGGCTACAGTCCATGGGGTTGCAAAGAGCTGGACACTACTGAGCGACTGACACTTTCACACTTCATCCTACCCTGCCAGGAAGGAAAGACAAGGCCCTACTGGTAAGTGGCTTCTCCAGACTGCTGGGGGCAGGGATAGTGGACCAATCTCTGGGTCATCACCCTTGGCCATCCACCCTACGGTGAGGCCCATCCAGCCCCACGGCTGCTGTGCAAGGGCTCTGGAGCCTGTGGCCAGTCCTGTCTGGGGTGGGTTGTAGGACCCGCAGGGTGTGAATGAGGACAGTGGGCTGCAATCCTCTGAAGCCTGGGGGCCGTTCAGTCCTGCCACGTGGACTGGGGGAGGGAGAAGAGCTCCCGCCTCGCCAGCCCCTTAGATCCAGGCTGAGGAGCCGTGGGCTCGGTGGCAGGATGGGTGGGGCCTCTGTCTACTACTCTTTTACCAGGCTGGGTTTACCTGTCCCCCCATCACCTTGGCCCTGCTCGCTTCCCTGCTTGGCCTCCAGCACTTGGGTTCTGGGCCAGTGGCCCCTACCATGGGGAGAAAGCCCATCCTACCAAAGCCACTACCGGGGAGAATGTTACCATGGTGAATGTTACCATGGTGATAGGATGAGGGTGGGCCCTACAGCATTAGGCAAGCACCCTTTGGCCGGCAGAGTGTGAATGAGAGTGGGGATTGTGATCTTGGTCACCTTGGTTTTGGGGCTTCCTTGGCAGCGAGTGTCCTAGGAGGGCCAGGATAAGAAGGCAGAGGAGGAGGGCCCATCGCAGCACACTGCCCAGGGGCAGACAGCACAGACAGCAGCAGAATGAGGAGGGGGTTGTGAGTCAGTATTTATCGTGGGTGGGTGGAGGAAGGGTGGTCCCAGCCGCTCTGGATGGGTGGGCCTGGAGTGCAGTGGAGGTACAGGTGTCTCTGTCCCTGAGGAATGGCTCTGTCTCTCCCACCTGCCTGTTCCCTCGGCACCAGCCAGCAGCCACTTCTGGAGTGGCGGGGACATCCTCGGGCAAGGGCCCAACTTCAGCCTCTGCCCTCTGCCCCTACTTTAGTTCCTTTGTCACATAAACGAAAAATCCTCATGACCGAGGCCTTGAGGGCAGGGGCGGGGGTGGGTTGGGGGGGGGGCAGCCTGTGGCCTGCAGGTGAGGGGGACCTGGTGTTAGACGGGGCAGGAGAGAGGACGGGCCAGCCGGGGAGGGGAGGCAGAAGAGGAGGGGATGAACCCCAGCAGGTGTGGGAAGGCCTGCTGGGCAGCCGCCAGCCCCAGGCCTGGGTGCCCGGCCCTGGAGAGGCCTCCCCTCCCAGGCGCCAGTGCAGGCCGCCAGAGTCAGGAGATCTCGTTGCCAAACACCTCGAACAGGAGGGGTGTGAGCTTCATGCTGGACTCGGGCTGGAAGGAGAGGCAGCGGTACTGCTTGGAGTGCTCCTCGTTCAGGCTGCGCAGGTCCGCCAGCTTCTGGATCATCTTGGCGTAGAGCAGGTGGCTGCCTGGGGGCGGGTGGCGGCAGCGGATGTAGGTCTGCAGCGTGTTGGACAGGCGGTCCTGGATGGCCTCGACCAGTGCTGCGTCCTGCACTCCAGGGCGGTCTGTGGGCAGAGAGGTGGGGGGCGGGGGGGAGCTCTGAGTCAGGTCCCTTACTGCCCAGCCCTCACCCCTCAGCCCGAAGACAGACCCCCAGCCTCAGCACCTTCCTCGGTCACTCCTGGATGGCTGCTAATCTGTGACATCAGGCCTCCCCAACCCCTTGGCCACTTCCCATTGCCTTGAGGATCAAGTCTCAGGTCCACCTGGGTCATCTGGTCCTGTCCCACCTCGTCTCTCTCCTGTCTCTATTGTCCATCTTTCATCAGGATCCAGATCCCGGCTCTCTGACCTCCAGGCTTCACATCTGTGTTCCCTTTACCAGGAACTCATCTCCTTTACTTTTGCCTGCCTCTTACTGATCCTTCAGGTAACAGCACAAAGGACCTTCCTCAAGGTCATTCCTGATGAGCCCTTACCTTCAGATGACATCAGGCTCCCATTTTCTGCTCTACTCTCTGTAGCATCATTTACTTTATTTTTAAAACTCTCATCACACAAGGAGTTGGTTGTTAAGTTGCATGTGTTTAATGTCTCCTCCTATACTTCATGGGGAGAAGGCAATGGCACCCCACTCCAGTACTCTTGCCTGGAAAATCCCATGGACAGAGGAGCCTGGTGGGCTGCAGTCCATGGGGTCGCTAAGAGTCGGACACGACTGAGCGACTTCACTTTCACTTTTCACTTTCATGCACTGGAGAAGGAAATGGCAATCCACTCCATGTTCTTGCCTGGAGAATCCCAGGGGCGGGGGAGCCTGGTGGGCTGCTGTCTATGGGGTCGCACAGAGTCGGACACGACTGAAGTGACTTAGCAGCAGCACACTTGATGGGGGGATCTGTGTCCTGTTTGCTGCTGAGTCCCTGTGCCAGGCACCATGCCTGGTGCTTGACAGAAGCCTGATAAATCAGTGTTGAGTCGATGAATGAATGAGTGAATGCTGGGCAGCGGGAGGGGTGCCCACGTCCTCTCCTTGGGCGCCTGCCCAGGAAAGCATCCCTTTATAGAGGCCACTGGCTTGTTCCCTGAACACCATCTAGGTGGAGCCTCACCAGCCATCCAGCATCCTCAGGACTGCAAGATCTCCTCCTCCTCGACCTCTCTCTCTCTTCCCACCCCAAACAGGCAGGAAAGCTTGAGGGTCACAGCACTCTGCCTCCAACATCTGTCAACTAAACTATCAGGCCAGTAGAGCCATCTAGGGTTTTGCGCCCTGTCCCCAGGGGACCTCAAGTGTCAGCAGAGGTCAATCCAGTTCACACAAGAGCAGAGCCTGAGTCTGATTCTTCAGAATCCCACCCATGAACCAGCAATGGTCTCACTAGCTCAAGGGCAGTGAGGAAACCCTCAACAAACCCATACCATGCAGCCTGGGCAAACCCAGCAAAGTGGGTCTTTCCTGGTCGGTCTTTCCTTTTGCTCACTTCTCCTCCCGAACTTCTCTGCTGGCCCTCAGCGGGGCTCACCCTTCATGCCTGCCCCCCAGCCATGCCACTAGGTACCTGGGGAGACAATGCAGATGGCCATGAGCAGGACATGTTCCTCTTCGTGCAAATTCAGCTTCTTCAGCCCCACCTGGAACTTGATGAGGGGCTCGATGAGCTCCAGGCTGTGTCCGGCTACAAGAGAGAACGGCCCGCTGCTGTGAGCATCAGCAAGGGCCAACCACCCCACTCTACCCATCCTCTGGCCTGACCCTCGCCCTTCTCTCCCAGTTGCTAACTCCCTCCCTCTGAAGTGCCTGGTGGGGCACATGACCCCAGGAGGGGTGGAGCTTAGGCAGGTGGAGGCAGAACCCAGCCGCACCTCTGGTCACGTCGCTGACTTGGTACTTGTAGTCCGGGCTGCCACAGGTCCAGGACATGTCGTCCAGGGTGAAGGACTGGTTGGAGCGCAGCATGATGACTTCAATGGCACTCGACTTCAGCAGCACGATCTGGTCCTCAGGGGTGAGGTCTCTGCCAGGGAGGGTAGAGGGGGAGGTCAGTTACTCATCAAGACCTTCATGTCATGCCGATAAGTGCGATGCTTTGACAGGCATACCCTGCCAGGTGACCAGCATGTGCTCTGGGTCCTCCACCAAGGAACTTGCAGCCTGGGTGGAAAGATCAAGACTGTTTCTTGAAGGAGAACAACTCAAAGGTGTGATCAAATGCCAGCTGGTGTAGCTCAGCCACTAAGACAGGGAAAATCCAGTGACTTTCTAGGGTCTCCCAAGTCTAAGCAGTCACGGCTCTTCTAGGGTCAGGAAGATGGAGCCTGAGGAGGCTCCCAGGGCTATGGCATGAGTATGTGTAAGCTAAGACGCTTCAGTCATGTCCGACTCTTGGGACCTCTTGAACTGTAGCCTGCCAGGTTCCTCTGTCCATGGGATTCTCCAGGCAATAATACTGGAGCGGGTTGCTGTTCCCTTCTCCAGGGGATCTTCCTGGCCCAGTGATCAAACCCATGCACGACTCCTATGTCTCCTGCGTTGGCAGGTAGGTTCTTTACCACTAGCACAAGCTGGGAAGCCTATGGCATGAATATGGAGGTCTGCAAAAGCATGGCCAGGACCATTCTCAATGGCTCCTATTCTTTGGTCCTTCCAGTAGTGAAGTCAATTCTGTCTCCAGGACATCTCAGGCCCCACTCCCTCCAGACTGTTTTGATTCCGAATTCCATCATCTTTTTCAGTAGCCTCTTATTAGAATCCTAGAGTCAAGTCTCTAGTTTACCTTTCTTACTGTTGCTACAGAAAAGTGTCATTCCTGTGCTCAGAAATCCCCAGTGACCATCCAAAACCCTAGGGTCAAGCCCATACTCCATAACTTGGCTCCAACATGTCTTTCCAGCCCTGCTTCCCATCACAGACTCCACCAACCCTCCATTCTAACAACATAAAACTACTCCATGTTTGGATGCCAGGCATTCTCACACTGCCACACCTTCGAACATAGGACAGCTCCAGCTTAGAGAATGCATCTTCTTCTGATCCTGAGTCCAGTTAGGCCTCCCTTGGATCCCTCCACCCTCTGATTCTCTTCACTGAATTAGAGCCATTCTTTTAAGACCTGCTGCACATTGCTTGTACTCCTATTTTGCCTTTCCCCCTTCACTCCTGTCCTTTATTTTTATTTTTTAAATTAATTAATTTATTTTAATTGGAGGCTAATTACAATATTGTAGTGGTTTTTGCCATACATTGACATGAATCAGCCACAGGTGTACATGTGTTCCCCATCCTGATCCTCCCTCCCACCTCCCTCCCCATCCCATCCCTCAGGGTCATCCCAGTGCACCAGCCCTGAGCACCCTGTCTCATGCATTGAACCTGGACTGGCGATCTGTTTCACATATGATAATATACATGTTTCAGTACTATTCTCTCAAATCATCCAACCCTCTCCCTCTCCCACAGAGTCCAAAAGACTGTTCTTTACATCTGTGTCTCTTTTGCTGTCTTGCATACAGGGTTATCATCACCATCCTTCTAAATTCCATATATATGCGTCAGTATACTTTATTGGTGTTTTTCTTTCTGACTTACTTCACTCTGTATTATAGGCTCCAGTTACTCCTGTCCTTTAGATGCTTGTCTCTGGCTCTTCATCATAAGCTGCTTGAAGGCCAGCACCACACTCAAACTGATCACTGAGCCCTGAGCTTGACGAGAGGGTCAATAACTCTGTGTTGATGAGTCAAGAGGCTCATGACTAGTTCCACTATTCTGAGTCACGAGCTCAGCTTATCTGAACAAAGACAAGGAAAGAATCAGGGCCCACAGATCAAACTGCTTCCACTTCTTCTTCCCTTTCTCTTTCTGATTCCGTCTGTACTTCCTCTTGGATATCCTGTTGAGGGGCTGTCACCCCCTGTGGCTGCACTTTGGAATGTAAAAAGGTGGGAAACAGATGTTAAAGGATAAGAGTCCTATGTCAACAGGTGATGGGTGAGGAGGTGTGGAAAGGCTTGCATGATTAGATGGGCACCAAAGGGCCTGTGCTGAAGGCAAATCACAAAGTGTTGGAGTTGGAAGGCCCCTTCTAGAGACTGTAGTCCAGTTCCTTCCTCAGCATCTCTCACAGATGGCTCTCACACAACCACTGCAGGATTCCCCCGGGGCCAGGGAGCTCCCAACCTCTGGCCACAGTCACGAGGTGCTTGGCTCTAGGGCTAACAACGTCTTCTCCTGTTGAGCAATAACCCACAAGATGACACACTCATCCATGGCTTGTAGTTCTGTCCTCTCAAGGAAGACAGAACCTGAGTTCTGCATTAGCCGTGGGCATGGTGGTGGTTTAGTTGATAAGCTGTGTCCGATTCTTTGTGACGCCATGGACTGTAGCCTGCCAGGCTCCTCCGTCCATGGGATTTTCCAGGCAAGAATACTAGAGTGGTTTGCCATTTACTTCTCCAGGGGATCTTCCCCACCCAGAGATCAAACCTGGGTCTCCTGGGTTGCAGGCAGATTCTTTACTAACTGAGCCACCAGTGGAGCCCAATCCATGGAACATCCCTTTAACCATTTAAGGAAAGCCACCATGTCCCCCTCCCCTTGCCTGTTCTCTGGAATAAACAACCCTGATGCCACAGTGTCTGAATGTCTCACTATCCTTGGCACCCCTCAATCCATATTGAAAAAGTGAAAACTAACACCACCCTCATTTGGGTTTTAATTCATGATGCAAGTAAAATATGTTCATTATTAAATCTTGGGAAAATACAGACAAAATATAAAGGCAAATAAAAATGGCTCATAACCACAAGAAACGTTTTGATTTATTTTCTTCCTATTTGTTTTCCATGCAAATATCTCTTTTTCAAAGGTGCACCAGGTCATAGTAATCCTGTGTCCCACTTTCTATGTCAGTTCATAGTATGTGGCATCATGTTACATCAATGTATTATAGATTATTTAATCAGTCTCCCACCCACCTATGTTTGGGCACTTTGGTCACTTCTAAGTTTTGCTGTTTGGGGCTTCCCTGGTGGCTAGTGGTAAAAAATCCACCTGCCAATGCCCAGAAATGTGGGTTTGATCCCTGGGTTGGGACGATCCCCTGGAGAAGGAAATGGCAACCCATTCCCATATTCTTGCCTGGGAAATCCCATGGACAGAGAAGCCTGGTGGGCTACAGCCCATGGGGTTGCAAAGAGTCGGACATGACTTAGCGGCTGAACAACAACAGCAACGAGTTTTGCTGTTATAAGTAGTTCCATGAGGGACATCTTTGTACGTAACGTTTTGTTTAATGGCCCACTCAGAATGGATGGCCGGAAGTGAACAAACATCCCATGGGTGCCTGGCTACCAAGATTTCAGCAGGACCACTGCCTACTGTGATCCAGACATACTACTTGTAAGAAAGCAAATCTAGAATGACCTCGAATTACCACCCACAGCCTGGAAATACAGGGACTTTCTAAGTGCAGCTTGCAGCCAGAACTGGTAATGGTGGTAGGTGGGGGTAGCGGTGGAAGTGAAGGGGAAGTCAGGAAGAGACCTAGGTCCTCCTGGTTCCTGCATCAGCTCTGGCTCTGGGCTTCTCTCTGGACCTGACTAATATTTACACCCAGATCAGTTTTCACCCCTGAGGCTGCTTCTGGGCACCTGAGAGATGCTCTGGGTATGTGTTGCTTGTCTTTCCCATTCCCACCAGGCGGTGTCCAGACCCTCCCTGCTTGTATTCCCTCAGCTGCATTCACTGCAGCTGCTCACATATTTATCTCTTCCATCAGACACCGACCCTCTGGAGGCCAGTCATCTTTGATCTCTCTTGGTATATGTAAGAAAGCTGAGTTCTGGACAGATGCATAAGTGAATATAGAGGAAAGGCGTAGGAGGAGGGAAGCTGTGACCCCAGGCCTTTGATCTAGGAAGGAGTCCCTAGGGATAAAAATAGTGGTGAGGTTGAAGGCATGTAACCTTCTGGGGTTGACTGGGTCTAGTCCCTCATGCACACCTCTGGGCAGTGAAACCTGGGGTCCTTGGTTCTCAGATCCAAGACCACCCGTAGTCATTAAGTTGCTGCTCCTGATGCCATGTTCCCCTGCGTTTCTCTTGCAGGGCTAAGGGAGGGAGATTTGTGGGGTGCAGACTAAGAGGCTGAGGGAGAGGAGGTGGGAGGCAGGAGCAGAGCCAAGGTCACACTGCAGGGCAGTTCACACCCAGCACAGCCCATCCAGTCCTGCCCTACTTTGGCCCCACACCTGCACTGGAGTCGAATCCTGTATTCTCGCCTCCACTCATCCACACAGAAGTCTCATCCTGCCCTCCCCACACTTTCCACCCCTGCCTCCAGGCAGCAAGATCAAAGCTACCAGGGATGCAGCCACTGTTCTTTCACTTCTTGGAAGAACAGAACCTCTAACTGCAGAAACCGGCAGAACCAGAGAGCAGATGGGCTGGCCCCGCCTGGGTCCCGGGAGCCTGGGCTCTGGTCCAGGCCTGGTGCAGCATCTGCTTCATCCAGTCCAGGGAACATCCACATCACTGACCCTTCCGGAGCCCTTGCTAAGGCCTGCTCCAGGTTTATTGGAAAACATTCCTCTTTGCAACTTCTCAAGCCATGCTGAAGCCAGAAAAGTCAACTCAAGCATGTTTAGGACTGACTTAATCCATTTGGCCTCAATAGTCGGGTGGCTGCAGTACCTGTTCGTATACACCTCACTTCGGCCAGGACTGCAGGGCTAGACCAGGGAACTCCGGAGAATGAGACTTAAAAGGGAAGGAAAGGGGGAGATTTCAGCTCATCCTTGGGGAGAGGAGGGCTTCCCAGGTGGCGCTAGTGGTAAAGAATCTGCCTGCAATGCAGGAGATGCAAGTTGGATCACTGGGTTGGGAAGATCCCCTGGAGGAGGGTATGGTAACTCCAGTATTCTTGCCTGGAGAATCGCATGGACAGAGGAGCCTGGTGGGCTACAGTCTATGGGGTTGCAAAGAGTCAGACATGACTTCCACTTGGGGAGAGGAATTGAGGGGCTAGTGATGCTATTTTGTATGAGGGTGTGTGCAGTAAGGTTAAGGGATGGGGGCCAAGAGAAAGACTGGGGCCCAGGTTACTTAGTGGAGGGGTGCACTGGGGTAGTCTGGTTAAACAAGTCACTTTCTTTCTAGGATGATTTTCGCAGGTGGAAAATCACCCAGCCACCACTGAAAATCACCAAACCTCAGCCTCTGGACAAGGCTCCGGGTGCTCTCTGGTCCACTGGGCAAGGAAGGAGGAACCCTGTGCAGAGGAGGTCTGCTGCTCCTGGAATTCAGCCGGGAGCTGCCTGCTACAGTGTATCCATCAACAACCTGAAGTGTTTTTTTTCTCTAGCTATTTACACAAAACAAGACTTTGGAACAAGTACAGTTTGCCAACAGTAACATGAAGGGAGGAGGAGGGAGTTGGAACTTGTACTGAGCAGAATGTGTCATCAGTTCCAAGGAAGGGCTCTGGAGGGTGAATCTTGGGCCTCACAGACAACACCCATTCTGCCTGCCGGAGTGGCCTTTACTCCTTTTAATGTGATTAAGGTGCGCGATATGGTAAGAATGTCTCAACACCATTCGATGTTTTCGCTTCTTTGCAATTTTCATATTAATTCCAGGAAAGAGCATTGGTGAATACCTGGTATTTGAATTGGTGTGAGGCATAAAGTAACAGACAGCAAGTTGTCTCAGGATAGAAACAAACTGGGAAGTGTTGGGTTTGCTGCCGCTGCTGCTGCCGCTGCTAAGTCGCTTCAGTCGTGTCCGACTCTGTGCGACCCCATAGACGGCAGCTCACCAGGCTCCCCCGTCCCTGGGATTCTCCAGGCAAGAACTCTGGAGTGGGTTGCCATTGCCTTCTCTGAGTGCTGGGTTTAGCTGCACAAATTACTAACATTTAGCTGGTTGTGTGGTAGCGTGGCAATTTTGTCAGCAGCTGATGGCTTCCCTACACAGCAGAGATTCCCCAAACAATAAATGCACCCCCTGTTAGCTTCCATCCAGAGCTGGCCAACATACAGTCATTTTCTAGTTCCCAATGTTCTAGCCCTGAATCTGAGCATTAGTGTTGAGGAAGCACGCTGCCCCTTTCTGGTATGACTTCAACTATTGCTATTAGTTGAAATGATGAGAATCCTGCTTGATATTCATTAATGTACTTCATGTCTCAACCACATTGTCTATGTATTTGATGACAATGTCCCAAATGAACTTTTAGAAAGAAGGAGGCTATAAACATTCATAAATGTATATTCGACTGCTTCCCAGCATATCTACTAAAAGTGTCAACTTTTACACACTTTCAAGAATATTTAATGCTGCACGACCATTTAAATGAGGAGGGCATGACAACCCACTGCAGTATTCTTGCCTGGATGATCCCATGGACAGAGGAGCCTGGCAGGCTATAGTCCATAGGGTCGCACAGAGTCAGACACGACTGAAGTGACTGAGCACACACGACCATTTAAATATAAGTATTATATACCATTATTACCAAAACAATAGAACATTTAATTAGAACATTTAAACATGTATAAATGAATCCATAAGGGAGGGTCTCTACTTCAGTGGAGGGCTTCCTGGGTGGCTCAGAAGTAAGAACCTGCCTGCTAATGCAGGAGACGAAAGAGATGCAGGTTCGATCCCTGGGTTGGGAAGATCTCCTGGAGGAGGAAACGGCAACCCGCTCCAGCATTCTTGCCTGGAGAATCCCAACGACAGAGGAGCCTGGAGAATCCCATGGGCAGAGGAGCCTGGCAGGCTCCAGTACACAGGGTCACAAAGAGTCGGACACAACTGAGTGACTAAGCATGCCTTGCTGCTGCTGCTGCTAAGTCGCTTCAGGACCCCAAAGATAGCAGCCCACCAGGCTCCGCCGTCCCTGGGATTCTCCAGGCAAGAACACTGGAGTGGGTTGCCATTTCCTCCTCCAATGCATGAAAGTGAAAAGTGAAAGTGAAGTCACTCAGTCATGTTTGACTCTTCGAGACCCCATGGGCTGCAGCCTACCACGCTCCTCCGTCCATGGGATTTTCCAGGTGAGAGAAGCATGCACTACTTTAGTCGAACTCCTTATACTTACCTACTTTGGCAAAAAATATCTCAGTACTATTAGGAAACGGCCTTGGGTGATACATAAATTGGGTGAAAGATACCCAGGTTATAGATGCAAGTCCCTCTCCCTCTAGGATTTCTAAATTACTTTACAAACTCAGCCCTTTCTCCACTCTATCACTTCATCCTGATTTCAGAATTGGGAGTGAAGGATTAATGTAGGTTTAATTTAAAAGGTTAACATGAGGGACTTCCCTGGTAGTCCAGCGGCTAAGACTCCACGCACACTCCCAATGCAGGGGGCCCGGGTTTGATCGATACGTTGCAACTTAGAGTCTGCATGCCTCGATGAAGCTCAAAGATCCTACGTGCCACAACTAAGATCCAGCTCAGCCAAATAAATAAATAAAATATTTAAAAAATAAAAAGATAATATGAGAATTAGATTCAAGGCAGCTGGAGTGGACACAGCAGCAAACTCAGAGTTCTCAACCCAGTTCTGGTTGAGAACTGGGCTCCAACACTGGAATTCCTGGTGCTGAACTTCACTGGGCAGTGTCTATTCTCTCACATCGATACTGTGAAGGATCCATGGCTTTCCACTGTTGGCCTGCCCTATAATGTTGGAGAGGCTGTACTTCTCAAATACAGATTTCTGGACCTCGCCTAGAGATTCTGATTTAGGAGGTCTGGGATAGGACCTGAAGGTGTATTTTGGGAAGCAGTAGGTTGAGAATTTCCAAGACTTCTTTGGGCTCAGGATAGGATTCTGACTTTGTCTTCTGGATGTCCCAGAAGCTCCTTACCTGAACCCTGGGATCATCTTGGCAAAGCCGATGACCTTCTGGATGCTGTAACTGACCAGGTCAGCCAGGTGGGGCAGCATGGAGAGCTGGGACAGGTCCAGGGTCACAGAAGGGTCATCGGAGTCTTCTTCATTCAGATTCTGGTTGGAGAAGCTGGTTGGCTCCATTGTGTCTGGGGAAGGAATAGGGAAGAAAAGGAATTACTTGAGCCAGCCTTCCTCCTGTGAGGCCCTCCTGTTCTCTGGCAGCAGCGCCAGTTGGGAATTCAGCATGACTGCCTCTCTCCAAAGTCACTTCTGCCCAGGCGTCCCCCTGGGGTTTCCCGCGTCTTTCTTCAACAGAGTGATGAAGCATGAAAATCAAAGAGCAGAGACATTCTGAGATATGAGACTTCTTTAAGAGTGATTTTATATGTCATTCCTAATGATCTCGAGTCAAAGATGAATTTGGAACCAATAAACTTGTGGAAAACAATGTTCAGCCTCACTAGTGATCAAAGAACAGCCAAGAACATCCACTTTTCACCTCTAAACTAGAAGCAAATATGTTTAAGGGTTGATACCAGTATTTGTAAAGATGCAGGAGACAGGCAATCCTTGTGCAGTGTTGGGGTGCTAAAGGAAGCACACATTTGTGCAAGTAATCTAGAATGCAATTTGACCACGAGGGTCAAAAGCCTACAGTCACGTACATTCTGGGATCAGCAATCCTACGTCCATGAATTCAGCATAAGGAAAAATTCAGAATGAGTGCAAATATTTAGCCACAAGCACACTGTTATCTTCATCAAGAGCTGGGGGGAATATCTAGATATCCAGTAATAGGGGGTTTAGATGTGTTATTGCACATTATACCCCAGAATACTATGCAGCTTCACAAATGACATTCTAGGTATGTACTGAATGGCGTGAAAATATAATAGAGGTGCTAGTGGTAAATGCAGGTACCCTGCCGGGGTAACCTGCCTGCCAATGCAGGAGACATAGAGAGATGCGGGTTTGATCCCGGGATCAGGAAGATCCCCTGGAGGAGGGCATGGCAACCCACTCCAGTATTCTTGCCTGGAGAATCCCATGGACAGAGGAGCCTGGTGGGCTACAGTCCATAGGGTTGCAAAGAGTCAGACACGACTGAGCACACACACACACATACATACCAAACATACCATGTGGGTAGGTGAGCACCTCAGATTAATTAACCTGTAAGGGGAAATCGAAACTTCTAAATAAGACAAAGCTGTTATTAAAAGTTGAAGTACAAGATAAACCTATTTACAAGGCAAGAACAGAGATGCAGACATAAAGAACGGTAATGGGGACAGAGCGCAGGTATGGAGAGGGTGGAAGGAACTGGGAGATTAGGGTGAACATATATACACCACCATGTGTAAGCAGATAGCTAGTGGGAACCTGCTGCGTAGCACAGCGAGCTCATCTCAGGGCTCTGTGATGGCCTAACGGGGTAGAACGGGCTTGGGTGGGAGCGAGGTCCCAGAGGGAGGGGATGTGTGTACACGTATAGCGGATCCACTATGCTCTGCAGCAGAAACAGTATAGCATCGTGCAGTTGCCTTACAACCTTGTAAAGCAATTATACTCCAAAAAGAGTTGAAGTACAAACCAATGTA
This sequence comes from Bos javanicus, assembly GCF_032452875.1. NCBI lineage: Eukaryota > Metazoa > Chordata > Mammalia > Artiodactyla > Bovidae > Bos > Bos javanicus. The sequence continues at coordinate 32,910,509 of NC_083872.1, read as the reverse complement.
TAACATACAGATTGACCTTCATTGATAAAAGTGATTATACCATAAAGTAAAAAGAGTAGGAAGGTGGATAGAGAAAATTAACACAGGAGAGGGGTTACTACAAGGTTAACTACAAGGTGAGGGGCTCAGGGATCAGTTATCTGTGCAGCGGTCACAGCAGATGGGTAGACACAGGACGTGTTCCGCTGTTATCTCTGTCTAGTTGGCACAGAGACCCCTCCTACCTACTCTGGATCTGGGCACAGGTCCATCAGTGAGTCTGGAAACACCATGTCTGAGGGTTCCAGCTCCCCAGATGGGAGGGAGCTTTTCCATCCCTGCCCTCCTATCCAGCAGACGGCAGCTGGATTGGGTGAGAGGTAGAGGGATGAAGACAAGGATAGGAGAGGATGAGGCAGGAAGATGCAGAGGATGGTAGAGAAGGACAATAAGAAAGCAAGGATGAGTTGGAAGGGAAAGGTCCTCCAGGACCTTAGCGGAAGGTGGCTTGAGTGGAAGGTGGGCTTCCATGCTGAATTTCACCTTCCAAAGGCTCAGGCTCTGGTGACTAGTTAACAACACTGTTTGCTATATTTAAAAGCTGCTAAGAGAGTACATCTTAAATGTTATCACGGAGGGTGGGGAACTCTTTGTAACTCCATGAGGTTAACTAACTTATTGTGGTAATCATTTCCCAATATATACATATATCAAATCATTATGCTATACACCTTAAATTTATACAGTGCTGTATATCAATTGCATGCGTGCATGCTAAGTTGCTTCAGTTGTGTCCGACTCTTTGCAACTCCATGGACTGTAGCCCACCAGGCTCCTCCTCTGTCCAAGGGGACCCTCCAGGCAAAAATACTGGATTGGGGTGCCATACCCTCCTCCAGGGGATCTTCCTGACCCAGGGATCGACCCCACATCTCTTGCATCTCCTGCATTGGCAGGTGGATTCTTTACCACTAGTATCATCTTATATTTTTATAAAGTTGGAAAAAACAAAAACCAAACCAACAAACAACCCACCCGGCAGCAAGGGCCCAGGCTCAAAGGACCACTGAAAGGAATCAGGTCACTCCCAGGGAGGGAGCCCGGGGTAGAAGCCTGGCTTAGAGGAAAGAACAGAGGCTCTGCAGGCAACAGCTTGGCCTCTTCCTCAGAGTCCTCAGCACGGGCCCTTGGGCAAGTCACACCTCTTCTCTAAAAAGGGGTTGTTCTGGGCAGCGCACAGTAGTAAGTGTTGTCCTTCTGGCTGCAGCCAAGGGTAGGTGGACTGGGAAAGCTCTAGGTCCTTGGGGAGGGAGCGTGCTGTCCCTCTCACCTGGAGAGGAGGTACAGTGATCCGAACAGGAGGAGGATGAGTTTCCAGAGAAGCTGGGCGTGAGTATCGACCTCAAAGGACGGTTCCCCTCGTCCTCACTGTTGCGAACTGGAGGCTGGAAGGGAAAGGTGGAATGTCAGAAGCCCACATTGGAGGTCACCTTCCTCCCCCAGCCCTGGTCTTTTGTTTACAGGAGGGGCAGTCCTCCCCAGGGTCAGAGGGCAGACCAGCTTCCAGCCCTCCCCAGGTGCTGTGCCCAGATCCCCTCGCCCTCCAGCCCATATACCCGGAACTGGCTGAAGTCGGAGTAGGTGTCGTCGTAGGTCTTGTGGTGGGCTTCCAGCAGGGTGGTGATGATGCGCTGCTGCTCCTCTGACAGCTTCGGCCGCAGGCTGTCCTTCAAGGCCTCCTCCTCCTTCCGCTTGAGGATCATCTCCCGCTTCCGCTGCACTTCTTCATCAGTCAGGATGACTGCAGGGGTGCCGGAGGGGGGTGTCAGGAGAGTGGGGCCTGCAGCACCTCCTAGGAACGTTCCTCCAGGTATAAAGGCCCCAGATGGGAGGGGCTGTGCCCTGACACTCAGAGCTCACCAGGCCATCCTGCCACGGGGACCCAAAGCCCATGATATGGATGGAAGAGTGGGTGCTGTATGTTGAAAAGGCATGAGCATGAGAGAGGAGGAAACAGAGGATTTAGGAGGCAGGATGCTTGGGCATCATTAAGGAGACCAGGATCCCAAGAACAAGATGTCTGACTCTGAACAGATTGAACTCTCCAGGCTTCTGTTTGCTCATTTCTAAAATGAGGAGTTTGGACCATAGGATCTCTTCTAAGATCCTTTTTTGTTCTTTCTTCCAGGAAGCACGTGCTGTGGGGATCCTACCTCAAAGGACCAACTGCTTTGAGACCTGAATGCAGCCCAGCACAGAGCAGATGCTCACTCAGGGGGAGGGAGGGTACAGGGTCCCAGCGTCAGAAGCTAGGAGATGCTGAGAAGACCGCTCTACGTGGTCATCTCCATGTAACTTTCCAGGCGTGTGATCTACTCTGACCAAAGTAGAAAGACTTTGCCTCTTAGGTTCCCTGCAAAACAACCCCTCTTTCAGTCCTTCCAGTCTTAAAATTTCTGCCCAAGGAAGTTTTCCAGTCCTTCAGAAGTCCCCGAGGATAAATAGCAGCTCACAGCTCTATCTGGGAAGCTCTCTCCAGTGGCTAGCCAGGGTGTCTGACTGCAGGGGCTCCAAGCCTCCCTGTGCTGGGTGACTGCCGGGAGGGTGGGGCTGGGAGCAAGCCCGGCACACAGACCTCCCGGCCGGGCTTGCAGAGCGCTGACGGCAGGAGTGGGCACTGGGGCCCTCAGCCTGTAGCTGCTTGCTCTGTGCTAGTCTTGCCAGGGCATCTGCCCACAGAACCAAGCGTTTCACAAGAGCAGGAAAAAGAACCAGAATGCCAGAGTGGGTGGCTTCAGGGCTTCAGGAAGGGCCCATGGGCCTTGGCTTCTTGGGTGGGGTAGGACGAGAGAAGTGGGGGTGGGGGAAGGAGAGCCTGTGGTGGGTGTGAGTGGGCAGGGCAGGAAAGGGAAGCCGGTGGCGGAAGATGGAGCGTTCCCTCCAGAGCTGAGGTAAACCGTACCTAGAGGAAGACTGGGCGGAGGCCACGCCCAGGTTACTGACTCACATACCCAAAGAGCTGCCCGCCCTCCTCCCACAGAGGGTGTCAGTTCAGACCCCAAGAGATACAGCCAGATGAGAGCCGGGAGGAGCAGGGAGCACCCCATTCAAGGCAGGGTGTGAGATGCTAGCCTGGGAATGCCAAGATTAGGGACAGAGTCCTTCCTGTTCACCTGAAGGGCAGGCACAGGACGCGATGAGGCTGGGGTTGGGGGGACGGCTCTGGCTGCCCACAGGGGTGCTTTTCAGCCCCACAGGGCTCTCATAACCCTCTGTGATTCTATGACATCACTGTCCTGCTCAGAAACTTCTTCTGAATTCTTTCTGCTTACCATGCCCCACCTGAAGCCAAGATTCTTTGTGATTTCCCTTCTTCCTAACTTTCCAACTGTACTCTTGCCTGGAAAGTCCAAGGATGGAGGAGCCTAGTAGGCTGCAGTCCACGGGGTCGCTAGGAGTCAGACACGACTGAGCGACTTCACCTTCACTTTTCTCTTTCATGCATTGGAGAAGGAAATGGCAACCCACTCCAGTGTTCTTGCCTGGAGAATCCCAGGGACAGCGGAGCCTGGTGGGCTGCCGTCTATGGGGTCGCACAGAGTCGGACACGGCTGAAGCGACTTAGCAGCAGCAGCAGCTGGGGTCTTGACACAGCAGCTGGTCTAGTTGCACTGGGATTGCTGGCCTGTGAACATGATCTGCTTACTACTGCCATGGCCATTTCTCGTGTGCTGGATGCCTGTCCAGATGGGTCTTCTCTCCCCAGTAGCCATGCAGATTTTATCAGTTCCCCAGCACTCTGCTCACACCCTCTTGTACCACAAAGGCTTCTGTATTGCCCTGATAGGCAAGGAGCAATTTTTCCCACACACATTGGCACCCGATCTTTTTTCACTCTGTCACATTTATGGTTATAGGTTCCAATAAATACTTGCAATAGAGAGAGCCTAAGTTCAAGGTCTTCTTCACTGGAACTGCAGGGTATCTAAGGATGGGGGCTGCATCTTACAATGCCTATATCTCTCATGCCAAGGCTAGCCCAGTGGGGCATCCTCAGTGGTCTGATGCGCTGGAAACCCAACATATCAGCACTGACTGTACCTACAGTGTGCTGGTTGTCCTCCTGGCTCTGGACATGCACCAACGATGCCCATCCCCTACAATTTCAGAATGGCACACTCCACCTGCCAGTCCACCAGATCGCTGAGCAAAGTTTACATTTTCAAATACTTGTGACAAGTATTTTCAAGACAGAACCCATTGTAACGGAGCACCTGTAACATCATGTAACCTTTGCTTGATGATTCAGAGGCATCGTTCTGAATAATGATTGGACTTTGCAGGAACAATGTTATGACCTCAGAACCATATGGGTCTGTTTTTCTGCACTGTGTGACTCAGCCTGCTATGATTTTGAGTTCCTATGTTAACTCTTCCAACCAGTCTATCCTGCTGTCTTAAGCTATATGTTGTCTCTTCTTACTGGAGTGTACCTTTATCCTCCTTAAGAGTTACTTCTAATCTGCTGGGAGCCAGAAACTCTGGTGATCAAGCGGTATGTCATAAAAAATACCGTTAATAAATATATTGTTAATAAAAATAAAGTTTTTTTTTTTAATGTACCAAGCCCTATTCCAAGTACTTCTTACATATTAACTCACATTATTTGGTCCTTTTAATAACCCTTAAGGCAGATGCTGTTATCCTCATTTTACAGGTGAGGGGACCTGAGAACCAGAGAGGCTATCAAGCTTGCTCAAAGTCACGGAGCAGACAAACAAGTGGTAGGGCTGGAGTCGGGTCTGAGCAGTCTGGCTCTAGAATCCAGGGTCCTGACCACTACTCCACACTGCCTATGACTATCATCAGCTGTGAATGCTCAGCCAGACCCTGGTCTTCAGCTGTGGAGTCATGACACACAAGGTGTTCTGATCCACCCGAAGAGTGCAAAAATAATGATTACATAAAGTAGCAAAGCTTGTAAGTGACTTACTTATAACGTTAAGAGATTTGAGGTTAACCTTATGGCATTTCTCCTCTCCATCATTTCTAGCAAATAGCAACCATCACCCTGTTTGCAGCACTAGAGGAAGAAACACTAAGATCTGCTGGTTTCAGATGAAGGCTGCCAATCCATGGACCTCCCTGCAGGCAACGTTGGCAGGGGACTAGGTAAGCTATAAGCCTCTCACATATGCAGATATTGTTGTGACTTATAAAATAGTTCATTTGCTTAAAGGGGTTGTTAATTTCATAGAATCCTTAAAAAATCATTTTCTCAATAAATTGCTACTAAAAACACCATTACTGTCATGTAGGAGAACACTTTTTTGTTGTTTGTTTTTGTGTTTTTTCAGCTTAAACAGTAGAAATTTATTTTTCACTAGGAGGCACATTTTGAAGTTAAAAGCCCATTGATGGGTTTGTCAGTGAATAAAGGGCATGAGTTGTGTACATGGACTTTGTGAAACCCATATGGCTGCTTAGTAGCTTCTCAATTACTGTCTGACTGGGCAAAGGGCTTTGCTGAAGTTAACCCCATGCAAGATGTTCCCTATTCCATGAGGTCAATGATCAAGTTAGGGAGTCAAGATCTGAAAGCACAGGCATCTTAAAAGCATTTCAAGTTGCCAAAGGTGGCCTAAGGACAACATTAGGTAAACAGACAAAATTTTTCCAAATGAATGACATTGACAATATCAGATGTGGGTGATCTTCTTGATCTGTAAATCAGTAGGGGATGCAGAGATACAAAGAAGCACAATGGGGAGCAAATATTCAATCATTCAACACATATTTATGGAGCACCTACTATCAGAGGCTGTGCTCATGATGGGCAGAAAAGATGTCCAAGTATAAGAATATTAAACAAGTTCACATGTGCAGGCCAGGTCTACAAGAGGCCAGAACTCAGCTGTGAAATGTCTTGGCTCCAAGGACATCAAGTCAACCTGGACTTGAAGAGACAGAGAGAGTCTTTAGTGAGAACAAATTCTCTTCAGTCCATCCCTTAGGGCCCCAGGCCTGGAAATGCAGAGTGGAGGAGCTCTGGCCCACTGAGGAGGGTAGGGGAGAGTGGAAAGGGGGACCAATGGGTTATGCTGGGTGGAGCCCACAGGCCTGGCCTTTGGAAGCACATAGACCTAGATTATTAGCTTTGGAGGCATGATATTTTAGTGTCTCTGAGATTGCCCATCTATTACAAAAAATAAAAATAAAAACAGAAGTAATTACATATTCAGGGATTGTTGTCAAATTTTAAGAAGAAGGTGCTAGTGCTTGACACTCATATAGTAAGTGGCCAACAAATGTTTGTTCCCACTTGCATCCCTGCTCCCTTCCCATGCCTCCTGTAGGGACAAGCCACCTGTTCATCCCCACCAGAAAGGAGCCTGGGTTTCCAGCTTCCTTCAACAGGAGCCCTGGGGTGTGCTGTGGTTTTACTAATGTTGACACTCAGTTGTCTCCAGGAGGCTAGGCTTTGGGGATGACAGCCAGCCCGGATAGTCAATAAGCAGATCCCCTAGGGATTGATTGGAGCTGGAGAATTCCAGGCCAGACATATTGACAGGTCTCCCAAAGTTTGGCTAAACAGAGGCAGGAAATAGAGCTCTTCCCAGAGGACCTTCCTTTTGGGGCAGTGGAAAGAGTATGTTCAGTGTTGCCCCAACATTTCCATCTTACCTAGAGCTCTGGGGCATAGACCCCAAGAGCTCAGCACTACTAGCCCATCCTGAGCTCAGCATCCTTGCATTAGAATGGTGAGAGGGGTGGGCACTGGGCTGCCTTGAGCATAGAGCAGCGTGGGAGCATGGGGCTCTGTCACAGGGACTGAAGCTGAGGTGGGGGTGGCTGAGGCACAAAGCTGATTGGAGGTTGGGGGTGAGCATCCATTTCTGGGTTGCTGGACCCCCTACCATATGGCATTCCTGGGGCCAGGGCACCCTGGAACACTTGAGACCTGCTCATCATGGTGGATGCGGTGCTCTCCATGGGGACCAGGAGGGATCTAGGAGGGGACAAGGAGTTGGGTTCTAGTCCCAACTTGCTTTCTGACCCCAACCCTGGTGCTTTTGCTTTTCTGGGTTTCATATGATTTCTAAGTGTGCTTTCTGTTCTAAGCTGATGAACATCTCTTTTCTTCCAAGATACCAGGAGACGCACCTCTGGGACATCACTGAGGCTGGCCCTGACCAGAACTCCTGTGGCAGAGCCTTACTGGATCCCAGGTATAAGTCTGGGCCATTCTTGGCTGGCTGGGGCCTTAGAATCATGGCTGTCTGCCCTGTGGGGGCTGTGTGCTTGGAGTGGGCAGGACTTCACTTTCTGCATCCTGTGTCCAGCCCAGCACCTTAAACAGAGCAGGCTGCACGGAACCGGCATGTGAGAAGCCCCATGAGGCACCCAGGCCTTGAACCTCCACGGCTCCAGGATAAACAGGAGAGGGGTGGGGCAGGGGACCAGGCAAGGAGTGATCCGCCTGCCCAGGCCTGCCTGCTCCTGTGGGGCTGAGGAGGAATGACGGCTTGGAAACTCCTTCCAGTACTGCCAGTGTTGACTGGGGAGTTGGGATCAGGAGAGGGGCCGTGGCCCAGCAGAAGAGAGCCTGTCAAAGCCTGAGGAGGCTTCTGTTTTCCCCAAAACAAAGAATTTCTTTCTCACCAAGGAGGAAATTTCCCATCCCCTCAGCCCCGTCCTGTGGCTTTTCCCTTGTTCGAGACACATCTCGCCTGTACCCACCCACCTACACACACCCAGAATGGGCCCCATAGCCAAGATGACCTCCAGGTCTGGATGCATCTGAGTGCCTCTCTTGAGCTTCCTCAGCCCACAGTTCATCAGGACACCCACACAATCACAGATTCTGGAGAGGATCAGGGTACAGAGCACAGACAGGGGTGAGCCAAGGGACAGGGCAGGGCAGAGTGTGCAGAGAGGGTACCCATGCTCGGGGCAGCTCAGTGCCCTTGCTTCCAGTCCAGGGAGGGCCTGGCCAGCGCTTCCCCAGGTCCACTGGATTTAATGGCATCTCTGGTTACCAAGTAACTCATACTAGAGCTCAGATGCAAACTCCAGGAGTTGTTTTTAACAGTGAATCAGAATATGTCAACCTGTCCCATTGGTCCTCTCCTGCAACCCCAGAGCTAGACAGGAAGTCCTAGAAGATTGCTCATCCTTCTTCATCTGGATCTAGAGGGTCCTGCTGGAGTTTGGTGTTTCCCCTTGCAGGATCTATCCACCTAGCCCTGGGTATGTGCTAAATCGCTTCAGTTGTGTCCGACTCTTTGCCACCTGGTGGACCGTAGCTCACCAGGCCTCTCTGTCCATGGGATTCTCCAGGCAAGAATACTGGAGTGGGTTGCCGTGCCCTCCTCCAGGGGATCATCCCATCCCGGGGATTGAACCCATATCTCTTACATCTACCAGCATTGGCAGGTGGGTTCTTTACCACTAGTGCCACCTGGGAAGCCCTAGCTCTGGGTACCAGCCCTCAGATTTGCTCACTGGGCCAGACTGACTGGAAGGCTAGGGTGGAGCAGAACCCCCCCGACAACCAGGCTCTGAATATTTCTTCTCCCCATCAATCCTGCCTCTTCCCACCCACAGCAGCCCTATCCCCCAAAGCCCAAAGAACCCTGGGGTCCTTGAGCCTCATCCTTTCCCCAAAGGGCTTAAGAAAAGGTTGCTGTGAGAATAGCGATGAAGTCTCAGAGGAAGATTAACCTAATGGTGGGGACTCATGAAGGCAGTGTCCCCGTCTGTCACTCCTCACAGGCCTCGCACCGGAGAGGCACTTTCCAGGCCTCTGGGATACACACACAGATCCCAGAGAGGCTCACAGGGCCCCTTGGACCTTGGAGTTTCAGCCACCCTGCCTCAGGCTGCGGGTCCCACTCACGCCGCAACTCGGGGCCCCAAATCATGGCAACTACAGAGGAAGAGCAAGCAGACCTCTCTGGCCAAACGCCCAAAAGGCGGTGCCTTCCCCTGACCTTGCCCCCGCCCCGCCCCTCCTCGGCCTCGCCTCGGAAACTCACATTCCTTCATCATGCCGATGTCAATACAGCGCTTCAGCCGGCAGGCCTGGCAGTGGCGGCGGTTGTCCTTGGTGATGCGGCAGTCTCCATTGAAGGGACAGGTGAACAGCGCCTTCCGCTTCATGCTCCGCCTGCCGAGAGAGAGCAGGGGCCCTCCGCTGGGTCACCCACCTCGCAGCCCCTCAGCCCTGCCTGCGTGAGAGAGCCTGTGACCGTGAGACCTGCTGGCCAAGCCCTTGGCTCCAAGACTCCTAGGGAGAATGGGCGCCCAGCCAAGCCCCTGGCCCCTCTCAGGGGCCACCCCTGCCCAACCCTCTGACTTGCCATGTGTGCCAACATGCCCTCCTCCTGTTTACTGCTGATTCTTCCCCCATCCTTGCTTTTATTTACCTTTAAAGTCCTCTACTCCTCCTTCTCTTTTTTATTACACAGGAAATACAAGTGAATTAACCTAACAAAATTTTTTTAATAAATACTGAAATCTGCAGAGCAGCTTTCATTGCCTTTAGCTTTGTGTGTGTTTATGCATGCCCAAAGGTTCATTTTCCTAATTCTGGCTTTCTCCCCTGCTGCCAGCTACAGCACATGGGACTTTTATGAGGCTGCATAGAGGCTATCTTGGCACCCAACTCCAGTACTCTTGCCTGGAGAATCCCATGGACAGAGGAGCCTGGTGGGCTGCAGTCCATGGGGTTGCACAGAGTCGGACACGACTGAGCGACTTCACTTTCACTTTTCATTTTCATGCATTGGAGAAGGAAATGGCAACCCACTCCAGTGTTCTTGCCTGGAGAATCCTAGGGACGGGGAAGCCTGGTGGGCTGCCGTCTATGGGGTCGCACAGAGTCGGACACGACTGAAGTGACTTAGCAGTAGCAGCAGAGGCTATCTTCCTAGAGGTTCCTCTTACAGTGAAGCAATTTAGCAAAGAATAAAGACTCCCAAGTTGGGGTCTTAGGAGTGTGAAAGTGTTAGTCACTCAGTCATGTCTAACACTTTGTGACCCCATGGAACTGTAGCCCACCAGGCTCCTCTGTCCGTGGGATTCTTCAGATAAGAATACTGGAGTAGGTAGCCATTCCCTTTTCCAGGGACTTTTCCCGACCCAGGGATAGAACCTGAGTCTCCCACATTGCAGCCTGATTCTTTACTGTCTGAGTCACCAGGAAGCCCAAGAATACTGGAGTGGGTAGCCATTCCCTTCTCCAAGGGATCTTCCCAGCCCAGAGATGGAACGTGGATCTCCCACATTACAGGCTGATTCTTCACCATCTGAGCCACCAGGGAAGGCCTTAGGAATGTGAGTTCTTAGCTTCTTGGATACTGTTTCATCCCCAGAAATTCAAGGAGCTTGATGAAGCTGAGCCCACAGGCAGAAGGTTCCAGGCAGCTGGACCTTGAGAACAGCTCAAGGCAAAGGACACGCAGTCACCTGGGAAGTAGCCGCTGTTGGCTTTGGACCTCAGCCCCTGGTACCCTCCCATCACAGCCCTCATACCCAAGGGGCCACCAGCAGGCTGGGCAACACGGGGAGGTGGGGGTGTTCGCTATTTGGTGGTTTACCCCCAGCCAGCCCCTGCAGCGACCCCCCAGGGAAAGACTGCATCTTGCAAGTCTTTCCAAGATCTTGCCTATGGAAAGAGAAACCCTTTCTCCTTGTGCCTGCATACATTTACCGCAGCTTCCCAGAGGAACAGAGGAACATGGAAGCACCTCAGTTAGCCTGAAATGAGACCTATCTGTGTGTTCCAGGACCAGATCCCCCTTCACTCCTTTCTCTCTTTCTCACCTGGTGGTTCCTGAGGTGCCACCTGTTACCATAAATGCTCAGGCCCCAGAATGCCCATGATCCTCTAAACCTACTTAAGGACCAGAAGTTTCTAATTAGAGCAAACTCTCATTTCCTTTTTTTTTTTTTAACAGCTGGGCATTTTGCCTGGGGTGGCTAGCTGAGAGGCAGCTGAGAGGCTTCCCTGTCCTCCCACCCACTGTCTGGTCTGGTTCACAGTCACCCTGTTCTTTTTCGAGAGCCATGGGCACCAAAAAGAACACACATCATGGTACCTCTAGACATGCGAGCCGAAGCCTCTCACAGCCCTGCACTGGGGGCCGAGAGCTTCTCAAGGCCCCAGAGGGAGGGGGCCCCAGTGTCCTGTCGAGGCCTCTCCTTCCTCAAGCTCTGCGGGCCCCACCTCTGACCCTCCTTGGTGGGCACTTCCCTCAACTGCAAATTTGCTTGGAAAGAGAGTTTGAAACGTCATCCTTTTCCTTTCATCTTTCTCATGCTGCAAAGCTGAGGCCTCACCCGGGAAAGCTGGAGACGGCCGCTCAGCCCGACTTTGCCCGACAACAGGAGTGGACTCCACAGAGGCTGGGATAGGACTCCGAGGGGTGCAGAGCTGGGTTAAAAGATGCTGGGGGCGGGGGCCCGTGTCCTTGCTTTCAACCGTGTACTCGGAGTCTGAAGCCCAAGAGAACTGAGATAGAGAGAGAAGGAGGAAGAGGACCAAGACCATGACGAGGAGAGAGAAGTGGAGAGACAGGAGGAGGTGGAGCAGGAGAGGAAAGGAGTGGGAGAGGAAGGGAGGGAGAAGGATGTGGTCAAGCACACGACCTCACAGCAGGGCTCAGGCCAGGGTACGAATGCAGCCTGGGCTTCTCACCCTTTGCCACCCCTTGTCCTGGAACCCACCAACCTTGAATTATGTCTCCACATTGTTTGAGCAAAGCAGAAAGCAGCCTATGAATGCATGGAGCTCTAAAATTATTATTATGAAAACATGCAGTAACCAGCCCTCCCTCAGCTCCTCTACAGACACAATCAGAGGCAAGGAGCTGGATAGTGGCTGGGGAGACAGAGGCTGTGCCTTGTGAAGAACATCATCACGCTCTGGGCTGTGGGGTTCAGCGTCCGGGGCAGGGGGTGGGGGCAGAAACCTCCTTCACCAAGTCCAACAGCAGACCCAGGCCCTTCCTGGAGCCCGGGTTCTGCAGCCAGCCCTCAGGCATGTCGGCTGTTTGCCAGGACCATTTCCCTGGGCTCCGAGTCCTAGCTTGTCCTGTTCTGCCGCCTTCTAAGGTGCAAGCCACTTGTACACGTGTGGCTGTCATCTGGTCTCTGCCCATTAGGAGTCAGGGCAGCCAGACTGGCCAGCTCTGGCTCTGCGCTTTGTCCTCAAGATCCAGACCCCGCCCTGCCTTCCTCCCAAAGCTAATTGCCTGTGAGTTGGTTTGGTTTTGAGAAACAAGAGCCTCAGGTTTCCATGGGAGCCCATTTCCTCAGAAGCGCTCTCAGCCTCATCCTCTGGGTGGTTGGCAATTACATCCTAGCTCAGGAAAGGGGGGTAGTGGTGGTGCAACCAGGCTAAATATAGATGCAGTTTCTAGAAAGCTGGGGTGAGAGAGGACATTGACCGATTCTTCTGCCAGAGACCAATTCATCAAAACATGAGACAGGCAGCTCACAAAAGCATCAGGTGCCTGGGCCAGGGTCTCAGGCCTGGGACGGGAGGGTCCTTCTTTTTTATTTTTATTTTTCGGGAGGGTCCTTCTTGAGTAGGTGATCCCTGCCAGCAGAGACACACCGTGTAATGCACAAGACCAAGTGCTAGCTCTGAGCTGTGTCTCTACTGCAGCTCCAGTGTCAGAGAAATTCCAGAGCCTGGTGCAGGCTCCTGCTAGAGCTCCTGATACCAAAGGTCTGTGTGGTCTGATAGTGAGACCTATGGGGCTCACTGTGTGTGGTGACCACCAGGGCTTCTCAGCAGATGAGTTAAAAAAGAAAAGCCAACTTTAAGGAAAGGAAGGTTGATGGTAAGGAGCACAGGCCTCTTTTCTGGAGAGCACTTCAGCAAGACAGGTATATATTGCCACATGGCAGTTTTGTTCCAGACCACCATGATAAAGCCAATATAGCAATAAAGTGAGTCACACAAATGTCTGGTTTCCCAGTGCATGTAAAACTTATGTTTATGCTGTATTGTGCTCTGTTAAGTGTTCAACTGCACTCCATCTATAAAAACAATGTACACACCTTAATTAAGAAATACTTTCTCACTAAAAACTATTAATTATCATCTGACAATGCAGAATTGCCACAAGCCTTCAATTTGTAAAAAAACACAACATTTGTAAAGTGCAATAAAGCAAAACACAATAAAATAAGATCTGCCTGTGTCTACCAGTATGTAAAGTGGATGGAGCCTTTACTCATACAGTAAAGCCATTATCCTGGAAATGGGTACACCAGTCTCATGTAGGGACCTGAGAACTGGATTGGGAAGATTTATTTTTCACTTATGTCCCCTTTTGAACTGTCTACATCTAAAAAGAAAAAAAAAAAACATTCACAGGAGTTATTCATAGGACCAAATACAGCAACAAATAAACACCACCCTTTATAACTATTTTAAAAATTTAAAGGAAACACAGGCTTTGGTCACATGGTTCTATTTGGGCTTACATTCTAACGCACAACCTTGGGCAAGTCACTTAATCTCCCCATGTCTCAGTTTCCACATCTGTAAAACGGAAACAACCCTACAGAGAGGGTGTTGTAAGGATTATGTAAAGGAAGCAGGACCTTTACTGCACCTTTAGTGCTTAAGCACTAAATAAAGGGAAGGGAGAGGAACTGGCAGGCAGGGGCAGTGGGAGGGAGTGCTGACGGGTGGCTGAAGACAGCAGTGTGTGACTTTCCCATACGAATCTGAGACCCTGGAAGCAGTCAGCACGTCTCCACTGACTCTCAGCATGGCTGGTGTGGGGCTCCATAGGTAGAGAGGCTCGAAACATATCTTCGCTTCATGTGTTGTTGCTTCTGATGTCTAGACCCACAGCCCTCTGTGACTTACAGCGACCAATGTCCAGTTTCTCTGAGTGCCAATCAGGTCCCACAGAGTTCTTGACTGACACGAGGGTCTCTAGAGCTCCCTGGACAAGCCCTTGCTTTCTCATATCTGATATTTAACTCCTGCTTGGGGACCTTTTACCAGAGACCCTTGCTGACACATCACAGTTACATATGTTCCAGGTCCCATAAGAGAGGATAGGGGAGGACTATCTGTTCTCAGAAACTGCAAAGGAACAGTGATTAAAAGCACCGTTTATCAAGAGCCTTCTCTTCCAGCACTTTACATATTCTCTCTGAGGCTCTCAACAGCCTAGTGGGATAGATATCCTCCCAATTTTATAGGTGATACAAAAAGGCAATGGAAAGTGAAATAATTTGTTTAATGTCACACAGCTAAAAAGTGTGAAAACTGACATTAGAATCAAGATTGGTTGGATTCCAAAGTCTCTGGGATTCTTATGTAATATGGTCTTTAACATGAATCTACCATATCTCAATTCCAGCTGAAGCAGGTGTCAAAAGTCTGTCCCCCTAGAGTCCACAGGCAGGAAGCAGGTGCTATTTGAAGGACTCATGTAGGACAGAGAAGGACAGAGGCAGGACCCGAGATGGGCAGGTTGGAAGTGGGGGTGACCTCTGCCCATCCTCTCCATGGGCACCTCTATTGCCAGGACACAGAGAGGATTCCCAAGTAGCACCGAGAGGGAATTCACACCAGTGAGCCCTGAGGAGAGCTGGGTTCTTAAAGAAATAAAACTGACCAGAAAGAAATGTACGACCTTCCTCATGTCCAGGGAGCTGCCTTTCTTGACACCTCCAGTGGCGTCCCCTCTCCAAATATCTGGCTTCTCCACCCAAACTTCCAAACATCACTCTTGGCTGCTCTGAACATGACCCCCCTCATTCTCTTCCATTCACATCCTTGAGCAGCTGCCAAGCTGACCTGGACAAAGTTCTCTCTAGCAACACTGACCTCTTGGTGACTGATTCACTTGTCCAAGGAACAACCTGAGTGGCCACTTCTCGCCTCTTGGTTTACTCTACTGCCTTTAAGCACTTTGAGTCGCTGGACACCTGCCCCATTTCTCTGCCTCCCTTCACATCACAGCTCCTGCAAATATCATTTGGGTGAACTTCCTGAGAGCCAGAACATTCCTCATGTTCCTGGATCCTCACCAGCCTACACTTCCCCAAACCCGTCATAAATGAGGTCCCTGAGCACCTCGGGGCTCACAAATAAGGAGGCATTGCTCCACATCGTCTTTGTCAGCTTGGTGCTTACTGCAAATATCAGCTTCATGGAGTCCTGATGAGGAGGAAGGCGACAACACAGAGAGGCAAACGGCGATCTGTTTCTCAGGCTTGCCTTTCAGGCAAGGATTTTAAACTTCACCATATTCTTCATTCTCTTCATCAAAGGGGTCTTTCTGATTTTCTTCTCATCCTTTGCACCTTCCCTTATATTAGAATTTGGACAAAGCCATTCATGACCAGAGATTCATCCACAGATCATCACTCACTCTCTCTATATATATATTTATCTATCTATCTATCTATGTTTTATAGTAGATCTGCATATTTTCCCCCTGTGGCTCTTGCTTATGATTTGGTTGTTAACATTGTTCAGTCATCTAGGTGTGTCCTACTCTTTGCAACCCCATGGACTGCAGCACACCAGGCCTCTCTGTCCCTCACCATCTCCCAGAGTTTGCCCAAGTTCATGCCCATTGCCATAGGTGATGCCATCCAGCCATCTCATCCTCTGTCACCCTCTTCTCCTTCTGCCTCCAATCTTTCCCAGCATAAGGGTCTTTTCCAATGAGTTGGCTTTTTGCATCAGGTTGCCAAAATATTGGAGCTTCAGCATCACTCCTTCCAATGAGTATTCAGAGTCTTCTCCAGCAACACAGTTTGAAAGCATCAATTCTTCGGAGCTCTGCCTTCTTTATGGTCCAGCTCTCAAAACCATACATGACCACTGGAAAGACAGTAGCCTTGACTATACGGATTTTTGTTGGCAAAGTGATGTCTTCACTTTTTAACATATTAGGCTAACATATTACCAAGACATATAACCATCTAGAAGCCTGTCCATGCCAACCTTCTATTCTCACTGGAAATAGCATCTTTCTCTATGGATTGCATGTATTCCAGAGGAGCAGGAAGTAGAAACAACATGAAGTGGCTTGCAGGAGTAACTGGCTGGCAATAGTCTCTAATTCTTGACCATAGGTCAATAGAACCAACCAACCCCCAAAATCACACTTTGGTTTGATTATGAGTCTTAGACTTGCTGAAATGACCACAACTCACTTCTAGAGCAATTTAGTTTGATTTAGAAGTCAATCAAACACTCAATAGTCAAATGGGCTTATATCCCAGGGGTTAGAATATGGTCAGCGGCTCAACCCTAAGGTAATGCTTTTTCCTTGAGAACTGCTCTTGCAGGGCTGAGAGAGCTTCTGGAGAGCAAGGACTTGTGCTATCTTTGTGTTCTCAAGGATGTGGTACCCAACACAGAGAAGGACCTCCTTCTGACAGAGGCCTTCCTACCCAGGAAGAGGATTCTGCAGACAGATACAGCTGACAATGGAATTCTCAAACAGCTATTTGAAATAGACTAAAGCGGAAGATTATCAAATAGTATATGGATGAAGCAGAGGAGGAGAAGTATGTGGAGGGGAGAGAGGAGGAGAAATTACGTGCAGACAGTCTATTCTTGTTCTTTATGGTAGTTACCTTCATAAAGCCACCATAGATGCTGAACCAGCAAATATTGAATCATCGCTCCTAGGAGAATGTGGATTAGGTTCCTGTGAGCCTCTGGTCACAATGCTTTCATCAATCCATCAGTAAATAACTTTGCTTCATGTGTGGCATCTATTTAAACGTACCTCATTTAATACATGTTGTTGACTCATTAACATTGAACTCACAGCCAACAGCTCTACAGCCCGCATCTAAACAAAGCTTGTCTAGCATGTCTTTTCTCTGTAAGGCACCTTCCAGCTTTAACATGCTTAGGAGAACCTGAAAGAATTTCAGCACCATGCTTGGTTGCCACCTTACACATTGAAATCACTATCAGATGGTACAAAGATGCAAAAAGGATGGCACTAAACAGACCAAGAACAGGACACTTATTCACAGGGTGAGAGTTAAAACAGAAGGCAGAATGTCTGGTTCAACCTTGGCTGGGAACGTGTGCAATGAGAAGAGGAATTTTTCTCCACTCAGCACGTGTCCAGAAACACCAGTGCTGCAAGTATTGATCTGGGGATGACAAGTAAAGTTTACCAGGTTGTCAGATTTGCAGATGTGGACTCCACAAACAATGAGGACCAACTGTGTGTGTTTTATAAAACAGAATTCAAGCCAAACAACGACAGAGATGCTGGCTCTTCAAAAAGTGCAGCCTGGGCTGTCATCAAGGCAGAGGCAGTAAAGTTATAAGGTAGACGGAGGACAGGGAAGCAAGATAAAAGCAGCTTGCTGACCATAATGCCAGGCCTTGCAGGAGGGAGTAGTGGCCGTCAGTCAGCTCAGACTCAAGGGGCCTCAGAACAGTGGCTCAAGGCAATCAAACTCCAGGCCTGCCAGTTTCTGCTGTAGAGGGCAGGTGAGTCAGGAGCCTGTCTTTATAGAGCCCAGGGGTCCCTGAGTTGTGGGGGGACCACCACACAAGTCCTGAGGCCTCTGATTCACACTGCCCTCAGTGCCAGTTCAGGGAAATGGATTCCTTGTTCTGGACTTGATTTGCTCTTTCCTCTCTTTGATGGAAAGCCCTGCCATTAGCTTTACTCACCCCCAGTAAGACTATTATATAGAAGCTCATTTTTGGCTGCCTTCTTCCAGGCTCCATTCTGTTTCTCTCTCCAAAATATGCAAAATGCTAACTTCTCCTGGTTTTGAATCCTACCCTGCCATTCCTCACTTCTCTCTCCTCCCTCCCTGGCTCCAGGTGGGAATAGCCTTTGTCCAGCTCTTCCAGGACTTTTCCATACAATTTGCACTGGTAATGCTGGGCCTACATGAAAAGAGAAGAGGCTGCTCGCAGAAAAACTAGCCCTGACCAAACCAGAATGCGTGTGCTTTCCTCCACACTCTGAGGTTAGCTTTCCAACTTTGATAAGCAAATCGTGGTGCACAGATCAAGTAGGGAGGTCCAACTAGGGATGTCATTTCCCTTGTTCCAGGGGATGGTTTGATTTGGATGGTGGCCGGAGGGGAGAGGGTGGGGGTGCGTGCTCTGAGGCCGAGTTCTTGGGCCTCCTGGAGGCCATGCCGGTCTCTTGGACTAGGAAGCTCTGATCATCAGTGGTAGGAGGTTCACTCTGGAAGGACATGGGTGGGTGCAGGGGGCTGTATGTCAAGGGGTAATGGAAGGATGGGGGTTCACATGAACTGCTTCCACCTAGGAAGCAGTTGGGCCAGAGGACCAGCTACAGCTGACGGCAGAGGAGGAAGAAACAGACCCTGTTGCCCCGGGGGGCTGTGAGAACGGGAGTGTTTCTGGGCCTGGAGAGGAAGGAGACACAGAACACGCAGGGTCTCTTTGCGGGAAACCTTGTTTCTCACCCTCTACTCCTCGCTCTTGCAGGGGACTCACCTGAAGAAGCCTTTGCAGCCTTCGCAGGTCATAGCGTTGAAATGGAAGCCGGTGGCTCGGTCCCCGCACACCCCACAGATCCGGGGCACGTTCCGGTCAAAGTCGCCGGGGTCAGGTAAGGAAGTGCTGGCCGCAGTTGCCTCCATAGCTGCAAGAACAGCAGGCGGGCATGAGGCCGCTGGTAGCCCTTCTGCCGGAAGCTCAGCAAAGTCGAGCTGCTCCCCAGGGCCCAGTCCTCAGTGGGATCCTCAGCACCCTCCCTTCGTGGCTCTGGGTACCACCAGCTCACCCTCCTGAGGCTGCCGGCCATGAGCAGAAGCGGGTCTCCCCAGACAGGCTGGAGCACGTCTGCAGGGGGCGCTGTGGCGATGCTCATGGCGTGGCCTGGCGTCAAAGCCCGGAGGACCAGAGGCCCTGTCTGGCACCTATGGGCAGGGCTCCTTTGGGTGAGGGGTCCCGCCTCTCTGCGTCCCACTGTCCTCATCTGAAGAATGCGTTTTACTTCACTGGGTGTGAGGAAGGTTCTTGTGAATGATACGCACACCACTGGCCTCAGCTGTACCTCAGCAGTGGACCTGCTGCAGATCAGAGGCCTCTTTGCCCAGGGTCCCCTCCAAAAGTGGGGGGGGGGCTCCAACAGCCTTGTACACAGAGGGACACCCTTAGCCCCTCTATCCTTGAGGGCGAGGGGAAGAGGACAGATTACCTGCCTACAGCAGACCCTGTCATGCCAGCTCCAAGCAGCCCCACGGCTCAGGATGGACAGCCTGGTGACCTGGCTGTCCTGGTACCAAGGTCATCAAAGCCTTCCCCCTCCCCCTTCTCCCTTACAATTTATTGAATGTAAATTCAACACATTGTTCTGAACGTCCTTCTGAGTAATGTGAGTCGTATACCAGGAACTAATTTTGTTTTCAGAGGCTGCTTTTATAAATAGGCATTATCATCTAGAAATGGATTTCACACTTGAAGAAGGAGGGGAAAGAGACAGAGGGGACAAAATGTAATAGCTCTGGGAGAGTCTTCTGAGGAAGCAGCTGACAAGCCTTCCCTTGGGCAAGCCGGGACCTCGGCTTCACCTGCTGCCTGCAATCCTGCTGGCTGCTAGCTCAGGGCTGTCTGGGGTCCCTCCTGCCTGGTGAAAGCTTTCAGACAGGGCTGCCTCCCAGTTTTATCTGAGTCCTCACAAGGGTCACTACAGGTTTAAGTGCCTTGGCCTCAGGACAGAAGGAAATCGAGTGAGAAAGTCGGTGGCGAAGGGCCAAGCACCCTACCCCCTCCCATACGGCAGTGCCACGTCATCCCACTGAGAGAGGTGGCTTCCACGGGCCCTTGGGGACTCTGAGCTTCTTTCCAATGACTAGGCCCTTGACCTGAGCCAAGGTACATCAAAGACCAGGAGGGTCTTTTTTCAGTCCATCTTCAACTCACTCCAATGAGGCAAGTACTATTATCATTATTATTGTCATTATCGTTGTTGTTACGGCTTGCGGCATCCCAGTTCCCTGACCAAGGTTTGAACCTGTGCCCCCTGCAGTAGAAGCATGGAGTTCCAACCACTGGACCTCCAGGGAAGTCCCTTGCAAGTACTACTATTATTACTTGTTACAGATGAGGCCCAGAGAAGTCCAAACATTGAGGTTCTCTAGCAACTAAGAGTCAGACACAACTGAGAAACTTCACTTTCTCTTTTCACTTTCATGAATTGGAGAAGGAAATGGCAACCCACTCCAGTGTTCTTGCCTGGAGAATCCCAGGGACGGGGAGCCTGGTGGGCTGCCGTCTATGGGGTCGCACAGAGTAGGACATGACTGAAGCGACTTAGCAGCAGCAGTTACCAAATGTACGAAACAAAGATTTAATATTGCAAAAAATAATCCATGAAGACTTTTAAGCTAAAGGAAGAAAGTGGGACTGTTAAGGACAGGTACTGTCAGTCCTGAAGGGGTAGAGGGTCCCTGATCCCAGACAGACCTAGCAGATCCTCCAACTTTCTCCTTCAGCTTTTCTTTTCCTGGGAACTTTAATAACAGTGACCCTGTTGCCCAGCCCAATCATAGCAAAGTTGATACTTGTTAAGCTATAATGTTTTTATATACACACATGCACAGAGACAGAGAGAGAAACACTTAAAAAAAAAAGAACAAAGAAATGATTAACAGAAACTTTTGATGCAGTGAGATTGGGGAGGACTTGCAGAGGCATTACATACTAGCCATATTCAATTTCTTTGAGTGGTAGGTATTATGGTGTGTGTGTGTGTGTGTGTGTGTGTTTAGTCACTAAGTCTTGCCTGACTCTTTGCAACTCCAAAGACTGTAGCCCACCAGGCTCCCTGTTCATGGGATTTCCCAGTTAAGAAAACTGGAGTGGGTTGCCATTTCCTTCTCCAGATCCAGGAATTGAACCCATGCTTCCTGCATTGGCAGGTGGATTCTTTACCACTGAGCCATTTGGGAAGCCCCATTACTACTACTACTAAGATACTATTATCTGTTTTATATGCTCATCTGTATATATAAAACATTGCCTAGTTGTTAAAACAAAAATAAAAGAGAGAGTGTCCTTAGTTTTTCAACCTTGTCCCCACAACCCTTAGGAAGTCTATTCTGATTCCAGGCTTCTGGAGCATGACATACATATCCAGAGAGTGGGCAGGGACCCCAGAGGCCCCAGGAGGAGAAACTGTCTAGGATGCCTGTGGCTTAACCCTAGGTCAGCTGAGATGTTGCAACTCCCCGTCATGGTGATATTGCTATAGACTGTGTCATTCAGAGGCCAACATCTGGGGGATTTGGTGGAAAAAAGAGAAATTAAGTGTGGGGGTGGAAGGAAATTGGTCAAATCAGCCTAACAAGTATTCAGCATCATCTGGGCTCACAGAAGATGTGATGACGCAAGAGAGTTGGCAGAATGTGACAACACAGCACCGCAACTGTGCCTTCCTGTAACAGGGTGATGTCAGGAAGGTTGCTGGCCCTCGGAGTGGGGCCCCAGGCACTGGGTTAGGCCCAACAGAAGGCTGGACCCAGCAGCCAGAGGCCCACAGTGAGCAGGACAATTTCAGGTGAACTAAGAGACAACTCAGCCCGAACTAGGGTTACATGCTGCTACCAAGAAGCCAGGACCCAGGACCAGAGTCCAGAGGTGGAGAAGAGGTCTAGGCATCTATGGCCTGAGAGCTGGTAGTGCTAGGAGTGAAGGGCAGAGACTGCGGAGGGCAGGAGAGACAAAGGAGATGGGAGTTGGGCTGGCAATACTGCCTTGCTGATGACCTCCTGGGGTCCTGGCCAGGGTGTCTGCAAGCCCCTCCCTCTGAGCCCCCACCCCGACCTGGGCCCAGCTCTGGGTCTCAGCTTCGGGCTGCTGTGGTCTCTGCTGACACAGGATGCACCCAGCCACATCTGCCAAAGGCAGGGAGTATCTCTTCCTCCCTCTGACCACCGCCTTCTGATTTGCTCCCATTCAACATCCCTGCCCGCCTCACCCCTCGAAAACAAGAAGCCCAGAGGTTGTGGCTGAGGAGGAAACACCCACCTGTAGGAGCAGGGGGACAGGGAAGTCAGGCCAAGGGGTGCCCTTCTTTGAGAGTTCGCAGATGCTTCCAACCAAAAGGACTCTGAAATGAAAAAAAGGGAAATAAATGCTTTATGTACAGCCCTGTGTTGATCTCACCACTGGAGCTCTAGAGGGCCCACCAGGGAGGATGTGAGCCTCTTTCCAGGAACTTTGGTCCTCCAAATGGAGACTGAAAACAGAAGTGATCTGTTGGGGGCAGACGTGCCATGTCATCACTGGCAGGGCTGAAGGAGCAGGAGTCCAGCTGGCAGCCAGGAACCACCCTGTCTTGGTGGGGGGCGTGAGCAGCATCCAGCGGGAGGGCAGATGGAAGCAGCTTCCTTGCTGCAGAGGGTGTCGGGAGCTTGACTGTTCCCGTGGCCCCCACTCCAGGTTTTAGGGATGCTTGGAGGAGCAGGGCCAGAGGGTGGTCTGGCAGGCTCTGGAGGGTGGGAAGGAGACCGGCGCCTGGGCGCTGGGGACAGTGCAGTTGGACCTGGCCTCTTGGGATGGCTTTAAAGACAGGTGTCTGGGGTGTATGGTCTGTGGAGCCCGGGTGTAGGTGGAGCAGGTGCTGCAGGGGTTAAATACAGCAATGCATGGCTTTCAAACAGGATGTTTTCTGCCACTTTTAGCTCTTTCCCAGACATGCTCAACACCCCCGGCCTTGGCGAAGGCTGAAGGTGGGCTGACTCTGGTGTCCAGACTCTGGGTCTTAGTGGTATGATGGGTCACCAAGCTGGGGCTGGTCGAATTTCACCCTTCCCACCTTCACCCACACCCAGTGCTACTTGTCTACCCAGACACACACACACACACACACACACACACACACTCTTCCCCCCTTCGCTGACACCAATAGGAAGTAGCTTGGGAGATAACAGATACACAGGTGTCTGACCCTGAGCCCTGGAAAGGCCTTTAAGGCAAACCCCCCAATGGGGAAGGTTCAGACCCTCAGCTTTTGTTTCTCTGCCTCCTAGTGGTCTGCCTAGGCAGGGGGAGGGACAGCCCAAGAAGCATCCAGACCTGGGCTCAGTCCTAGGACTGCCAGCCCCCTAACCTGTGTGCCCCCAAGGAACATGTGAGGAGAGTGTCAGTGGACCCTACTGAGATAACGTGGACATGGCTGACCCTCTCCCAAGGACCATGGGTGGAGGAGGGATACCTGCAGGGCACAGATATGTTGCCACTGCCCCCAGGCTCTCCTCTGCTCCCTCTGCTTGTACTGCCCAAGGGTCCCAGCCAACCAGGCTCTTCAGGATCCTACCCCAAAGCCTTGGCAATCTCCCAGACTCCTGGCTTGCTCTGCAGGAAGTCTGAGGTGAGGGCCAACTGGGTATAGAAAGGACCACTGCCCTCAGCCCCTAAGACACTCAGAAGTCAGGTCTGAGATCCAAGTAGCTCGCCATTCCTGAACTTACAGAGAAAAGTGTGTGCGTATCTACCATGCGCCAGACTGCTAAGCTTCCCACCTGGGATCTCATGTAACCTCCTAACCGTCCCGCAAGATGCAGAGCAGTCCCATTTTACAGATGGAAAAACCAAACTCCAGGTAGGGCACTTTGAGACTTGCCCAGGGTCCCACGGCCAGACCAGCAGTGAAGCCAGGGGCCAGGCAAGGATGGGCTGCCTGCAATGGCCGATAAAGGGCGGCCCTCTTCTCCTGGGCGCTAGTATTCACTCCCGCCCTGCTCCAGATTCCTCCTGTGCACTCACTCATTTAATCCTCACAACAACCTCTAGGCATGGAGAAACTGAGGCACAGAGAAGATGATTATCTTTGGAGCCCAGATTTGAACTGAGGCAGCTGAGCCCCGCATCTCCACTCTGCCACCTTTCCTAAGGGACATAGCTCAGTGGTTTCCTCCCCCTAAGCCCTGGACTCCCCTCACCTCCACAAAGTCAGGGAGGAACAGACAGGACCATCCCCAGGTCACCACGGAAGAATGTCATGGCTCTTTTTTTCCCAAGGCTCCCAAATCAGCCAGGATCTCTCTTCATCCTGGCAACCCTTTTCATCCAGGAAAACCCCCATCAAAAGGTGGAGCTCTCCTCCCCAGGCAACTTTGCACTGCTGGGTGGTCCTTATAGGAAAGATGGTCCTGTAGGTCCAAGTTCACGGAAAGTGGGGTGAAGACACAGGGTAAAAAAAGGACAAGTGGAAAAAAACAACTTAATACTACCCCCTTTGCCACATCATACAACCCCCACCCCAATTCATGTTCTGAGTGTGAGAACATCCCACTGCCTTTGCTGGGACTGTCCCCAGAGCCACCCCCTCCTGCCCCTGCCTTAGAAATACCCATGCCCCTAGCACTGAGCCTCAGAGAAGCAGAGGGGGAGTGGTTCAGCTCTGCAGAAAGCCCCTGGCTTCCACTCCTCCAGGCTCTGCATCCCACATCAAAACCCCTGCCTGAGTCTGACCCCAGGTCTGACCCTGCCTTAGCAAGAAATGAGGAGATAACATATTTCCTTCCAGTCATCGAAGCCACAACCACCGCCTCTCCCACACGTCTGCCCGGCAGCTCACACAGCAGGCACCCCATCTTCCAGTGGCTTCTGCTGAATGGACGACCCCATGCAGAGTTTCGCTTAGGACAGTCTCCTGGGGTTGGGGCTGCAGGGTATCTGGAGCAGAGCCCTCATAAGACAAGGATCGATTTGCCGCTGGGCCAGGTTTAACTCTGCTGCCGTCACTGAACCTCCTCGGACTCCTGAGGGCGGCAAAGCTGTGACTCTGGGAGGACCAAGCAGTGGACAGAGGTCTGACCTCTAAGGTCTTTTCCAGGTCTGAAAGTGTGCAACTCCCAGGCCAAATTCCCACCATGATGAGGCCTTAAGATCAGTCAGGAATGAAACTCCCTCACTGTGTTCTCTCCCCGACCCTCCAAGGAACAGGTGAGGCCCCTTCACCCTCAGATGCTAAGGCCCAGGAAGAACAGGAGGGATGTGGCCCCTTGCAAGGGTCCTGTGGGGACTGGGAGCCTAGGAGCGGGCTCCCCGCTTAGCTGTGCTGGGAATGGACTGATCAGAATGGGCTTTCTAACTGTGAACATTAGCTCAAAGCTCCCTCTCCTTCTGGAAAGAAATGGAAAGCTATGTGATTTCCCAGCAGAGGGGGAGAAAATTCCTTCTCTTCCTAAAATTGGCACACATGGAGTCAACCACACATCGGGCTGTCTCTGGAGGGGGTGAGCCTGTGCACACGCCAGCCACGATTGCACATGTGCTTATGTCTGCACGCCCTTTTCTTGTTGCTTTCATTTCATCATCCTTGCAACTCTGCCCATAGAGTGCCGAACACTGTATGACCTACCCAAGTTTTTACCTGTCATCTCTTCATTCTGGTATAATTTAGGCTCAGCTTAGTCTCATGGCCAGTTGGGGTCATGCCCTTTCTTCCTTCTCTCCCATCCCCAACATATACCCACATTGTTTTTCCAGAACAATCTCAGCATTGCCTTCCGGAAGAAGCTGAGAGGAACAGAGTGGACATGAGAGCAATGGGAGAGGAAAGTGCACTGCAGAGTTAGAACTCGGCCTAACACTTTCTTCCCCCACCATCCCCTCAGTTCCTACACACACACACACACACACACACACACACACAAACACACACGGTGAGAGCATTTGGAAATTATATTCTGCAGACTACAATGTCCAAAGTAAAACCCAATGGATACCAGTCATCTCAGAATATCTCAAGATTGAAAGGAAACTTAACATCTCCTAGTCCAACCATTTTAAATCCCTTCTATAATATTCTAGCCTGTATTTAAATATCTTTTCTGTTGGAGAACTATCTCCCAGGCCAACCCATTCTCTTTGGATGGCTCTAGAAAGTTTTTCATTATGCACAGATGAAAGAGCCCCAGGAGTTTTCAACTACTGGTCCTAGACCAGCTCTTCACAGCCATCTAAGATGAATCTATCAGGCCACTCCCACACGGTCTCTTGAGGAGGGGTCGACAGGGCCACCGTATGATGCTACCACACACAGCAGAAAAAGTAACCCATTCCTCACCTGCTGGAAAATTGTCATGAAAAAAATAGAAAAACTCTGCAAAGTTTATGATGCAATGAGGTTTCAGGGGAGAAGCAGAGGAAGCTAGCCTGGCTACATTTCATTTTGATTTAGGCTTCATACACATCCCAGGTATGGTCATGATTCCCACCAGGGCAGTGAATAAGGTGGTCATGCAGACAGTGTCTGCCTCCTTGGCCTTCACCTGGAAAGAAGCTTCCAGCCTAAGAAAAGGGCCTATGGAAGAGTGTGAGTAGCTACATAACCTCTTCCAAGCTTTTCTGCCACCTCCGTCTCAGGCTTAGCTATTTCCAGGGAAGGCTGACCCCCAGCACTGTGGCTCTAGGAACAGGGTTGAGGTGGATCAAACTGTTTAATTGCTGACTGAAGCATGGGAAATGAAGTGGCTGATGACCCAGCGGTTTCAGGAATAACTTTTCTTCTGAAAGTGCTTCTTAATTAACTTTTTGGGGACTATACCTCACTCTTGAGAACCTGATAAAGGTCATGGACTGACTGACTGCTAGTGTCAAGAGGTAGTGGGTCACTGCACAGAAGCCATGCCACAGGCTCCCACTCTACTGGACATTCACCAGGACTGTTCCTCGGCCGACTGTCCTGTCATCCTTGGGAGAGCTGGCAGCTTCTTGGAGCTGAGCAGAACCCACAGGCAGGAGTCCACGAGGTTCTAGGCAGTGGAACAGGAGATTCATAGTTTACTTAGATATGTTTCCACTTCTTATCAACAATTATTCCTGCAAGCTGCTTTTTTTTCCAGTGGAAACTCAGCCCTCAGCTTTGTCAACAAGATCTCTGGGTTGATTAGTGCTCTCCAGGTAACTTCCGGAAAGTGTGGGCAGTGACGGTGACTAGTGAAGCATAGGGAACCAGCCCGTGCGTAGCTGCAGCCCAGCGTCTCTGGTTTCCTAGCAGAAGAAAACTGAGACCCCCACAGGGGAAGCAAGTGGTCCTCCTTGCTTTTCTTCTGGGATCAATGCGATCTTTATATCACTCAGCCTCTTCCTGCACTGCAGGAAAGGTAGTACCCAAGCCCCAGGTCCTGCCAGCTCCAAGCAAGATACTCCGGATCCTTGGTATCACAGCCCTTGCTCAGCTCCACAGTCACTTGGCCAGCCTGACACCTTGGCCACCTGACTACCGTCCCGCTTCCCCCAGAACCCCTCCCCATGTCCTGATCTACAAATAGAGAAGTGAGCGCTCCCAGGTCTCAGGCGGTCACGGGGACCAAGTTCTCCACGCAGCACTCAGCACGGTGCCCAGGACACCAGAGATTTATATGTTTGCTCTCATTATTACAGCAGTTACTGTTAGTACAGCCACGAAGAGTTCAGGACCCAGAGAGGTCAGGAAGTCTGCTCTCGATCCCAAAAGCCCCACCCCAAACAAACATTGCCCAGAAAGCCACATTTCTTAACTGGGAAAAAACCGACCACCCCACCCATTGGCTGTGGCTCCCAAAAATCTGGCTGCTAGGGGCGGGGAGAATGGGTTGCTCTCTTCTCTCCCCAACAAGCAGAGAAGCTGAGCTACACATTTGGACTTTTCCTCCACAGGGAAGATGACACCGTGGCTACCAAAGTGTCACCAATTACTAATCACTTCTACTCATCGCCGGTCCTTTTCCTCTCTCACCCCGAGTCTCTCTCCTACCTCCTTCGTCGTCCAGGGCTTATCAAGCATCTGTTCTCTCCTCAGTGGGACACTGGCTCAGCATACCATGGCATCCCTGTCTGTTCTCAGGGCAGTGGCATTTCCTCACCCCACTCCTGCCCCTCTGCAGGCAGCAGAAGGCTTCAGAAGCTAGTGGTTCGGTCATGGCCCCAAACCTAGGCACTGGGCTGGTTCTGATTTAGTGGGCCTGGACTCCTGACTGCTCCCCACTCTTGGCAGCCCTGGAAAGCCATACATGGATCCCAGGACAGATTCTGAGGCCTGTGTCAGAAATCTACGAGGGTCCCCAGGTTCTCTGAGATAGGCAGGGCTAGGTAACTCTCCACGAGTCCCATGTCGAGTCCCATGTTAGTGTGTGTTAGTCGCTCAGTTGTGTCTGCTTCTTTGCAACCCCACGGACTGTAGCCTTCCAGGTTTCTCTATCCATGGAATTCTCCAGGCAAGAATACTGGAGTGGGTAGCCATTCCCTTCTTCAGGGGATCTTTCCCACCCAGGAGTCGAACCTGGGTCTCCCGCATTGGCAGGTGGATTCTGTACCATTTGAGCCATGAGGGAAGCCTCATTTACCCAAAGACATCCTGTCTGTCTTCAGCATTATTTGCGAGGAGGTGAACATTCCTCCTGTATTTCTGAGGCTTCTCAGGAAGAGGCCAAGCTGGGAGGTTCCCATTTACTTTCAAGGGCAGGCCTAGTCACCCCCAACTTGCTCCTCAGTTCCCATGTAGAATGATGTCCTCCAGAGAGCTTTTCCAGAGTTTCAGTCTGGTCAGAATTCCAGCCATCCTGCTGTGTAGACTTCTTCTTGGGGACCCTACTGGAGGAGCAGGGAGGCCACGGCATTTCTTCTTGGCCTTTCACTGTGATGGCCATTGGTTCTGGTCTCTGATGCCTTATCTCTGACGGTGACCCTTGCCTGGTTTTAGGCACTGACTATACAGCAAGCCCTACACAAGGAGTCAGAGACACCATGGTAAGCCACACAGAGGCCCAACCTTGTGAAGCTTACTGTCTACAGAGAGAAAAAGACAGGAATCTTCAACTCAGATCTGGGCTGCAAAGCAGGTAAGCACAGGTGTGACGGGAGCAGGGGGGGAGCACCTGGCCTGGTCTTGGAGAGGCAGAGACGCTCTTCAGAGGATGTCACTTCTCTGTCTCCCAGCTGAGACAGGAAGGACCATAGTTCTAACAAGATAGTGGTGAGAGGGTAGAGAGAGGTCAGGCAGGTGATACCGAATGAGCAAAGTCTTCGAGGCAAAAGGGAAAGAGCATGCTGGAGGCAGAGAAACTAGTTCTATATGGCTGGCTGGCTGGGTGGGGGGCACCAGGAAGAAAGAAACCAACCAACCACACTCATTTCAGTCGGAAGGAAATTCCATTCTTTCCACTACTGAGTACTTCTACTAGTAAACCCGCTGACTCTCAAATACCAGGAATTTTAAATTGTTGCAGTGGTATTTTGCAACCAAAGACTTTCAGACTCCATTCAGATTCCCGTTCCAACCTGAATCAACCTTGAGTTTTGTGAAGGAAGTAAAAACAGGCCTCCTACTCTATGGCTCATGGAGAACGGACCCTTGGGTCAGCTGGGCAGCGGGCCTCTCTGCACTGACTCTTTGCCCTGGGAAGAAGACCATCAGTAATTTTGTGGGAAAGGCAAGGTGGAGGGGAGAATTCTGGAAAATCCAGCCCAGTTAAATAAGAAAATGTGAGAGAAAGCCGAAAGAGAGAAGAAAAGGTTCAACAAGGGCAGACGGAAGCTGTGAACAACTCAGCGGCATGTCACCAGCCAATCCTTATTTAATGCATCAATCTGTCTAGGGCAGCCAGGTACGGTTAACAGGCACAGGGAGAGCTGACTTACCACACACCCGACCGGTCCCCAGACCTGTGTCCACCAGCCAGCTTGGCTCACTCCTGTCTCCCAGTCCACAAGGTCACTTCCTTGTTCCCAGGAATCCCTCACACACGACGGTCACAAACAGCTGGCACCGGGGACACGTGCAGGAAGTCCCCTGCACCTGCCAGCCCGTACCCCAAGTCCAGAAGTCCATGCTCGCTGCTGATAGCCCTTAGAGCTATCACTGAAGATAACCCTCTTGCTTCGCTGTTTCAGGCCAAACCACTGGAGGATTCTTCCCTGGGGCCACAAAGTGGTAGGAAATAGCAACTTTTGTCTTAACCCTTGAACTCTCTCCAAACTAAAACTCTCTCCCCCGCCCCCACCCCTTGGCCATCTTCCTCTTCCTGTTTTTCTTTGGTACCTGGGGCAAAGATGGAACTGATTTGCTGCACAGAATGCCATTCATTGCTGCCCAGATAATCATAATGGTGTGATCACTCACCTAGAGCTGGACATGCTGGAATGCTAAGTCAAGTGGGCCCTAGGAAGCATCACTATGAACAAAGCTAGTGGAGGTGATGGAATTCCAGTTGAGCGATTTCAAATCCTAGAAGATGATGCTGTGAAAGTGCTGCACTCAAAATGGCAGCAAATTTGGAAAACTCAGCAGTGGCCACAGGACTGGAAAAGGTCAGTTTTCATTGCAATCCCAAAGAAAGGCAATGCCAAAGAATGCTCACACTACCACACAATTGCACTCATCTCACACTAGCAAAGTATTACTACTAGCTAGCAAAGTATTACTCAAAATTCTCCAAGCCAGGCTTCAACAGTACATGAACCATGAAATTCCAGATGTTCAAACTGGATTTAGAAAAAGCAGAGGAACCAGAGATCAAATTGCCAACATCCGTTGGATCATTGAAAAAAGCAAGAGAGTTCCAGAAAAATATCTTCTGCTTTATTGACTATGCTAAAGCCTTTGACTGTGTGGATCACAACAAACTGGAAAATTCTGAAAGAGATGGGAATACCAGACCACCTGACCTGCCTCCTGAGAAATCTGTATGCAGGTCAAGAAGCAACAGTTAGAACTGGACATGGAACAACAGACTGGTTCCATATCGGGAAAGGAGTACATCAAGACTATATATCATCACCCTGCTTATTTAACTTCTATGCAGAGTACATCATGAGAAACGCTGGACTGGATGAAGCATAAGCTGGAATCAAGATTACCGGGAGAAATATCAATAACCTCAGATATGCAGATGACACCACCCTTATGGCAGAAAGTGAAGAAGAACTAAAGAGTGTCTTGATGAAAGTGAAAGAGGAGAGTGAAAAAGTTGGCTTAAAGCTCAACATTCAGACAACTAAGAGAATGGCATCCAGTCCGATTACTTCACGGCAAATAGATGGGGAAACAGTAGAAATAGTGACAGACTTTATATTTGGGGGCTCCAAAATCACTGCAGATGGTGACTGCAGCCATGAAATTAAAAGATGCTTGCTCCTTGGAAGAAAAGTTGTGACCAACCTAGACAGCATATTAAAAAGCAGAGACATTACTTTGCCAACAAAGGTCAGTCTAGTCAAAGCTATGGTTTTTCCAGTGGTCATGTATGGATGTGATAGTTGGACTATCAAGAAAGCTGAGCACTGAAGAATTGATGTTTTTGAACTGTGGTGTTGGAGAAGACTCTTGAGAGTCCCTTGGACTGCAAGGAGATCCAACCAGTCCATCCTAAAGGAAATCAGTCCTGAATATTCATTGGAAGGACTGATGCTGAAGCTGAAACTCCAATATTTTGGTCACCTGATGTGAATAACTGATTAATTTGAAAAGACCCTGATGCTGGGAAAGATTGAAGGCAGGAGGAGAAGGGGACGACAGAGGATGAGCTGGGTTAGATGGCATCACCGACTCAGTGGACATGAGTTTGAGTAAACTCCGGGAGTTGGTGATGGACAGGGAGGCCTGGCGTGCTGCAGTCCATGGGGTCGCAATGAGTTGGACCTGACTGAGCGACTGAACTGAACTGTGCCATTTGGTGCTGCCTCGGGGCATGGGAGGAGCTGAGCCCGGCTCTCCAATGCAAAAACCTCTTTCCCTCCTTGGCAGTCAGCCGTCTGCAGCCCCCCAGCTGCCCACCTGGACCTCCACACCATGTAACAGAGTTTCCACTACCTTCACTCAACATTCTGGGCAGAGGCAAACAGCCCTGGACCTGCTCAGGGCCTGCACTTGGTGAAAGGAGCCCTGAGTGAAACAGCATCCAGCTGGCTGGGCAGGCTGCACACTGTTGGCCACTAGTCAGGCCGCCCACTGGCAGCGCCCTAGGGAAGAGGGCCGGTGCTTGTGGTCATCATGGTCCTTTGGGGGAGAGGTGGCACCCCTCCAACCACTGCTTCCCCTTTATGCCCTGACCCCTCACTTTCCCCAGAACTCCCCCTGGCCTGAAAAACAATTCTGCAGCCAGGCTCATCAGGAGCCTAGGATTGAAGTTTAACAGAGACAAAAATAATTCTCTTGAGTGAGCTATTTTCTGCCCAGCTTGGGGAACAATGGCTCAAGGTAACAGGCAGTGGAGGGAGGTGTGGAGAGGAGGCTGGCCTCCAGCTATCCATTGATTTAGGGCCTTCTCCATGCCCATGCCATGGAGTGGGAGTTTCAGGGAGGTGGAGACCTTAGTCAGGGGCTCTGGACTTACTGGCTGTCCCCCTTACCGCACACCCTTACCTGTGGATATCAGGTGAGAAGTGAGAGCGGCAAGTAAGGGAAGGCCTGGGGGAGCCAGGGGTTCCTGCACTCCGAGTTGCAGGCCTTCATGGCTACTGCTCTCTTGTGGAATGGAAGGAAAAAATATCAAACACTGCTACTTAACCAAGCCTCAAAAAGGGGTTTCTATATCTGTTCACCATCTTACAGGAGTGCTGTATCAGCTGAGATTCAAACATATGTTACAAAAACCGTTATATTTCATACCAACGCTGGCTATTAGTTTACAATTCTTCTCCCAGGTGTTTAAGAGGGGGAGGAAGCCTACATTCAGGGGCACAGTGGAAGGCTGTGAAAACATTCTGAAGTGTAACATGTGGAGAGTGAGCCCTTCTCCGTGAGGTCACAAGACAGCAAGTAGCATGACATCCTCATAGCCCAGGAGAGCCCACAGTGCTGGTAGGGTTTCAGACAAGGCTTGATAAGCATCATTCATTGACTGCCAAGCCCAACCCCAAAATGCCACTTTTTTTTTTGGCCTCAAGATCTTTTCTTTGACCATTAAGAAAAGGAAACTTTTGTTTTCTCTACACTGAACTTTCCTTCTAATATCTATAGGAAAAATATCTGACTGGGAAGACAGAGTAAGGGAGGAAGGAGGGGAAAAGGAAGGAGAGAGGGAGAAAGATAAGGAGGAAAGGGGAGGATTCATTCAAGGCCTATCAGATGGAAAGATTTCATTATTACTCTCCAGGAAGAAGCACTCTGCATTGTGAAGTATCATGCAATGGGACTGTACCCATGGAGAGGGATCACTCATGGCATTAGTAATGAATTCTGTGCACACTAGGGCTTTCCTAGTCCCCCTCCAGGTAACAGTCATCTGTTAAAAGAAACTACCAGAGGATACACAGGAAGCTAAACCTGACCATGAATGAGTTCGGTTTGTCACCCCCCTCCCCATCACCACCAGTGAGTATACATTTTTAAGTCACTTGTCAGTGTCTAAAAAAATAGAGAGATTTCACTTTTGAAAAAAACCTGGGTGTCCAGCTTCCTATTAAAAAAAGGGACATTTTGGCCACACTGTTCTGCAATTCTAGGCAACCTGCTGGCCTGAAGTGGGGTTGCCTCTCTAGAACAGGCTTGTGCCCTCCACTCCATCCCACCAGGGTTTGCACTCGCTGTTACCCACCTGGCCCTCATCCCTGGAACCAGCCCCCAGTGACAGCTGAGCTCTGTGGTCAGGGAGACAGTTGAGCAAAGAGGTTCTGGGAGGCAGCCTGTGTGTTAGTCTCTCTGCTGCTGCTGCTGCTAAGTCGCTTCAGTCGTGTCCGACTCTGTGCGACCCCACAGACGGCAGCCCACCAGGCTCCCCCATCCCTGGGATTCTCCAGGCAAGAACACTGGAGTGGGTTGCCATTTCCTTCTCCAATGCATGAAAGTGAAAAGTGAAGGTGAAGTCACTCAGTCGTGTCCGACTCTTCATGACCCCATGGACTGCAGCCCACCAGGCTCCTCCATCCATGGGATTTTCCAGGCAAGAGTACTGGAGTGGGGTGCCATTGCCTTCTCTGGTTAGTCTCTCAGTTGTGTCCAACTCTTTGTGACACTATGGACTGTAGCCCACCAAGTTCCTCTGTCCATGGAGTTCTCCAGACAAGAATACTGGAGAGGGTAGCCAATCTCTTCTCCAGGCAGACCCAGGGGTCAAACCCCAGGTCTTCTGCATTGCAGGCAGATTCTTTACCATCTGAGCCACCAGGGAAGCCCAGGCAGCCTGCCTGGGTACAAACCCTGCCTTCCCTCCTTGCCAGCCATGTGACTAGAGCCAATGACCTGGGCTCTCTAAGCTTCTGTTCCCTCACCTATCCAGTGAGAAAAATAACAATGCCTACCTCATTTGTCTATGAGGATTAAATGAGACGATGTGTGTAAAGTGCTCAGCACAGCACCTGGTGCATGGCTCCTTCTCAGTAAGTGCTGGTGTTTGTTATTATGAAAACGGTTCAATAACTGGAAGGATTCATCTCATGTTTTAGTCACATGAAGCAATTGTCCTTCAACTGTCCTTTTTAGCTTAAGGGACCCAGTCTACCTACAAACCTATTTCCACCCAATAAACTATTGAGTGTATCTGTGATGAGTTAGGTATCTTAGGTGTCGCGTGGAGTGATGACACCTTGGACATGGGATTCAGTTCTGTTCTTGAGGGCTCACAGCACAATGCGGGGAATGGACAACTGAACAGCCATAGACTCGTCCCCTCCCAGCCCTGCCCTGCTACTGGAGAGCGTGGGTTTCAAAGGAGAGCAGGAATGCATCTGACTCTTCTCTGTCTAGGTTCTACGCCCTCCCAGAGCCTTACTGAGAGACACTGAGGGGGAAATTAACTCCATTTCACCTCCAGTTTCTCATTTATGAGTTCTTCCCTACACCCAGGTTAGCACAATTCCATTTCAACAAAGCCATTCAGATCTCAGATGGCGATCATTACAATGGAATTTTACCTGAGGCAGCCCATCCCCCACTTCTTAACAGGGCACCCAAGAAGTTGGCGCGCTTGCCAAAGAGGCTGGGCAGAAGTAACTTCCCACCTCTGGCAGAAGTCCGGAAATTCAGAGTCTTTTGGAACAAAGAACTCTGCCCTGAAGGTGTTTTGCAGCATCACCCTGGCCGGTCTGGAACTGTCCCATTCACCCTCCACTGGCACCCCCTGCTGCCTCTTTCCAGCCCTCTTCAGATGGGAAGGGGAGGGAAGGGGAGGAGACAGAGGAGCCTGAGCTCCCTCTGGCTTGGGGAGACAGGACCCTGTGCAGAAAAGGCGGTGGGCAGGGGAAGAATGACCACACGTCGGGTCTTAGAAAGACCTGAATTTAAGTTCTAGCTCTCACTTGGAAGTTTGGTGGTTTGGGGCAAGAAATTTAGCCCTTTAACTTCCTGGAACTCAGTTTCTTCATCTGTATGGTGGGGATAACAATATTACCTACCTCACAGGATTATTGAGATGCATACACGAAAAGATGCATGAAAGACATTTAACCCAGTGCCTGGACCATATAAAATTATAGTAACCTTTTGGTTTATTATAATTATCAGCTATTATATAATATGTTAGACTCAAAAGGGTCAAAGGTTGGCGTAGAGAGAGACATTCAGGGAGAGTTGGGGGTGGGGGTGGCTGAGGATAGGCGGGGCCCTGCCACAGAGCCCAGCCTGGGCCTGGTGACCAAGATGAGGCCCAAGGCACAGGCGCCCGCCTGCTCTTGGAGCTGACAGGCACAGACTAGATGGGTAATTACAGGATTGTGGGCTGGGGTGGCCCATGCAACTGCCCAACCAGCCACATTCTTTTGTTTCGTGGGTGGCTGGGTGGGTGGGCAGCTGGCTGTTTATATAGCTGCCAGGACACTGAATACATCTAATACCGTTTAAACCAGCACCCATCCTCCCCCAGGCAAAATATTCAACCCTTGGAAGGGGAAGGGGTTCTCTGTGGGCATTCTTCACCTTTCCACACGGCACTGCCTCTGTTCTCTTCAATTCATCTTCCAGATACTCCCTGCTCTCTAATCGGACAAGTTAGAGAGTCAAAGAACAAGGCCAGACTCTGAACAGTTGGTCAGTGGAGACTATTAACTTCAATTCACTTCACTTGGAGTCTTTAAATGATCAAGAAGCCTGAGACACTCGTAAATCCCACCACTGTTCCCAGCCCCATGTGCTCTGCTTAGCCAGCACACACACAATTCTGATACTTCCACGTCTTGTTCTTAAAATCAGTGCTCAGGGAAAATATCCATCCCTCCCAATCCACTTGGCAGGAAGGCAATTCAGGAAGTATTAACTGAGCATCTGGTATGTTCTCAGCCCCGATATCAGCCTTTGGTTGAAGTGAACAAAACCCCAAGTGGTGGGGAGGATGTGGAGCCGCTGGATCCATCCCCCACTGTTGGTGGAAGCCCAGTGAGGAAGGACTTCAGCTGCACCTGGGGACCCTGCATGGGGCTCTCAGAGTCAGGCTGTGGCATTTACAGGACCACCTGTGCACAACACATCAGACAAGCACATGCATAAAGCCAGAAACCAGGTCCTTAGGTTGAAAATTATACAATTACTATAGCCGAAAGGGACTTTGGAAGCTCACCTAGTGTAACTTCTTCCTTTTAGAAATGAAGATTATATCAAGTGTTAAAAAGGATGGAGAACAATAAGAACTTTTATCTGCTACTTAAAGGAGTGTTTTTGGTACAACCATTGTGGAAGACAGCTGGTGCTATAGAGTAGTGCCAGACATGGAATGCCATGTGCCCAGAGAAATGCCTACACACGCACCAGAAGACAACCATAGCATATTCCCGGCAGTATTAGCTGATCAAATAGCCCCAAACTGGAAAGAGCCCAAATGTTCATCAACAAGAGGAAAGATACAAATTGCAGCATATTCTTAACAGAATACAACGCTGTGGTGAAAACAAATCAACATATCTGTGTGCTTCGACATGGATGAATCTCAGAAACATGAGACTGAGTGAAAAAAGCGCATCACAGATAACACACATGTATGTAAACTCAAAAGACACATTGTTTGTAAAACAGAGATGGTAACTTGCGAAGGAAACCAAGGACCCATTAAGTAAAATTCATATTAGTTTCGCTGGTGGGTAGAGTGAGGAAGGGGATGTAAAAGGGAAGAGGAAAGTGGGTTTTAAAAGGTTTTGAAATTGTTCCACTTCAAACCTGGGTGGTAGGTACCACATACATTACACTATTTTTTAATCTGTACATAGGACTACTTGTACTCTTGTGTATATGATACATTTAGTTTAAAAAAATAAGACTCTGAGCCCCAGAGAAGCTAAACAACTTTTCTAAGCTCATCAATGACAGAGAAATCAAGTTACTCAGTCTGAGTTTAGCCATTCCTGGATTCTAAAACGCCCTCTCACAATGATGAGTTTCTGGTCTAGTAAATTTAAAACAATTGCAAGAGTCTTTTTGTACTGTTAAATTGCCAGTGTCTTGCATAGTGCCTGGCACATGGTAGGTAAACCTCAGCAAATATCTACTGAGTGTCTGCACACACTCTCTCTTCCAGGGCTTACTTCGAGCCAAGTGCTTGGCTTGTATCATCTGTAATCCTCACACGACTCTGCAAGGGAGTTACTCTCCTTCCAGTTTACAGAAAAGGAAACTGAGATTCTGAGAGACCAAGAAACATGCCCAAGGTCACAAGCTACAAAGTGACAAAGCCAGAATTTAAACCCAAGTGTGTCTGACTCAAATCCAGTGTTTCTCCTGTCCTATGAGGTTGCTAATAACACTACCTGAGATTTCATTCATTCACCAAGAAACTCTGAGAATCCCACTGAAGGACAGGTTGAGTGCTTCCTACTGTCTCCAGGCTCTGGTGCCTGGAGTGGTTTGCACAGCCAGGCCCAACACCGGCACGCGGTGTAGAGCAGTGCCTGCATGCGTGCTAAGTCGTTTCAGTCGTGTCTGAGTCTTTGCAACCCTATGGACTGTAGCCCTCCAGGTTCCTCTGTCCATGGGATTCTCCAAACAATACTGGAGCGGGTTGCCATGCCCTCCTCCAGGGGATCTTCCCTGCCCAGGGATTGAACCTGAGGTTCTAACATCTCCTGCATTGATAGGAGGGTTCTTTACCACTAGAGCCACCTGGGAAGCCCATAGAACGGTAATCACAGGTAAACTTTACAGTATGGGGCAGGTTACTGCATCTTTACTTTAAAGCTTGGTTTTCCATATACATGCTGGAGAGAATACAGTAAGTCCCCTACATACGAACCTTCAAGTTGTGAACTTTCGAAGATTAGAATGTGTATTCGCATATCCAGTCATATGTGAATGGAGTTGTAGCTTGCCCTCCATCTCCTATTGTTGATGATCCCTCAGCTCTACCGTCTCCCACCTCCTCTCCCTCCTCTAGTTGGTAACTCTTCTTGCCTGTTCACTCGATGCCAGTCCCTGTATGCCAGCAAGCCATTGTACCAGACTACTGTACTTTTCAAGGTATTGCACTGTAAGATTAAAAAGGTTTTCTTTATATTTTGTATTTGTTTTTTATATATTATTTGTGTGAAAAGTATTATAAACCTATTACAGTACAGTGCAATATAGCTGATTGTTGTTAGTTGGGTACCTAGGCAAACTTTGTTGGGCTTACAAACAAATTGGACTTAATGTGCTCTCAGAACAGAATTCACTAGCATGTAGGGGGCTTACTGTACTAGTAACTTAATTCAAAGAAAAGCTAGAAAAGCTGGGAAGATGAAAGGAGACAAGGAGAGTAATCAGCACAGTGTCTGGCAGAGGCTGTCAGGTGAGGCTGGAATCCAATTCTCTTTGCATGTGTGTAGGTCCAGGAGTGTCCTTAAGGGACAGCCAGGAGAGGAAGAGGTAAACAAAGTGAGACTAGCTCCCAGTTGACCTATGGGACAATGGTCTCTTCTTCCTTAGTAGACTTAGCATTTAGATGCTCACCAATAAAGTGACTTGTTTGAAATTGAGTTTATTTGCCTTCCAGGCCATCTAAGTCTTGTTTTATCCATGCAATCTCTCCACACGGGTTCTTGTCTGCTGTTTTTACCCAAGTAAGGAACCCAAGAAAGTGGGACAGGCACCAAGGTCTGAGGCTCTAGCAGAGGGGGACTTCTTCTGAGAGACCACTGTCCCCAGAGTAACCTTTGGGCAGACTGAACTCACTCCCAGGTCACCTCCTTCAGATTGGTGTGTAAGTCCAAATTTGCCACTCAGGAACATTTCTGCAGGCCCACGTATGATGTGCAAGGCAGGCCCCGCGTGCCTGTGGCCGCCTGCTGAGAACAGAGGTGTCAGGTTGCCCGGAGGCTAAGACAGACCCAGTGTGGGTCCTGACTCTCCCACTCACCAGCTGTGTCACCTTGACTTAACCTCCCTGAGTCTTGGTCTCCCATCTGTAAATGGAACCTGGTTGTGGTTCCCATGTCACAGGCTCTGGCAGGTCTGGGAGGCCGTGCTCCACCTGGTACCATGGAGCCAAGCATGAGGTGAGTCGCTGTTCCTGGAGCTACAGCCTCAGCGCCAGCAGGTGGCACACACTGAGCATCTCACTAGCAGAGCTCTGGGCCTCGTGGGTGCTCCACAGGGCCTGGAAAGTCACACCTGTCCTCAGAAGGCCAGTGAGAGGAGCAGCTTTCCAGGGTGCTGCCCACGCTACACTTTCCCGCCAGTGTGGCTGCCAACGCCCTGCTCAGGACCAGGTCTCTCCCCTGTGCAGAATGGGGACTTTGTGTGGCATCTGGTTCTGGGAACACTGCTCAGTCTATTCCTCGGCACGGGACCTGTCCAGCAGGTTTGCAAAGGCATGACACATGCTCAGACTCCTCGAGAGTCTGCTATTTTTGCCTCTGGCTCCTGCCATGTACCCACCAGCCTGTCACCCCTGCCACCCCAGGAGGTCTCTCCTCTCCCCTCCCCACAAGTTGTTTCAAAGGGTAGGACTTCCCAAGAGGTCTTCACCTGCCCTTTTCATTTGCCAATGATGAGAACGACTTCCTTCCTGCCACAGTAGACAGTGTTTGCACACAGTCATCAAGGAGGCTCCACCCCCACATCCCCGTCACTCTCAGAATGAACCTCTGGGGATTCTCCAGGGAACCCACCCTGAACATCTGGGCCACCAAGACACAGGACTCAGACGGCAAGGCGGTTTCTCTTCCACATGTCACCATTTCAGGATGCAGCGACTGCCACCAACGCCTTTTAGTTTGGGTTGAGCAACAACAGTCTGTCCCCACCCTGGACCATTTCCCCAATAGTCAGACCTGCTAAGAGTCAAACTCCAGCGTCCAGGGGACCCGACTCCATCGCCTGCTCTGCAGCTTCTCTCGGCTCCTACCTCCACTTCACTTACTATATCCTGGGAACCTGATTACAAGTGACCCGTGCCCTGTATCCACATGGCAAGGTTTGACTACCCTTCCGTTTCTGGTTGTCTACCCACGTGAATCCTGAGCTTTCCTGCCAGACGGCATGGCCCCTGGAGGTCTGGGAAGATGCATGGACAGAATGAAGAGGCTGTAGACTTGGGTGAAAAGGGAAGAGGAAGCGTGAGGCTGGGTCTTGTCTCCAGGATAAATCCCGGTTCCCCCAGGGGCACCTGAAGGGGAGTTGGCAGGCCTTCCTGTCCCTGTCTGAGGTAGCGGTGGAGCAGGAAAACCAAAGGTGAGGCCGGTCACAAGTCAAGGGTGTAGGAAAGTCATGGGGAAGGGAAAGGGAGTGAATGGTAGGCTGGTCCTGAGAGAGGGGAGTGAGGAACAGCACCGTCCTCAGGGTGAGACTGCACTTGGCGGTAATGCCGCATTACAGGTTACCCCCGACTTCCCTTCATCATTAAGCCCCACCCCCATCTTCTCCTCATTAAGCCCACACTCGGCTGTCTTTCCTTCCACACCAGGGCCTCCATGGGGTCTGTGGTGGGGTTCGTTAGAATGCCTTAATATTCCAATTTGTCCTGAACAACTTGGGTTTCTGTCTATTGTCCCGACAGAACTATTCATCTCACCTCTTTCGGTCCCAGTTCGGGCAATAAATTATACAATCACTCTCTCTAGCACATCCAAGAGGGGACTGACACAGAAAGTCAATGGGGAATCAGAGCAAAGTGTAACTAGAAGTATCAAGACCATACCGGTCCCAAGCGACAGCCTGGCCGGCTTCTGCCCAGCTGGATCTCCTAAGAACAGGACAGTAGTGGAGGGAGGGCCCAGGACCCACTGCCAAGCCTGGGCTCAGACCGTCTAGCGAGAGGAGGCCCAATCTGGTGCATTCTGCTCCCTGTCATCCCTCAAAGGACCTAGTACCATGCTGGGCACACAAGAAGCTCTGAAGCAAATGTTATCATTTGCTTACTTGTCTTTTCCTGCAGCCAAAACACACATGAAAGAAAAGTGAAAGTGTTAGTCACTCAGTCATGTCTGACTCTTTGCAATCTCATGGACTGTAGCTTGCCAGGTTCCTCTGTCCATGGGATTTCCCAGACAAGAATATTGGAGTGGGTAGTCATTTCCTCCTCCAGGGGACCTTCCCAACCCAGGGATCGAAGCTGGGTCTCCTGCATTGCAGGTGGTTTCTTTATCATCTGAGCCACCAGGGAAGCCCACATAAACAGTGACAAATGGAAAGCTGGAGCTCCTATAGCTCATCCTGTTAGCAACACACTGGAGAGCCATCCCAGCTCAGACCTCCAGGTGCTCATGACTCTGGCTCTCTGGCCACTGGAACCCACATGCTGGATGTACGCACCAGCCGGTTTCTAGAGAAAGTCTGGTTCTCAGGCAGGACGGCTGCTGCCTTCTCAGGATGTGGGGTAAAGAAATGAACAACTGCAAGTCCTTCTCCTGTCTTGGTCTGGCCCATGAGACCCCAGGCTTTCCTCCAAATGTGGAAGGCACTGGCATTGGCCCTGGCTATTTGCTCTGGGAGTAGAGGGTGGGAGTCCAAGAAGACCTCTTGGTGTTTCCCCTGGGACTCAGTCTCCAAAGGAGATTAATTCTGAGGTCAAATAGGGAAAGAAGACTGAGAACTCACAAACACAAGTAATCAGGGCACCTCACACAGCATCAGACTTTCTACAATATTTATTTGAATAAAGTGACAGCCTTGGCTGAAGATCTGTGAGGAATCAGAAAAACTTCCTAGCCCTCTTCTTCCCCTTCTTCCTTCTCCCGCTCTCTTCTTTTCTTATGCCTTTTCTCTTTCCTCCTTTCTTATCCATTACCCTGGAAAGGGTCCAAGTCGTGGTTGATCAGGGACAGCCAAACTGAAGCCATGGGACCTAGCCAGAGCACATACTGTGAATTCCCCAGCTTTCTGCAGTTTGAGTCAGCCCCATGGCCTGGCTGTGTGTTCTCCTCAAATGGGTCCAGAGAGGCTACTGACATGGTGGTGGTGGGGGGCGGGAAGAGTTCTGGGGCTCCTACTTTTGCCCAAGGATCGGAAGCACCCAAAACAAAAGTCAGACAGAAATGTGAAGTCTTAGTAACAACCTCCTGGTCTGACACCATTTCAGAAGGACCTACAATCTCCTCCAGCACTTTGACAAGGATGCGATGGGGAAGGTCTCCCCCAAACATGACACTCTTGGTTTACAGAGTCGAGGCTCCAGTGTCCAGATAATCCATTTCCACCTCAGCAAACCTATTTCCCAGCCCAACTTAAAACCTTTGCCAACACCATGGCTTCTCTCTTCCCAGAATCTTCCCTGATTTCTTGTGCATAGCCATCCCACTAAGACACTGGCAGCTAACGAGATATCTAGGCAAACATGGAATGAGGGACTGGAAAAGTCTGCAGTGCTGGGATGCACCTCCTGATCCGAGGAGAATAAGAGATGTAGATTTACCACAAAGCCACAGTCCCTTCACTGTCAACCCATCCTGGAGTCATACCATAGCCATCCCATAATCACTGCTGTGCTGTGTCCCCTTCAGGAGTGGCCACCACCGGCTTCCAGCAGGGAGCTGGCGCAGAGCTGAACTCTGCCCAGGAGAGCTTTTGCAATGCTCAGAAAATGCCTGCCCAACTGCTTGCCTGGGCTCTGGCCCCTCTGGCTGCAACTGAGCCCAGACAGGAGGCTGGCTGACTCACTCACCACACGGAGGAGGAAGAGAAGGAGGACAAGATGCGGGAAGGGCCTGGGCTCACAGACTCAGGGATCCCCCAGCCCAGGCAGCCTGGGTCTCCATCTCAGTGATCCATGGTGGGGAGGGGACAGTGTCCACCTGCTCCCTGGAGACCATATGATGTTTCCTCCTACATACTTCCCCTGAAACCCTCTCCACCCACCACCCACAGATGTGGGGCTCCTCATTCCTCCAGTAGAAACTACTCCTTGAGCCCCCTCCTCAGTTAGATGCTTGTCTCCCAGGTTCATCTGGACATCTATGAAAGGGCTTTCTTGAAAAAGGAAGTCCAGTGCGCTAGGGTCAACCAGGTCTAAAATAATCGGTAAGTTGTTTTTTGTTTTTTGTTTTTAAGTCAAGGAAAAAAGAAAAAACTCCACTTAAAAGATCCAACTCCATCCTCGCAGGTGACCATACATGGGCCCTACAAGATAAC
The DNA here is from genome assembly GCF_032452875.1 of Bos javanicus. Classification (NCBI taxonomy): domain Eukaryota; kingdom Metazoa; phylum Chordata; class Mammalia; order Artiodactyla; family Bovidae; genus Bos; species Bos javanicus. The sequence goes on along the minus strand of NC_083872.1, from coordinate 32,867,070 downwards.
AAGGCTACACACACCCCACCCCCAGAAGACCTCAGCACCTCCGAGAGCCAATCCTTCGCTGTCTTATTCCTCCCGCGCCCAGACTGGGGAAGGACGCAAAAGCTTCTGATTGCTCAAATGCGGAGCACCCTGCCGGGGCAGCATTTCTGCGTTCAGCTGTTTGAGCCCCGAGGAACTCGCCGCTCCCCGTGCCAGCCTGGCACGAACTTCAGGTCTTTCTCAGACCTCAGGATCCCCTTAGTGCCCCAGCCTTAGGGCACGAAAGCCCAGTTCTCAGTCGCCAAGTTTGCCCAGACTCTAGTGCTTGTTCCGGGGCACTGAGGTCCGGAATTCCCAAAGCCCCCAACCCTACGCCGCCTAATCTCGATCCTGGGACCCCCCTCGCCCCGCCACTCCCGGGTGCGCACCTGGTCCTGCGGGTGGGCACGCTGCTCCGCGCTCCCGGCGCCCGGGGCTCCGCGGCTGCCTTTTAACAGGCGGAGACAACCCAGCACCTGGCCCCGCCCCCCGCATGCCCCGCCCCCGAGCCAGCTCCGCCCCGGCCCCACCCACAGGTCCAGTCTTCACTTGCCAAGCGCTCCAACCGCGCTGCAACCATCCTGACTTGGAATCAACCACCGCACTCTCTCCTGGGAGACTGCCCAGTATAGACTGTCCAGGACTGCCATCCATGGGCCCAGGCAAGCTCTGCCTTCCGTGAGCGAGAGCTTTCGATGGTTATACGTGTGCAGATCCACGTGTCTGCCTGCGATAATCCGTGATGCTTCCCCTGTCCTCCCGTTGTCGTGGTTCTATCCAACTCTCTGCGGACGCCTCCTCCAGGTGCGTCACCCCCACCTGGGATGACCCGGCCAGGACATCTCTGTCGTCTACTGGTCTCGGGAAGAGGGGCGGAGGCGCCTGCAGCCGGCACGAGCGGTTCTCCCAACGCTCTAGGGGGATGGGGGCCAGCCGCCTTCGCGCTACTCCCCCGAGCGCCAGGGAACTCAGCCCGATCCCACACACTAAAAGAGCGAAGGAAAACGGGGCCGAAGTCGAGTCTGGAGTTGCACTGTCATCCCTACTCAATGTCCTCACAGGCGCGACCACGGCTGACCACGTACTTGGCCTGTCGCGAAAGTCATCCAGGCAAGCTGAGTCTCAGCTTCCCTGGGCCCTGGTCCCCAATACTACCCACCCAACCATGCCATGTGACCTTGGTGTGAAGAGATGGAAGGAGGTGCGAAGTACATCTGAGACCTGGAATTGTAGGTGGATGCGGAAAATTCGCCGTAGAAAATGCGAATGGCCATGTGCTAGGCACCGCTGTAGATGCTAGAGGAGAGCCCAAATCCCTCCTTAGAGCTCACTGTCCAGTGGGAGAATGTATAAGTAGTAATTACAACCTAATGTTCTATAATAGAGATGCCCAGGAAGTCACCCACCAGACGGTACCCCTGTTTAGGCAGGGAAGAGGTTGCCATTCACCTTTTATAGAGGTGGAAACCACGGCTCAGAGAGACAAGCTGAACAGGTGGGACATTGAGGTACAGAGAGGTTAAGTGATTTGCCCAACATTACACAGCTATGCAATGAGGGGCAGTTCTAACGCTCAATAAGTCTGTCGCTGCAGTGGCCTCATCCATTTCTGAAACAGTTATGCTAGGTTGTAGGATAACCCAGCCCTCTCAAACTCTCAATAACTGGCTCAAGAAAAAGGGACCAAGGCTAAAAAGAAAGAAGAAACTTTAAATAGTCAAGTTTATTAAGCACTGAAACAATTCATTAAGAGAATATCATTGACACTTTCTCTCTGGAAAGGTTTTAAAATACAGAAGAAACACAGATTGATTGACCTTGGGAATGGGCTATCCATTCTGAGAAAACAGATGAAAGGAAGTGCCCCTTAGAAGATTCTGCCAGCCTGATGGATGGATTCCCTGCTTGTAATGAAAGCAAAAGAAAGGATCCCCTTGGGCAGAGCACCATGGGAAAGCTAGCAGCTATTTTCATGGACAAGAGAGTTTAAGAGGAAACCTCTAAGAACCAACACCTTGAAACACCCTCAGGAAGTTCCATGAACCTCTGGAAGAAATTGATCACTCAGAAGTCACTTTGTAGTGCTTATTTGGCCAGACAGGTGAACCTGGCATCTTGAAAATAAACCTTATCAAAAAGTGGTAGAAATGAATACTAAGTGTTCCATAGTAATTGATAGTGTCTTTTCACAGCTCTTCATTTGGTCTTCATCATGACATTTTGAGTCAGGCAGGCTGGAAAATACTCTCCCCAAGGTATAACTGCTGTGCAGAGTCATCCGAGCTCTTACAGCTAAGGAGAGACAGAACCACTTGAACTCAAATCTCTCTGTACTTTCTATGGTTCCATGCTGCCTCTCAAAAAAAAAAAAAAATGTCTATAGGCTTTTCATCTATTGGATCACAAACTAGATAACCCAGCCTTGGAGAACTCAGAGGTTCTGAGTATGGCAGAATTAGCCATGTGATCACACTCCCCAGCACATGTACTCATTAGTCTGTGTGTATGCACACTTGTGTTAGACTCTTTGTGACCCTATCAACTGTAGCCCACCAGGCTTCTCTGTCCATGGAATTTCCCAGGCAAGAATACTGGAATGGGTTACCATTTCCTACCCCAGAGGATCTTCCCAACTCAGGGGTTGAACCCATATCTCTTGCGTCTTCTTCACTGGCAGGCAGATTCTTTACCACTGCACTACCTGGGGAAGTGGCACTCATTAGCCGCATCCCTAACCAATTTCCTTTTATCGTCCCCCATTGGTGATGGACAGGGAGGCCTGGCGTGCTGCGATTCATGGGGTCGCAAAGAGTCAGACACGACTGAGCAACTGATCTGAATACTGTAACTGCTCCCTCTCATCTATCCCTCCAGGCCCTACCCTCTTCCAGGCTGCTCTCCAGGTAAAAATGTGCCCTTTGAGCCCTCTCTGGAGCACTCCAATCTAGCTGTTTGCTTTTCCCTTTTTTAGGGCCCTTTCCTCTTCTTAAAATTTTTTATGGTTTTGGGTATGGTGGGAATGAAGGGAAGACACTCACTCAGAAAACTCTGGGGCTTCCCTGGTGGCTCAGATGGTAAAGAATCTGCCTGCAATGCAGGAGACCTGGGTTCTATCCCTGGGTCAGGAAGATCCCCTGGAGAAGGGAATGGCTGCCTACTGCAGTATTCTTGCCTGGAGAATTCCATGGACAGAGGAGCCTGGCGGTCTACAGTCCATGGGGTTGCAAAGGGTCGGACACAACTGAGCGACTAACACTTTTCACTTTCAGCAAACTCCCTAACATCAGAGAGACACAGAGTTATGGATTCATAAAAACAAAAGCTACCAGGTCATCCCAGTTAGTTCTCTTGTTTTATAGATTAAAAAAAAAAAAAGTCCAGAAAGGTGAACTGATTTTTTCTAAGCTATGTTAGGGTTGTTCTCTCTGTTTATGTTCCAGATGGTGAAAATGGAATGAATAAATGGAAGAAACTGTAAGCAGTAAAAGCAACCCAAACAAAAGGGTCTTCCTGGGATAGTTTTATCAAATTTTAAACTGCAACTCATAATAAGAAGTGATTTTTGTCATGGCTCAGTATACCCATGCAGATACACATTTTATAAAACAAGAGATGCCCTGCAATGTTTACATTATTTTTCTCTTCCTTCCTTCCTCCCTCCCTTTCTTCCTTTTGTCTTTATTTTTGGGATCCACCAAATTGATTTCACAATCCACAGTGGGTTGTGACCTAAAGTTTGAAAACTCCATTTTATTGCGAGATCCCTTTATTTAGAACCCTCAACATGAGATTACCAGAAAGGCCTTTGAGAGCCTAGCCTGGCTTGCACAGGGCACTCTCAGAATCCCATGAAGGGTCTATGGCTTTGGAGAATTTTACATCCAAGGCCACATTGCCATGGTTAAGTCATTGAGGAAGCATGTATCCACCCAATGTTTGCCTTTGTGGCCTTAACTCAGCTGTTATTCTACCAAGATCCTGCATTTTCCAGCTTTGGGGGGGGTTCTTTCATCCTCATGAAGTTTTATGGCATGTCAGGAATCCTGACTTCCCCAGAACAGGATAGTGGTGGAGGTGTTACATGCAAGGCCACACAAAGTGAGTGTCCACAGACTTGGCTTGCCCTAGACAGAGTAGCTCATCACCGTTGATTCAATCCAAATCCGTCTGGCCCCAGGGCTCCATTCCCAGTAGCCCAGCTCATGTCTCCATCCTTGGGGCTTTTGGCACTTGTCTTTCCCACCTGCCCCCATATCCTTGAGCCCTAGGCTGCCAGCCTGCTGGCCCGCACATGGCGTCTGCTGGCACAGTGAAGTGGAGCCTGGGGGCCGGATGGAGGAAGGTGGAGACTCCCACCTGCATCTCCCAGCAGAGGCAGCTCCAGAGCTCTCCTAGGCTCCCAGGTATTTGCTGGGCTCCCATCCAAACCCCAGCAGACAATGATGACTCTTCAAGCCCCCATCCCAACTGTGGAGACCAGTGGAATAAACAAGAGGCTCAAGTCCTTTCCCACCTACAAGGGCCTGTGGCTGTCAGTTTTGCAGCAACTACTATCACTCTAGCAGGAAATGAAGTGACCCTATCCCTTAGCCCTTGGGGAAATTCTTATTTCGCTCCTCCAGGGAGGTGTATTTTGGAGAGCCTGGTGAGGCCAGTGGGTGGAAAGGCTCTACAGCATGGGAGTAGATGTCCCGGGAGCAGATAAGAATGCCCTTAGTGTCACATCACTGCTGAAGAGGTCAGTAGGGAAAGGCTGACTGTTTTCAAAAGAAGCCCCCTCTACCCAAAGGAAAGTCTCCACAGAAAGTGATTATGCAATGATCTCCTTTTCTTCATACCAGTGAGCAGAAGCCTCACAAGCCCCATCCTGGGCATGCCTGCTTCTTTCTCCAGAAGAACAGGAAGGACATTCCGTAAGTCACCCAGGAATGCATTAAACAACTCTTCCCTGGGGCCTCAACTCCAGAAAGATGTGGCTGTTGACAGCTCTTTTCCTTTTCCTTTGGCCTCTGGCCTGGGACAAACACTACAGAAAATGGACACCCCTCTCTTTGTATTTGCCTCATTGCCCTATGTCATTAAAGATGTTGACGTTGTTAAGACTGGTGTTGCTGATGTTCGTCTCCACTTCCACCAGGGATCACTCTGGACTAAATGGTAGTGATGTTGTGCTGCTTTGTATCATTTACATATCCGATAGCCAGAAAGTGATCTCTAAACATTTCTGATTGTGAAACCTTCTTGAGAGTCCCTTGGACAGCAAGGTGATCAAACCAGTCAGTCCTAAAGGAAATCAAACCTGAATATTCATTGGAAGGACTGATGCTGAAGCTGAAGCTCCGTTACTTTGGCCACCTGATTCAAAGAGCTGACTCACTAGAAAAGACCCTGATGCTGGGAAAGACTGAGGGCAAGAGGAGAAAGGGAGCAGCAGAAGATGAGATGGTTGGGTAACATTACTGACTCAGTGGACATGAGTTTGAGCAAACCCTGGGAGATAGTGAAGAACAAAGAAGCCTGGGGTGCTGCAGCTCATGAGGTCAACTGAACAACAACAATTGGCAAAAAATATGAATATATGAATATGAGGCTTCCCAATATGACTTTAAAAGTTTAATCATTAGCTCATATTTCAAGTCAAACTATACAGTTGGGGTGAGATTCATCATCAACATTAATGAATGTAAATTCATATTGCAAATGATGGTCTTGATACTTTTTATTGACTTTTCTAACACTCCTTTGCACACAGATGCCTCACCCAACATACCTGACATGGGACCATCTGATAAGAGGACCAACTGAGGATGCAATGTCAATCTGTATATTAAACATACCAACAGTTAATTTTTTTTTCTTCTTTTTTTTGGCCACACAGCATGTGGGATCTTATTTCCCAGATCACACCCTCTGCAGAAGAACCTTGGAGTCTTAACCATTGGACTACCAGGGTAATCCCACTAATACTTAGTTTTTAAAAAATAAAAAAGTAAATGAGAGGCTTCCCTGGTGGCTCAGTGGTAAAGAATCTGCCTGCCAATGCAGGAGACATGAGTTTGATCCTTGATCTGGAAAGATCCCACATGCCACAGAACAAATAAGCCTGTGTGCCCAACTCTTGAGCCTGTGCTCTAGAGCCCAAGAGCCACAGCTACTGAAGTCTGAGTGCCCTGGAGCTTGTGCTCTGCAACAAGAGAAGCCACCGCAAAGAGAAGCCCACACGCCACGACTAGAGAGCAGCCCCCACTCGCCATAACTAGAGAAAGCCCTTGCAGGAATGAAGACCCAGCTCAGCCAAAAATAAATAAGTAAATAAAGTTAAAAAGAAAAATGAAAAAGGAAGGCTTTGCTATCATCCTCCTGTACCCAGTGGGTCATGTACCATACCTTCCCTTGGAGACTTGTGCTCTAGAGGACACAGAAGCAGGATTTAGATCCAGAGAGTTCAGCAAGTTAGATGACCCATTCAAATTTACAACTGGTGAATTGCAGAGCAGGGACTAGAGGCCAAGTCTACTTCCTTGAAATCCAGGTCTTGCTCTTTCCACCACCATTTGGCTCCTCTTCCCTCTGCTTTGTGGAGAAATGGAAGCACATTGTGTGTGTGAGAATCTCTTGAAGGGTAGAAACGAAATACTTTGATCTGATTGGCTTATTTAAGCAGCGCCTGAGGCAGGATCCAGGTGGAATTCTCTGTGGTGTGTTTGGGACCACAGCTGTTAGTAGTCTGATGCCACAGGTCTTCAACCAGATTAAACCAGAGAGGCAAACAGGACAGGTTCTCCCGGCAGTGGCTACCAGCAGGAAAGGGTGTGGTGGCCACTTGTGGGTAACAAGGAGTAGGAGGGTAGCCCTTAAATTCCTAGCTTGGCCACCACTGACGGCCTTCCTTCAACCCACATTCTCTAGAAGTGTCCCTCAGCTGGGGTTTCTGGGAGGGAGGAGTTGCCTGACCTCTGAGCACCAGCTGCTAAGCTCAGAAAGAATGTGCTGAAGAGAATCAAACCATCAGGGATTTCTATCTCTTTAGCCTTTAACCCTCCTCCTCCCCACTCATCTTCTCTGTCCAGACAAGTCAGTTACTCCTGTCCAGGTCTTTCTTTTCTGCCCTCCCTCTGCTCCCCAGTTTACTTCACATACCTCTGCACCATCTTCACCACCAGGCTCCTCATCTGTCAAGTGATGGAGAATCTGAGGGCCATCAAGGGCTGATGGTCAATGAATCTATGACTTAGACCTGCCTAGAAAGGAGAATAACATCCCAGTTGCCAACACTCCCCCACATTCTCCCTGCCTTTCCTTCCAGTGAAACCTAAAACATGGGTCAGCATAGGTCAAGAGAGAACATCTAGGCAAGTAGTTCAGGTGCCCAGGCATGAAAACACCAGCTGTTGTCTCCTCACAAGGTTGGGATGGAGATGCTGAGCAGGATGCTGGACACAGAAAAATAAATTACAGCAACTGAGTCTTTGTTCTGTGTCCTTAAAGTAATATTAGTACCCCAGTTCCCTGTTCTCTTCTCTTCCCAAGAAACTTATGCTTGGTCTTGACAAGAATTAGAAATGAATTCCAAAAGCAAAATGTCGAAATCTCCACCGTTACTTCCCAGAGATGATTGAAGTAATTCAACCATTTCCTCCATGTTGGAAGCTGGAACTCTAGAGAAATACTTATTTCTACATCATTTTCACCCCCTCCTCTTCTCCCCTATTTCATGAGGCTTAAACTTTGGACTGATACCATATACCCTGTCGGTTGTAACAATGCAATCTAGCCTGATAGAGAGGCTGATTTGGTGCCTACAGCTGCTTTATTTCCTTGACAAAGCCCTGAATGTGAGGAGATACAATTCCTGCTTTGTGATTAATAATAGTCTCCCCTCTAATCACTTGTTATCTTACTGCATTAGACTATACGTTTACATTTGATCTGTAGCAATTAAAGATTTATTGCCATGTTTCTCTCTGCCACCCTTTAAGTAGAGAGCATTTGAGGACAAGTGGTGTTGGAACCAGAACAATTGACAAAGAATTGTGTGTGTCAAGGTTGCATTACTTTCGTCTCAACCGCAGTCTAAAAAAGATGTTCATTTCTAACAGTACAATGGATTAGATGCCTTGAATCACCCTTTCAGATGAAATAACAATTTTAATTAAGCAACATTTAATCTTAAATATATCACGAAGCTGGCACAAAAGAAAGAAATCTACAGAATTCAAGATCAATTGAAAATAGGAACACAGGTTGGAAAGCAAGGACCAAAACTGGTCTTCATCCTGAGAAAGTGTCTTTAAAACCTTGGGAAACTTGACCTTCACTTGGATGGCTTTCCCTCTTGCATGGGACGAGAGGTATGGCCAAGGGGTTATCCTGATAGAGTTGGCTTCTCAAAGGTATACCCCAGAACACTCTGCATAAGGAGAATGAGAAATAAACCTCCATATAGCAAGGAATCTGACCTGTGTCATTCTGGATGGTAGGAAAAATAATAAATAACTCCTCAGAATTCATAACCACAGCCAGTGCTCAGCTGGGTCTGCATTCCACCTGCCCTCCGCCCCGCACTGCCCCGAATACTCAAACAGAAAATTTTAAGTGATCTCAAGTTGGTACTACTCAGGTAACTGGTTGAATCAATTGTAATCCTCTCTGTAGGAACTTAACCACATCCTAGTAAGCAAAGACTTACCACAGGTAAAATCTCAGGTAAAATTACAGCTTATGGTCCAAGTCACAAAACACATATGCAAATAATGCACACTGAGTGAGGAATCAGCTGAACTAGACCGATAAAGGCATTACATATTTAAAGTTTTAGACCCAGAATATAAGGTTTTTGTTTGTTTGTTCTAAAAAGAAAAAAGAGAAACTCAAAAAAGTACAGGAAATAAGTTATTTATTAATTATAAATAACTAATTAAACTTGGAAAATAATCAAAAAGAATTTCTGGAAGTAAAAAGTAAAGGTGTTGAATCTTAAAACTCAGTGGATAGATTTAGTAGCTGATTAGATATGGCTGAGGAAAAAATTAGTAAGCTGGAAGCTAGAGCTGAAAAAATGATCTAGAATGTAATCCAGAAAGACAAGACAAGAACAGTATGAGATTAAAAGATATAAAGGAGAGAAAAATCGAATTATGCCAAATTGAAGCTCTAGAATGATACAGATAGATAGGAAAGAGGTAATATTCAAAGAGACAATAGCTGAGATGTTTCTAGAACTGTAGAGAACTTCTGGAAACCCAGTGAATACCAAGAAGATAAATAAGAAGAAACTCACATCTAGGAACATTGTGTTGTTCAGTTATTCAGTTGTGTCTGACTGTTTGCGAGCCCAAGGACTGCAGCAGGCCAGGCTTCCCTGTCCTTCACTCTTTCCTAGAGTTTGCTCAAACTCGTGTCCATGGATGATGCCATCCAACCATCTCATCCTCTGTCACCCCCTTCTCCTCCTGCCCTCAATCTTTCCCAGCATCAGGGTCTTTAGTAATGAGTCAGCTCTTCACATCAGGTGGTCAACGTATTGGAGAGGAAACTAAACACCAAAAAAAGAGAGAAAAGATTGTGAACATTGGCAAGGAGAATGATTACCTACCAAGGAATGGTGATTAGACTTAAGGCTGACTTTTCAACAGCAAAAAATGGAGGCCAGAAGATAGGGGTATAGCAGTATCTTCAAGGTGCTGAGGGGCTTCCCTGACAGCTCAGTTGGTAAAGAATTTGCCTGCAATGCAAAAGACCCCGGTTCGACTCCTGGGTCGGGAGAAGGGATAGGCTACCCACTCTAGTATTCTTGGGCTTCCCTTGTGGCTCAGCTGGTAAAGAATCCACCTGCAATGTGGGAGACCTGGGTTCAATCCCTGGGTTAGGAAGATCCCCTGGAGGAGGAAAAAGCTACCCACTCGAGTATTCTGATCTGGAGAATTCCATGGACTGTACAACCCATGGACTCACAAAGAGTCAGACGCGACTGAGCAACTTTGTTTTCAAGGTGCTGAAAGATAATTACTGTTGACCTAGAAAAAGTCCTAAATAAACACCTAAAGTGTTTTTGTATTATTCAATACAAAACACAAATAATACAAAACAATACATGATTTTTGTATTGTTCAAGAGGGAGACACAGAAATGGATTCATTGCACACTTTATTAAGGTAAGAATGGATATAAAAAATAGCTAGGCTAATAATTAAAAAGCAGATATTGAGGAGATAGTTTCAAGGACCAGATGAACAGATGAGGTCAAGAAAAAGTAGAAAGAAATGAATACGAAAATCAAGACAAAGCACTTATTTAGATGGTAGCAATAAATCAAAATGTCAATAACCCCCAAATTGTAATTAAATAAATGTTCCAGTGAAAAACAAAGTTAGGTCAGATTTTTAAAATTCCAGATGTAAGCTGTTAAGAGTTAATTAATCAAGAAGATAAAATAATACTAAATTTGTGTATGTTAATAGCATAGCCTCAAAAATATAGGGAAAAAAGATGATGAGAAAATGATAAATACACTATCATAATGGGATATTTTAACATATCTTTGTCAGGAATTGATAGATTATGGAAACAAAAAATCAGTGAGGATGGAGAAGATGGTTAACAAGCTTGCTCTAATATTCCTTGAAGGAACACTGCACACACAATTGGAGAATAAATATCCTTTTCAAACACTACATGGAATGTTTATGGAAACTGGACATATGGTATGCCATAAAGCTAGCCTCAACAACTTTAAAGGATGTCTTAAAATTTCAAACAGATTGTATTCTTGGACCATAATTCAATTAAAACACAAATAATATCAAATAGGATAGTCTAGATTATAGTGTGGGCTTCCCTGGTGGCTCAGATGGTAAAGAATCTGCCTGCAATACAAAAGGCCTGGGTTCCATCCCCGGGCCGGGAAGATCCCCTGGAAAAGGGAATGGCAACCCACTCCAGTATCCTTGCTTGGAGAATTCCATGGACAGAGGAGTCTGGTGGGCTACAGTCCATGGGGTTGCAAAGAGTCAGACACGACTGAGTGACTATCAATTTCACTTTTCAACAATATCAAAACATGTGTAGCTTGACACCATGATGCATATATTTTGTTCAAGGTGTTGAGAGCCCTCCAAGGCAGCTGCCCACTATGTATGGCTCTGTGTTCCAGACTGCTCTCACCTAGTGACACCTACATCTTCACATGTATTTCCCCAATCCCTGCAGAAAAAAGAATGAGCATGGGAAATCGCATACTACTTTCTTAAACTCTTCTATTCACATTTCATTGACTAAAGCAAGTCCCTTGGCTGTGACAAACTCCATGGAATCTATGAAGGATAATCTTCTCACAGGTCCAGGAAGGGACAAAAACTGGAAATACTGATGATTAGAATTTTAAAAACACACTTCTGAAGAATAAATTATAATGGATATTCTCATAAGTTCAGGAAGGGAGGAAAAATTGGAAATACTGACTAGAATTTTAAAAACTAGAAGTTTAAAAATAAATTATAATGTAAAAGAGAAGATACTAAGAATTTAATAGTAACAATACTATATATTCAAACTTATGGAAATAGCTAAAATAGAATGCTTGTGTATGGATGCATGTGTGTGCGCGTGCTCAGTCATGTTCGACTCTGTGATCCCATGCATTGTAGCCCACCAGGCTCCTCTGTCCATGGAATTTTCCAGATAAGAATACTGGAGTGTTGCCATTTCCTGCTCCAGGGGATCTTCCTGACCCAGGGATTGAACCTCCATCTCTTGTGTCTCCTGTATTGGCAGGTGGATTCTTTACCTTTGAGGCACATGGGAAGCCCCAGCTAAAATAGTACTTCAAGGAAAATATATAATACTAATATTTACTTAGGATTTATTATATGGCAGGCATTGGTTTATGAACTCTGCATATTTTACTCATTTAATTTTCATAACAACCCTTGAGGCAAGTGTAAATGACAAAACCAAAGCACAGAAAAGTGAACTGAAGCTACACAGCTAGCAAGTGGCAGAGCCAGGATTTGGACTTAGCCAGCATGGCTTCCAAGTCCCAGTGTTATATTTGCAAATGTTTACATTAGAAAAATTTCAAAGCTGAGAATTAATGTGCTAAGAACTTTGTTTAGGAAGTTAGAGAGGACCAAATGCAAAATGGCCCCAGAAAAGCCTAAGAACACAAAAAGACTGTTAGAGCTTAAAGTAAGATGAAAAAGATTTAGGGAAAATCAACAAAGTTAAACATTGGTTCTTCAAAACAACTCATAATATAGACAAACCTATCACAAGATTAATTAAGACAAAAAGAAGATGAAAAGAAATATTAGCAATTGAAAGGGGGCTTTAACTAGAGATGCTGTTGAAATTAAATAGTTGAGAAAATATTATAAACAACTTTATGCCAATACAGTTGAAATTTCAAGGAAGTGGATAAATTCCTAGAAAACTACAATTTGCTAAAACTGACTAAAGAAGAAATAGAAACCTGAATAGCTTATAAGCCTTAGAGAAAAAGAATTGAACTGTCAGTTAAAATTGTTTCCTCAGAGAAAACACCAGACCACACAACTTAATTATAGGTGGCTGTTGTAGCCTGGGTTCCTCAAGAAAGTAAAGTCAAAGTCAAGGGTTTGGGCAGAGATGGCTTATTTTGGAAAGTGAAGTGTTTTATTTTGGAAATGGAGAACCAGGAAAAATGAAACAGGGAAGAAGGAACAGCCAATACAGTCTCAATCTTGCTGGATGGAATGCACTTTAGAAGTGTTTGCCTGAGGGATGGAAGAGGAAAGCCACCAATTTCCATCCTCCATTGGTCAAGAGTTGCCCCATGTGGGTATTAACTTTCTTGAACTCCCAGATTTGTTAACCCTCAAGCACTAAGGGTTTTTCCAGGCTCCCCTCACATCCATAGTGGAGAAGCCCCAGGATAAGAAGTGCGAGGTTGGTGGGGCCGCTGATGTAAGATGTTATCAGGTTACACTTGTGTCAAGCTGGTTGTCACTGCCATAGCTGGAATGCCAAAGGGGTGCGTTGTGGGCACAAGAGGTGATACATATAGGAAGTTCTGGCAGGCACTCCTCAGACTTCCCTGGTGGTCCAGTGGTTAAGACTCTGTGCTTCCAGTGCAGGGGGCACGGGTTCAATCCCTGGTCAGAGAACTAAGATCCCTCATGTCACAAGGTGTGGTCAAGCAAAGAAAAGACACTTCTTAACTCATTTTAAGAGACTAGAATAACTTTGACTCGACAATAAGGACAGTATAAGGAAAATTACAAGCTAATCTCACCCATAAACACAGACATAGAAATCTTAGACAAAATATCAGCAAACCAAAATCCAGCAATGTGTGAAATACTAACCTATTAAAAAAGGTAAAGAGCCACATGCGTGTGTGTGTACTGAACTGCTTCAGTGGTATCCGATTCTTTGTGACCCTATGAACTGTGGCCCTCCAGGCTCTTCTGTCCTATGGAGTCTCCAGGCAGGAATACTGGAGTGGGCTGCTGTGCCCTCCTCCAGGTGATCTTCCCAACCCAGGGGTTGAATCTATGTCTCTTTATGACTTTTTCATTGGCAGGCAGGTTCTTTACCACCAGTACCACCTGGAAAGCCCAGAAGAGCTGCACAACTATCTAAATAGATACCCGCCCCCACAAAGTGTTCAATAACATGTAATATTCATTCTTGATTTTTTTAAAAAAAATTTTGCAAACTTGGTATAGTTTGGAACTTCCTAAACCTGATAAAACATACATAAAACAATATACTTAACAATGACACTTTGAAATATTTCTATTAAGATCTAAAAGAAGATGAGAATGCCCATTATTGTTAGATTGAACAACAATGAAACATACATTCTTCTCTAGATCACATGAAATGTTCACCAACCTATACCACACCCAGGCCTTAAAACATACCTTAAGACATTAAAAAGAATTTAAATAATGCAAGGAATGCCTTCAGACCTCAATGGAATTAAACTAGATAACAACAAAACATGGTTGTAAAATTCCCTATTCAACATTATAATGGAAGTCCTAGACAGTTGATATAAGTCAAGAAATATAAATGAAAGCTATGAAGATTAGAAAGGCAGAAATTAACTGTCTTATCTGATGGGAAAATTAAAAGGATGAAAAGAAGCAACTTACAATAATAGCAAAAATATAAAGTTTCTAGGACTAAATCTAACAAAAGGTGTTCAAGTTCTTCAAGGAGAAAAATATAAAATTCTATGGAAATATATTAGAGAAGATCAAATAAATGGATAAAGACACCATGTTCCTGGCTAGGGTGACTCAATACAATGAAGATGTCAATTATTTATAAATTGAATTATGAATTCAAAGCAATTCCAATAAAAACCCCAACAGAGTTTTTCTTGGAACTGGGTAAGCTAGTTCTAATATTTATTTGGAAAATCAAGTGCCAAATGCAGACAAAATAGTCCTGATAAAAAAAGAACAAGGTGGGATACTCACTCTATACAACATTATCATAATATAAAACTCTAATAATTAATATTATGAGATATCAGAGCAGAGAAAGATAGATAGATCAGTGACTCAGAAATAAAACATACATATATGGAGGCTTATTTGTAACAAAGTAAGTATTGCATATAAGTGAGGAAAAGACAGACTATTGAATAAGCTGGAATAAATGATTATCCACTTAGAAAAAGATTAAATTGGATCGCTACCTCAAACAGTACACTCAAACCCATTACAAGTTGATTTAAGCCTTAAATGGAAAAGCAAACCTAGAAAACTCTTAGTAGATAATATAGACGACTACTAATAGGCCTTTGACGTTAAAAATGGATTTATTTTATACTTTGGGTAATAATCCAGTACTACATCATTTATTTTGTTGTTAAAAGTATTCCAGTTTTAGCATGGGGAGCTCTGAAGGCTGCTGTGTCCCTCAGGAAAACTACCATCATTGTGGGGGGTTTTGAGTACTTCCGTACTTTCTGGCACTATAAGATGTTCCAGGCTCATCTGGTATATTTCCTACCTAGTCCTAGAATCAGCTATTTCTCTAAAAATTCATGGTTCTTCAGACTTTTGGACTATGTGGGAGAAAGCGAGGGAGGGATGATTTGAGAGAATAGCACTGAAACATGTGTATTACCGTATGTAAAATAGATGATCAGTGCAGGTTTGATGCATGAAGCAGGGCACTCAAAGCACATGCTCGGGGGCAACCCAGAGGGATGGGTTGGGGAGGGAGGTGGGAGGGGGATTCAGGATGGGGGGAGACATGTGCAGCCATGGCTGATTCATGTCGATGTATGGCAAAAACCACCATGATATTGCAAAGTAATTAGCCTCCAATTAAAATAAATTAATTAATTTTAAAAATTCCTGGTTCTTTTAATTAATTTATTTTGAGAGTTATGTTTTATTCTGTGGAAATTTTTAAGGCTTCAAGCCCAGGAGATAGCATTTCAAGTAACCCGGAGAGAACTGCACCAAGGAAGTGAGGGGAGGAACCAGGTAATATAGAAGTTTTGCAACAAAGGGCATGTAGTCTGAACATCAAAAGACTATTGCTAATTGAAGGAAGCCAGATATCTCAAGTTAAGGAATTTAGTGTTTTTCTTATATGGGAAGATGCAAAGAATCTGGGCTCACTGAAATCATTCCTTTCATCATACATCTCAGCTATGCGGGGCCAGTATCTTGTGTTGTTCACATCCTGAGCTTCCTTGAGGCTCACCGTAGGGAGTGGCTGCATCTGATGGCTGCCAGATGACAGGTATTCTTCTCTTTCCTAAGTGCCCCTGGGGCTCAGGAACTAACTCACATTGGGCTGCAATGGTTTATGACTGTCACATTTTTGTTAACTGGTATGGCAGGAAATATTCCATTTCTCAGTCCCTCCCCATGGTATGAAATTCAACCAATATTTGGGAGACATTTTAAGACCAATTTTTGTCCGGTGGTGCTGGGAGGCTCCTCCCAGACTGGGCAAAAGTTCTTGTTAATATGCCACTCAAGGTGTTAATTTTCAGATTAGGCCCATTAGTAGATGATTAAAGATTCTCTGGACTCTCTATCTTGTAAACTATTATGATCCAGAAGATATTTTCCTTGTTGTTTCTTCCCATACATAGAATCACACTATTATAATTATTTTCACATACAAAACTATATATCTGATCAATTGTTTTAAGTCACCTAGTCATCATTACATTCATTGGGGGCCTGGTTACACACTATAAGAAACAACAATCTTATAAAATAGACAAGATATAAATAATGTAGCTAGTAACACTGACAAAGTCATAGTGTAGCAGAGAGACGAGGCATAAACACCTGATTCTTTTTATTAGAGAATGGTATTAGAAATTAAAACCTTGGCACTAGGTCTGCTCATAGTTACTGGGGTACTGTAGACCCTCTCTGCAGATAGAATTAGGAAATATGTGTATGTGTCCTATACATGTGTATACATATTGATACATCTATAATTATTTCTATTATCTCTATTAAGTAAAACATGTGTTCATATTAATAGCTCCAACTCTCATCCAGAATTCCATGGTTTGTTCCGGCCTTGTCCCCTTGCTTATATTGACCTTCTCTCCAATAGCGGGAAACTAGGCTTCTACTATTCATGTTCCATAAATAAATATTCATGATAAATAAACAACTATCAATTAGTGATTGAATAAGTAAATAGAAGAAGATAAACAACTTACATACAGAAGAATTCTAAATACTTTAGATCTTCCCCCGTAAAGAAAATGAAACATAACTTCCTACTTATTAAATGTGGTATGTGCATTATGACTTTCTTTGAAAGAACACAGAATGGAAAAGGATGGCAAATATAACTTTACAGCGGAGAAACCTAACAAACACTACCTCAGTGAGGGGATCAAAGTTACTGTCATCAGTGGTAGATAATATTAATAGCATATACTTTTCATATGATATGATGAAAATGGCATTTTATCCCTGTGGTCTTCTTCCTGAAAATCCATAATTCTGTCTAACCATTCTTTTCTGTGTGAAAAGAAATCAAACCCAAATTGAAGGGCATTCTGCAAATAGTTGATCAGTCCTCAAAACAGTGAAGATCCTCAAAAACAAAGTTTGAGAAACTATCATAGTCTAGAGGAGTCTAAGGAGACATGATGACTAAATGTGGTGTAGTATCATCCTAAATGGAATCTAAGAACAGAAAAATTAAGAAAATCTGAGTAAGATATGGACTTTTTTTTTTCAATTTTATTTATTCATTTTTGGCTGTGCTGTCTTCACTGCTGCACGTGGGCTTTCTCTTGTGGCGAGCAGGGGCTACTCTCTAGCTGCAGTGCATGGGCTTCTCGTTGCTATGGCTTCTCTTGTTGCAGAGCATGGGCTCCAAGGCATGAAGGCTTCAGTACTTTCAGCTCACGGGCTTAGTTGCCCTGTGACATGTGGAATCTTCCTAGACCAGGAATGGAACCCGTATCCCCTGCATTGGCAGGCAGATTCTTAACCACTAGACCATCAGGGAAGTTCAAATAAAGACTTTGGATAACGATGATGTATCAATATTGGTTTATTAGTTGTGACAAATGCACTGTAGTAATAAAGGTGTTAACAATAGAGGAAACAGTGTGAGGTATATAAGAACTGTCTATAAGACCCTTGCAACTTTTCTATAAGTCTAAGACTGTGCTAAAATTAAAAGTTCATTGGATGTTTAAAAGAAGGACTCCTTAACCAAAAAAGGAAAGGAGCAAGTGAAAAGAAAAAGACTCTTTACTCAATATTCTGCAATGACCTATATGGAAAAGAATCTTAAAAAAGAGTGTATATATGCATATGTATAACTGATTCACTTTGTCATACAGCAGAAACTAACACAACATTGTAAATTCACTACACTCCAATAAAATTTTTTAATAAATAAAAGAGAAAGACTAACAAAGCTGACTGTATTAGAATGGAGAACTTCAACTTACGAAAAGACCCCACCAAAGAACAGAAAGACAAGCCAAAGAGTGGAACAAGATATTTGCCACACTGATAACCCACAAGGGGTCAGTTTCAAGGATACGTAAAGAACAACTTCGAGTCCATAAGAAAAGTACAAATTTTAGCATAAAATGATAAGCAGAAGACATGAATAGGCATTTCACTGTAGAAGAAACACAGATAAACATGGTGTGTGTGGGGGTGCAAGCAAGGTGTCTAATTTCATCATTAATCAGGGAAAGACAAATATATGATACTGGTTATATGTGGAACCTAAAAAATATGGTACAAAGGAACTTATTTACAAAACAGATATAGAGTCACAGATGTAGAAAAGAAACTTATGGCTACCAAGGGAGAAAGGGCGTGGGGATAAACTGGGAGACTGGGATTGATATATATACACTACTATTATATATAAAATAGATAACTAATAAGGACCTACCGTAGAGTGGGTTTCCCTGGTGGAACAGCAGTAAAGAATCTGCTTGCAATGTGGGAGACCGAGGTTCTAGCCCTGTGCCAGGAAGACCTCCTGGAGGAGGAAATGGCAACCCACTCCAGTATTCTTGCTTGGGAAATCCCATGGACAGAGGAGCCTGGTGGGCTACAATGCTCGGGGGTCACAAAGAGTTGGACACAACTTAGCGACTGAACAACAGCAAGTGACAAAATTATAAAGACAAGGAAATGATTAACACAGAGTTTAGGATAATAGTATAATATATGAGGAGAAACATACGGGAGCTTCTGATGTACAGATATTCTTCTCTTTCCAAATCTAGGTATATGAGTATTCATTGTAATATTAGCCTTAGTATTTAACTATGCGTGTAATAATATGTTCTTTTGTGTATTATATGTGTGTCCATTAGTCAGTAATGACTATCTCAAGGAAAGATGTGCTGATGACAAAACCATGATGACATATTTATTTATTATTTCTTTTTATGTAGCATGTGTGTACATATTTTTGATGGTATGAGTGAGCTGGAAGCATTTAGTAGGTAGAATCCGTTGCTCACTTCTCCTCTCTGAGGTTGACTCTGTTATCCAGTCCATCCAATTTCTCATTTTAAATTTGTGTTTAGAAGTCTTCCTTTTCTTTCCAGTCATTGCAGGTAATCGTCATCATGGTCTTCTTCAAGAGTGCCCCCTGACTGAGGGCATTGTCATTCCTGAGCACATGCTTCCTCCTGACGTGGCGCAGTCAGATCTGCTGGACTCCATTCTCACTGGAACTGGATCTGTTAACAACTGGATCTCACTCCAAGTTCCCCGGCCCAATCTGTCCTTTCAACCGAGGCTGAAGATCACCACTTTCATGAGAATGTCTTGTCACCATCTTTGGGGGAATCTTGCCCACTCACAGCATCCCATTCTTCCCCTTATTGTTCTGCTGTTTATGTTCTGCCCATTTCAAGGCAAGAAAAATATTCTGCTTAGAAATCTGCATCCAGACCTAGGATAAAAAGATTCCTTTTCCCATCTTACCTTCAAATTCAACAAGATCATGATCAATGTTTTGCCTCCACGTTCTGTCAGAATAGAGCAGTGATTAAGTATTGTGGTTCTGGACTCAGGCTGATCTAAGTTTAAATCTTAGTCCTGCTATTTAACAACTGCATGACCTTAAGCTAGTTATTTAACCACTCAGATCCCCATCTTCTTCATGCATATAATAGGAATTTCTTTATTCCAGGTTCTTTTGTCGCAAGCGTCTTTGCCATAGACATCTTTGCCATTAGCATTTTGGACGCAAACATTTTCACAGCATAACTAATAGGCCGTAACCCAATTAAAAGATAAAATAACCTGTTGGCAGTTTGGTTTTAAATCTGTGGCACTGGCACAGTACCCTCATTTTTATATTATATAAATCTTAGCATCCACAATGGTCTGTACAGTGAGGAGATCTGGCAGGCTTAAAAAAGTGGATGATAACAACTGTGGATGGATATGGATTTGGTGGAAAATATAGTGATAAGACTCACTGAACGTGTGAATTACCAAAAGTTGCATATTATACTAGAAAATGATAACATATCGCTGTGCAAATCCTTCAGTGATTTGAAGTCGCAGAGTTGAGCCCACATTTCCCATAGAACTTTGGAACGTCTATCAACAGACACTGTAACATGCCAAGAGCAACCGACAGTACAGAGGCTCTCACAGGGCAATATAAAGCTCAGTTACAAATACACGTTCTATGATTTGGAAATGGATATCTCTTTCGATGAAGGAAGAAATTTTATGGAAAAAGAAAAAGTGCAATGCTGAATGAGGAAACAAATCAACAAGCCCCCAACATGCATAAAATAAAATACTAAAAACAAATGACCTGGAAGTCATGTGCTATGCACACCATGACTACGCACACATTTTAAATGTATTCAAATATTTTGTATTCCACGACAGTTTTTGTAATTTTGTTATTTCATGTTTCATGCTTTATTCAGTTCAGTTCAGTTCAGTTCAGTCGCTCAGTCGTGTCCAACTCTTTGCAACCCCATGGACTGAAGCATGCCAGGCTTCCCTGTCCATCACCAATTCCCAGAGCTTACTCAGACTCATGCCCATCGACTCAGACTCATGTTTTATTATATCCTTTTTAATGTCTCTCTTTTATTTTTCTCTCATTTTATTTTTTTATGGCAAAACTGCCTTATAGTCAATTAGTTATGCAGTGAAAATGTTTGTGGTGAAAACCCTTGTGGCAAACATACTTACTAGCAAAATACCAGACATGATATTTCTTCCTACTTCACCGAGGTGTCACAAGCATTGAATTAAATAAAGCACTCAGTCTGAAATGCAGCGAGCACTCAATAAATGTCAGACATTATTCCCTAGTTTTTTGTCTTAATATTATTTTTTTTGGAAGCTGAGTTCTTCCTTGGGGTGAAATTATTTCTTGTTAACTTTCTTAGTGTGGTGGCATTTAGTCGCTCAGTTGTGTCTGACTCTTTGTGACCCTATGACTATAACCTACCAGGCTCCTCTGTCCATGGGATTTCCCAGGCAAGAATATTGGAGTGGGTTGCCATTTCCTTCTCCAGGGGATCTTCCCAGCCCAGGGATCGAACCCATGTCTCCTGCTTTGGCATGTGGGTTCTTTACTCCTGAGCCACCAGGGAAGTCCTAACTCTGAAATAGTCATTTCTTGTACTTAGCCCCTTGCTGTCCCTTGGCATCAAAATGGGTTTCCAGGAAATTAACCTAAAATCTCACCAGGCAGATGGGAAGCCTGTCAACGTCCTTCTAGGCCCTTGAGCAGCCAGAACATTCTATACAATTTCTCAGTAATTCCTTATACTACCACATTCTTCTGTTCATCTTGAGTCTTTTCCTGATTTCAGTTCCTTTTACTGGGCTCATGACCATTTACTCATTCATTCTTCAATGAGGCTTTTATCTTTAACTCCATGATAATAGCTGAAAACTTTTCATCCCTCTTCTTATTCACACAGAAGAATCTTAATTGGTTTGTCCCTCCCTTCTCTCTGTCATTCATACTCATTTCAAAACTTTTTAGGCTATAGTAAAAAAAAATCCAATGTTCAAGAAGTATCGATATTAAAATATTTAAAACTTACAAAAAGCATTATATTACAAAAATAACATTTTATAAACTTTTAAAATAACTTCTGACAACCAGGGCATGTTTTATTGTTCAAAACAAAAATCAAAAGAAAAGAAAAAAGAAAATAGTCTGCTAGTTGAAGTCTGCAACTCTACTTTAGAGCTTTATTCTGTCAGAACAAACCCCTGTTAGAATGCGATTCCTCCAGGAAGATGCATTCTGAGAGGGATAGCACCTTTAGACCAGGAATTTACAAACTGTGATCCACAGCAGACTAATTATATGGGATGCTAACAGATTTTTAAAATACATTTATTTATTTGGCTGTGCTGGACCTTAGCTGCAGCGCTTGGGATCTTTAGTTGTGACATGCAAACCCTTAGCTGTGGTATATGGGATCTAGTTCCCTGCTGCTGCTGCTGCTGCTAAGTCGCGTCAGTCGTGTCTGACTCTGTGCGACCCCATAGACGGCAGCCCACCAGGCTTCCCCATTCCCGGGATTCTCCAAGCAAGAACACTGGAGTGGGTTACCATTTCCTTCTCCAATGCATGAAAGTGAAAAGTGAAAGTGAAGTCGCTCAGTTGTGTCCGACTCTAGCGACCCCATGGACTACAGCCTACCAGGCTCCTCCGTCCATGGGATTTTCCAGGCAAAAGTACTGGAGTGGGGTGCCATTGCCTTCTCCCGACCAGGGATCAAATCCAAGCCCCCCCTGTATTAGGAACATGGAGTCTTAGCCACTGGACCACCAGGGAAGTTCCAACAGATATTTTTATACCAGTTACAAAAATGTTCTGTGATCCAATACGGTTAGGAAATGCTGGGTGAGTAGCTCGCTGTAGATGGCAAGAGAGTGAATGTTCTGGACCCTTCTTGCCTCTCAGATCTCACCTGGTACCACTTGTCTTCTCTCTGGTCTAGGCACTTGCCTTCATCTTTCAGACCCAAACATACAAAAGTTCACCCTAGCCTCAGCACCTGTGCATTTGCTAGTCCCTCTGCCAGAGATGCTCTTCCCAGATTCTCACATAGCTGGCGTCTTCTGATTATTCATTCAAGTCTTGGTTCAGATGTCACAAATGACCACACCCTTTAACACTCTGTAATAATCTTTAACACTTTTTTTTAACTTGTGTATCTGTTCCACTGATTAAAATGAAAAACTATCTATCCTATTCATGGCCATGGCTCTGGTGGCTAGAAAAACATGTGGGACACTGTAGAAACTCAATAAATATGGAATGAGTGAATGAATCAACATTAAACAGGTTTCTTCCACACAAGACTTCTCAGGGCCTGCATGAATCTGTACTGGAACTCTCAAAGCAGGAAATGTAGTATCCAGGCTTTTCCAAACCTAAGTGCTCCCTGGAGCACTGATTGGAAACTTTTTTATCGCTTATACTTTTGTAGATACTGCTTCAGGTTGTATAAGTGAGTTTATACTTAATGAATTTTTGGTTGTCTGAAGGCTGGTTTAGAGGGTTAAGAGAGTCAAGATGACCCATGAAGCTATAGGTAGGAAAAAGATGTATAGAAAATGGGAATGGGGATGGAAAAGATCTCAGAAGTGGTAGATGCAAACCTTTTCCCAAAGTTGAGTCCCAGTGTTTAGATCATTAGATCTCTCTTAGGATATATCTTTAAATTAAGAACTTGCTCAGCCCAGTTGTACTCAGGGTTGGCTGTTACTTGCTTCTACTGAAGCTTTACTTATAAACAGAAAGATTACCATCCTAAGTAAAAAGAAAGTTAAACACATACACGCAAACACACATCTTCAATAAATGCTCCAAATTACATCCTAACAGGTAAATTAGAATGTAACTAGCAAGGCTGTTGTTTTGAACCTAGCAAGCATCCTTGTCCCTCCACCATTAGGACATTCCTTATCTAAATGTCTCAGTCATTGCCTTCTGTTGCATCCGTGAAGGGCCGAAGTCAAGGCAGATGGGAAAGTACCAAGGAGATGGTTTTGTCCACTTTCTATCTTCTGGAGAAAAAAAAATATTGAAATATCCTTGAAAATGTCTTTCCGAACTTCTTCACTGCTTTCATCTGGGCAACAGACAGATGAACTGAGAGATGGGGAGGGCACAGTGGTAGGAAGGAGGAGAGGAAGCTGTTATCCCGGAGATTAAAATAACACCTCATCTTCATCTTGGGACGAACTGTAAACAGCTTCAATAATTTGCTTGAAAAGTGGTTTTGTTAACTGCTTCTAAATTGGCTTAATAGTTCAGAGAAGAGAAAATGGTCTTTATGGAAATCAGGTCCCAATTAAACTGTGTGCTAGCAGCAGAGTATCATTACTGAGCTTAAAATGCAAGTACCATGAAATGTTTTCTCTGGAAGGAGTTTTAAGAAACCGTTAACAGTGACAACTTTGGAGAGAGATTGCTCTTTGAACTTAGGGCCTGGAACTTAGGGTGGGTAAAAGAAGTGTACAGGAGATTTTGACTTTTTTGTCTAATTTTTCTGTTCAGCGTGGGTATTTACTATATGTATGCTGCTGCTGCTGCTGCTAAGTCGCTTCAGTCGTGTTCGACTCTGTGCGACCCCATAGACTGCAGCCACCAGGCTCCCCCATCCCTGGGAATCTCCAGATAAGAACACTGGAGTGGGTTGCCATTGCCTTCTCCAATGCATGAAAGTGAAAAGTGAAAGTGAAGTTGCTCAGTCGTGTCTGACTCTTCACGACCCCATGGACTGCAGCCCACCAGGCTCCTTCATCCATGGGATTTTCCAGGCAAAAGTACTAGAGTGGGGTGCCATTGCCTTCTCCGGTTACTATATGTATATGTTACATTTATTAGTTTCCTCTTTAAGGTAAATGTATCAAAAGAATGCATTTCCTTAATTGAGTAGCCTCTCTCCATTTTGGTACCTGAGGCCAGGGTAGGAAGAAGAGGAAACAGAAAACATGTGAGAAGAATCAGTGGCCAACCGAGAACTCACACATGAAGAGCTGGGACCCCTTCACCGCTCTGTCCTCTGTGGTCTGTCTTCTTGATCCTGGCTTTTTGAGAGAGGGTATAACCACTGGACTTACATAATTTAGGACAGATTGCTTTCTTTCTTCTTCAAAAAATTATTTATTTATTTGGCTGCACCAAGTTTTAGTTGTGGCACGTGGGATCTTTCACTGAGGCGTGTAGGATGTAGTTCCCTGACCAGGGATTAAAACCAGCCTTCTTGCAATGGGAGTACAGAGTCTTAGCCACTGGACCATGAGGGAAATCCCAGGACAAATTTCTTGAATTGGTTCTTTTGATGAACATACTACGCACTTTGCTAAGAAACAAAGGTATGAAACGTTAGTTCTTGCCCCCTTGGTGTAGCAAATGAGTGCTGAGTCTGAAACTTTTCCAAATCAAGTTTGAGGAAGAAGGAGTAGAAAGAGAAACAGAAGGAGAAAATAGGAATAGGGGGAGGAGGAGGGGAAACTTTTTTTAAAAAAGTGAAGTGGTCCTGTTATCCTCAATATCTTTCTAGAGATATAACCCTTCAGACTCAGGCCTTCCCAAGTGGCGAGAGTGGTAAAGAACCTCCCTGCCAGTGCAGAAGATGTAAGAGACAGGGGTTCGATCCCTAGGTTGGAAAGATCCCCCTGGAGGAGGCCATGGCAACTCACTCCAGTATTCTTGCCTGGAGAATCCCATGGACAGAGGAGCCTGGCAGGCTACAGTCCACAGCGTTGCAAAGAGTCAGACGTGACCAAAGTCACTTAGCACAGCACAGCACAGCCCTTCAGATAAGGTGACCTTTCAGATGCTTGTCATTTTGTCCTTGTAGTCTCTACCTCTTCCTTCCTTTCTTTCCCTTCCTTTCTACTTTCCCCCTCCCTTCCCTCCTTTCCTCCTGTCTTTCAGTAAATGTTTATTGAGCACCCTCTAAGTGGGAGGCACTGGTGCAACAGAAGATGCAAAGATGAGTAAGACATGGTTCCTATTCTCAAATTGCTCATTAATACAATGAGGTAAGAGGTTGAATGAAGAGCCAGTGATGTGCTAGGAGAGCAGTTAATTCTGAGTAAACTGACCAGGAAGGGTCTACAGCGGTGGTAGCATTTGAACTAAGGATAGAAGGTGTGAGAAGAACTTTCAGATGGATGATGTTACGCCTATAATAATATGGCAAAAGGGAAGTTGTCCATATAGGCCTAATCACATGAGCCCTTTAAAAGTAAAGGATTTTATCTAGCTGGTGTCAGAAAGGTACTGCGAGAGATCTGAAGCACAAGGAGGGCCCAACATGCCATTGCTGCTTTGCAGAAGGAAGGACAGGAGAAAAGATGAGCGTGGATTAAAGGAGCTGAAAGAGACCCCTGGCTGACAGCCAGCCAGGACACCAGGACCTCAGTCCTGCAGCCCTGAGGTAATATATTCCACCAAAAGCCTGAATGAGCCTGAAGGTTGATTCTTCCCCAGAAGGACACCTTGACTTTGGCCTTGTGAGAACCTAAGTAGAGACCTCAGTGGAGCCTGCCTGGACTTCTGACCTATGAAACAGTGAGATCATAAACAGGTGTTGTTTTAAGCTATTACCTATGTGATACTCATAACAAAGCAATCAAAAGCTCAACAAGAAACATTTTCTACTCAGGGGGGGAAACCTGAGTGCTCAGGGATTTCAGGGGAGAATAAGTAGCTGGGAAACATGAGGTCCACGTGTACACAGGCACAAGCCCAGATGTCTACCAAGCTGAGTTTGAGCCAGATCAGGAAAGTCACTGGATGTCATGCATGTTGAGCAGTTTGGGCCTTATCTTGAGCACCATGTTCTACCTCCCTTCTCCGTCCTAGAAGTGTTAGTCACTCAGTCATATCCAACTCTTTGCAACCCCATGGACTGTGGCCCACCAGGCTCCTCTGTACATGGGATTCTCCAGGCAAGAATACTGGACTGGGTTACCATTCCCTTCTCCAGGGGGTCTTCCAACCCAGGGACTGAACCCAGGTCTCCAGCATTGTAGGCAGATTCATTCCCTC
Organism: Bos javanicus; assembly: GCF_032452875.1. Classification (NCBI taxonomy): domain Eukaryota; kingdom Metazoa; phylum Chordata; class Mammalia; order Artiodactyla; family Bovidae; genus Bos; species Bos javanicus. Next base: position 32,840,514 of record NC_083872.1, on the reverse strand, counting down.
CTAGAAGCTCTGTCATCTCCTGTCCAACATGGAAATACTTCTCTTACTTGACTAATGTCTGAGATGTCCATACAGTTTTTTATGCATCTGTCTCTTTTCTTTCCTGTTTAACATCCTCCTGCATCGTTCCTGATTTTCACTCTGGTACTGTTTCTCTTCATGTAGGGTGATCTCCCAGGAGTCCTGCCTGAGGATGGTCAGAAGAGGACATAGCTGTAGGGTCAGAGCCTTGACAATGTCCACCAACATCCACCACCCGGCCCTTGTGAAGGGACTGGCTGATGCTGACTGGGAATAGAATCGACTTTTCCAAATGGAAGGAATAGAGTGGATCAGAGCCCGGGTGTCTCGTATAAGAAGTAATGGAAGAAGTGTTGGCAGCAGGACTCTGAAACTGATCCAAGGATCCTATCAGAGAAGTGCTGTCAGTTTAGGAAATGGACAAGGTGAGATGTGTCAGAGCCCCAGCAGAAAAAGCAGTTTTCCCCAGAGGGCTCAAATGAAGAGACTTTGAAGAAATGTCTTTGACATATGTATGGGCAAGGTTAAGGGAATAAAATCAGAGTGTAGGAATGACTCTACATTACCACCTCAAGAAAGAAATCGTTACCACCTCAACCTCAGTGATCTAAGGAATAAGGAATGTGATAGTAACCAGGGCCTGGTGAGAGCTGGAGCCATGCAGAACAGGCCCCCTGGATGACAGTGGTAGTCATGGAGGCAAGCAACTATTGGCAAAGAATGAGTTCTGAAGCAAGGAGGAGCAGAGAGAAATACCTGATCTCTCTTTCCTCCCTCATCCCCTAAAGGGCCTCCCCTAGCTGACTCATCAGATGCCAGTCAGCAAGGGAACCTAGGAAGATGTGGTCTAGATGTGTCATCCTCCTGCAGCCCAGAACAGGGCAGAGAAAGGTGGATGGTGGATCTGGGGGAAAGGTGGGAAAGAAGAACAGAAAACAACACGTTAGGGAAGCAAGTGGCTCATGGGCCTTCCCGTGATGTTGACTTTGCCATGACCAAGATCGTCTATGGGCTCAACCATGATGGCTCTCAACCCTGGGACTCTCGTTATGGCTCTACTCTTGCTGGTGGGATCCAGAGGAGGAGTGATCTGAAAGGAGAAAAGATCCCATGAGAGCCAAGCCCACGTGTTGGCCCCCCAGTTCAGGGACGCTCTATGAGTGCAGTCACCTCCCATAAGAGAGGGTTTGGGGGAATGAACACAGGGGTATCATATGTTCATTGTGGGAGCTTCTAGCCCAAGGACCTTAGGGGCTTCCCAGAGATTGCAGCCTGAACTATTTGGGGTCTACATATTCAGAGTGGTGGGAAACCGTGCTTAGAGTTGTGGGCTGGTCTGACCACTTGTGCCAGGGCTGTAAGGTTGTGTTTTGGAGGGAGAGGGGCAGCATAGAGATGGCCCAGGGGAAGGATGTGGTTGAGTCCTTCTTTAAGAGCACAGCTTGTTATCTTTCGGGTCAAGAAAATTATAGGGGATTGATAAATTTACTAGAACAGCAAGAATCACACTGGGTTTGTTTTTTTTTTTTTTTTCAGCTTTAAATAAGGACATTCTTTTCCCAAAATATCTTCCTTGGGCTGAGAATGATCCTAGGAAAGTTTCTGACCATCCGCAGACTTTAAAATTAATTCTGGGGAAGAGCCACAGTCAGTACTATTAGTTCAGATGAAGCCCTTAAGTGACCCAAATCCCACTACACTCACTCCAGGCTGCCTGGTCCAGTTTGGACAACACCCTGCTCCCTCTCAACATTTGGCTCAGAAAGGCTAAGTATTATCTCTCACTTCTAGTCTGATCCCATGGCTGAGCCAGCCCCAGACAAGCTTCAGGGCAAACTTCTCCAGCCCTGAGGAAATTTAAGGACCAGGTCAGCGACTGCAAACAAAGATAAGGCAGGTTGCCGCACCACGTGAAGATCCAGGGAAGGCAGGAGGCTCAAGAGAGGACGCTGTCCCCTGGCTGAGTCCAGTCTCCCCACCGTCCAGATGATCCGGTGTGGCCTGGGCCCCTAGCTCTGGGTCTGAACACCAGGCCCTCTCCCTCAACCTCAAGCAGCTGGTCAGGACAGTTCTTCCCAGGAACACGGCCTGTTTATTCTACCCCTTGGCCCAAGTTCCCTCTTGAGCCCAGAGAAAGCCCCCACAGCGGAGGTCTGGACCCAAACTTGCACAATCAGGCCCTCTTCCCTGGGTCCCCAGGCCAACATGGGGATGGGAGGCCTGGGTCAGCGTGGCCAGCGGGGAGGGTGGAAGCTGAGCCCAAGACCACGCAGCCCTGAGCTATCTGCCGCCTGCCTGAGACCACAGGCGAGACGCGTTTGGAGGCGTCACAGCCCCTGCCATCCAGGCCCTCTATGGCTCCCCAGGGACTCCTGGAGCCCATGAGCTTGGCATGAAGCCCTCAGCAAGACTTTGGGCCCATTAAGTGCAGGCTGGAAAGATGGGTGAGGGGACTGGAGCTGGGCGGAGTTGGCAGCCACCACCAGGCCCTCCCTGGGTTGATGTCCAAAGACGAACTAAGGGTCAGATGTGACTGACCCTTACCCACTGTAAGCAAGCAGCCCAGAGTTGGGGATCTCTGGGTGCCATCAGCACCTCCATCCTCACCCTGACTGCTGACTCCAGGCCCCAAGGCCCCCCAGGGCAGAGCACCAGGAGCGGGGGTGCTCTCCCAGTTAACAAGCCAGCTTTCAGTATCCTAAACTTGCTTTGTTAGGTTCCGGTCCCCACCACACACACACACACACACACACACACACACACCCCAGCCCAATTACACACCCCACCCACCATGTTGGTAATCAGTAATCTGGCCAATTACTCTAACTGCCGTTCACCGGGGAGGAAGGGACCCACCCACACACCCGCTGCTGAGAAACTTTCTTCCAGAGCTGTTTTCCTCTGAGTGGGGCTGACACCTGGGTGCTGTCCGGGAACTCAGTGTCCCCTCTGCTCCTGATGACTCCCCCCACCACCCCCTCCACAGGAAACAGGACTCACGGCACGTTGAGGCGGGGGCAGGCAGAGAGCACTTTCAAGATGCTACAGAGAAGCCTTGAGTCTGTCTCAGCTGAGTGAGGGGTGATGTCTGCACAGAGTCCATTAGAGTCCATGCCCTGTGCTATGGGTCACTGTCCTCAACCCTGTGTTCTTGCTGCCCTGCTGTGGGGCCCAGGATGCCATCTTCATCTAGATCTGTCCATCCAAGTCAGTCTCAACCAGCTGGTGCCAGATGGCTTGCTGATACCTGGGTGTGTTTGGGGACAACCCAAGTGAGAAGATGTCCCCATTGCTGGGGTGATGAGAGGGCCAGTGAACTTGCTGGGGATCAGCACACAGTGAAGCTTTGATCTCAGCTTAATCAGCTGAATATGTTGTACAATGTGTCCACTCACGTGGCTGCTCCCTTTTATCCCATCCTTGAGCCCTGAAAACTCAGATATTTGGCCATAGGACATTGTTTAGGATTTGTTACGATGTATCATCTTGGGTAATTGATTTGTGTATTTGTGTGAACATATATTTTTAATTGGGTTGCTTCCCTAACCTGGGTTATAGTTTCTGAGAACCCTCTTGTTACCAAGGAAACCTGGCTCCTTCCGTTTTTTTCCTCCCAGCAGGAAGGCTTTCAAGCAGTGGAACTCAACCCCTGCCCGTAGCCCCTGGTAGGATCTCTGATGAGCTGGTCTTCAGATCCTGCCACTTCAGTGAAGGCTGGATGGTAGCCATGACCCTGATGATACTTACAAAGTCCCCTTCAGTACTCACACCCACAGGGTCTGCCACCTCTGTCTCCCTGGGTCCCTGCAAGTCACCTGGCCCCTGGTTAGCCCCAAGAGAACCCTGCTTCTGGGCAGAAGGGAGCGTAGGCTGTTAAAGACTAGGTGCTCTTTTGCTCACAGTTCTCTTGCGGCCTCCTCTGACGTGCCCACATGTGTCCCACAGACTTCTGCTGTGCTGTGTGCACCTCAGGGCCCCTTGCCTCCTGCCTTGCAGGGCTTTCCCCAGGCCACAGACACTCACACAGCCTCCACAGTTTCCAGCCTCTAAACCACTGGGATGGGACTTTCAGAAACAACATCTCCACACCCCCATCTCCCCCCACCTCAAGCTCAGCTTGAGGTCTGACCTCAGGTTGGGTGGGAGAGACCCTGGACACTCCAAGCCCAACCCTGCTGTGGGAGCCACAACTGAGTAAATATGAGTGCTTCTTATGTCTCGCCTTCCACCAACACCATTTGGTCCTGGGTCAGTGTCCCTACCTGTGCTTCCCCTCCCCAAACAAAAATACCTGCTTTGCTGACTTCAAAGAAAAGCAGAGACATTCCTGACAATGATACTTATTAGAGCAAAATCTCCCTCACCAAGTCTATACTGGAACCAGCAGAGGAATCTGTGGGCAGATGTGCGTGTGCACATGTGTGCGCCCCTGTGCGTGCAAGGAATGAGGTTTGTGAAGGGACCTATGAGATAAGAGAAACCACAGTGATGCGTGGAGGCGGGGACAGAGGAAGATCCAGGTGGACAGAGCCTGGGAGAGCAGAGCGCCTGGCTCGGACGTGTAGATGCTGTGGGTCACTGTGCACAGAACTGAGTCAGCCCATTCATACAGCCCTCATACGTGCCGAAGGAAGAGGACCACCCAAGGAGAACGCCCTCCTGTGGACTGCGAGAGCCAAGCAGTGGGAGACAGAGCCACAAAGGACAGATCCAGGGCTCATAGGTGCAGGTGGCCGTGGAGATGACTGCACTTTAGTTGGAGGGTAATGGTAAAACAAGTGCAGGATAAGGGACCTCCCGGGCCATGCTCAGGGGAATTGCAAGAGAATAATCACATTCATTTTTCTGGGGATAGCCATGTCATCCTCAGCGCCTCTGGACACCTCCTATTTAAAGTCCAGGGATACAACAAAGTAAATGTGTATAATGCTAATTGATATACATACATACATGTCTCTAAATGATAGAGAGTCTCTCAGCTTGGACTTTTAAAATTCAGTCTATCTTTTGTTCATAATTAGTAGTAACACAAAAATATTGAAAGCAAAATGTAAAAAAAATTAAGTTGGCATAGCAATATTAATGTCAGCAATAATGTTATTAATTAACAGTTATTATCAAATAGACTTTTTGTTGTTGTTCAGTCGCCAAGTCACGTCTGACTCTTTCTGACCCCAGGGACTGCAGTACATCAGGCTTCCCTATCCCTCACCATCTCCTGGAGTTTGCCAAAGTTCATGTCCATTGAATTAGTGATGCCATCCAACCATCTCATTCTCTGACTTTCAAGAAACAAACAAACAAAATACAAAATAACTGAATCTGCATCCCCTTAGCAACATAGTTTTGAAATCCATGATGCAAAATTGACAGAATTACAAGGAAAAATTAATAAAACTACAATTAGAATGGGAGATTTCCATTTACCTGTTTCAGAAACTCAAAGCTCAAGAAGTCAAAAATTGAATAAAAACATAAGTCATAAATTGTTACAATAGAACTTATTATTAAGTCTTGATCAGAAGGTTATATATAAAATCTTGAACCCCAAACTGGAGAATACACATTCTTTTCAAGAACACATGACAAAATATTCACAACAGTAGACCATAACCCAAATCTCAAAAAAAGACCAACTATTTTTTTTTCATGTTCTCTGACCACAATGAAGCAAAACAAAACTCCTAACAAAAAGGTCCTAATGTATCACATAGGGAACGACATTCAATATCCTGTGATAAACTATAATGGAAAAGAATATTGAAAAAGAATAGAGGCGTATAACTGAATCACTTTGCTGTACAGCAGAGATTGGCACAATATCGTAAATCAACTATATCTCAATTAAAAAAAAGAAATAAAACAAAACTTCAATTTCAAAAAGATAAACAAAATCTTTATTTGGCAAACTTCAAATGCTCTCTGAAATAATTTATAGGCTGAAGAAAAATAATTTATGGTTAGGAAAATAATAGCTAATAATTAACACATGTGAAAACTTGTGGATGCAGTGAAACCTCTCTGTTGGAAAATATATAACTTAAAATATCCTGATAATAATGTAAGACTGAACGTTAGTGAGATACATATTCAATTTTAAAAATCAAGAGAACAGAGAAAGTAGAAACATAAAAATAAAAGCAAAAATTAATAGCCTAGAGGCTAACAATAATGGAAAAATTCCAAAGCTGGTTTCTAAGAAGATTACTGAACCTGAGAAACTTTAAGGAAAGGAAAAGAGCAAGATTCATTGAGGAAGAAAAAGTGGGGAAAAGGTGGCAGAAACAGCCTTAATGGCAACTAGAGACAGTGTAGACGCAACAAAAGCCTGAAAGAACAGCACGTCTTCAGGGGAGACGGCTCTCCCTCCCCTCTCCAGCCGGCTACAGGGCTCATGTCTTATTTACCTTTGTATCTTCAAAGGCCGGCAGCCTGGTACAAAACAGATATTCAGTGGGTTTGTTATATATAATCACGTCCTCTTCCTGAGTAGGCAGTCCGTGGCCCCAGTACTGGAGCAAACAGTCCATGGACAGAGTTCCCAACAGCTGTGCAATGTCACTATTTGTTCTTACTGTTAAATGAAGCACCACAGTTTAGAAACTCCATACTTAAAAATAACAATAATCGGAGTAAATTCAAGCTATCCTTATAATAATATTCATCTTCCTTACTTGGATGAGATTGGCCTGAATAACAGTGAGAAGGGGCAAGGATGCTAGGGGTGGTATTCATCACTCAGAACACCTGGAGGAGATCATGTCCCATAGTGACCACAAGGCTGCCCCACACGTAACAGCAAGGCTGTTAAGGGGGGAAGTGGGTTGGAAACCCATAGCTCATCATGACATCTGTGTCCAAGCTTCTGTGTGGCCAAGAAAGCTGGACTGGCCAGGTGTTCGTATCAGTCTCTGAAATCAAAGGAATTGGTCTCAGCTTTCACAAAGACCATGCGGGCCGGGAGCAGGAACACTGCCAGGCTGGAATGCTTGTGGCTGAAAACGGAGCCCTGCAAGGCTGACATATGCAGGACACCAAAGTTTAGGCTCTCAGAAGTTGTAGAGAGGCCTCCTAAGCCCTTCCAAAAATGCCCTTTCTGGGCACTGAGGCCTGAACTGTTCCTTTGTGGTTCTAAGCGCATCTTGGCTTTGTCCCCTAAGGAGTGTATGTGTGTGTGCTCAGTCGCCAAGTTGTGTCCGAATTTTTTGCGACCCTATGGAGTTGTAGCCCAGCAGGCTCCTCTGTCCATGGGATTTTCCAGGCAAGAATACTGGAGTGCATTGCCATTCCCTTCTCCAAGGGATCTTCTTGAGCCAGGGACCAAACTCCGTGTCTCTTGCATTGGCAGGTGGGTTCTTTATCATGGAGCCACCAGGAAGCCCCCCTTGAGAGAGGTCACCCTAAGGTTATCAGCCATTGCTAACCCTGAATTCAAGAATCAGATGCTTTCCTGACATGAAGATTACTAGGGGCGGGTTGGGTGGAGTGAGCTGAAGGCAGGAGGACACGAGGGCACTGGCTGCCTGAGGGAAAAACAGGGAGTTAAAACTGCCTAGTGCCGAGTTCTGCCCGGGCCAGCCCTGAGCACGTAGGAGCTGAGGGAGAGTTCACCAGGGGAATGGGGGTGGAGGAGGAGGAATGTGTTCCGGAAGCCCCAGCACAGCTGGAAGCCATGTGGCCTCTCTGGATCCTGGGCCAGGAGAACAAGCGGACCAGCAATCATGGGGCAGAGGGAGAAACAGAGCATCTGGCTTTGCAAATAACAGCTTCCAGGGAAACGGCTTCACGTGAGCGCACCGTGGAACTGATGTGAGGATGTAGGAATGCTCCCTACTATCACCCCATCAGTCCACCCGCCATGTCAGCTCCACTCCAAAGTCTTTGAAGGTAAAGCCAGGCAACCCCGAAACAATAATAACCATTTGTAAGACACTTTACCATGTAGAGCGATCGTTCAGATATGTTATCTCCTATGAGCCTTACAACATCCTCTGGGAGGGTGTATTTAATACTGCTTTTATTTTGCAAAAGAGGAAACTGAGGCTCAGCAAAGATAAGAAACTAGGGACAGAGCTGGGACTTCTCACTCCAGACCCTGGAGGTTTAATGCCTTTTCTTCTCAAAGTGTGGTCCATGGACCAGCAGCATCAGCCTACTCAGGAAGCTTGTTAGAAATAAGAAATTTCAAACCCAGACTTGGTGAATCAGAATCAGCATTTGAACAAGATCCTTAAGTGATTCACATTTTAATATTCACATTAAAGTTTGAGGCATACTATGTTTACCAATGAGCTTCCTAGGTGGCATTAGCAGTAAAGAACACCCCTGCTGATGCAGGAGATGTAAGAGACGTGGGTTCGATCCCTGGGTGGGGAAGAGCCCCTAGAGGAGGAAATGGCAACCCATTCCAGTATTCTTGCCTGGAGAATCCCGTGGACAGAGGAGCCTGGTGGGCTGCAGTCCATGGGGTTGGACACGACTAAAGTGACTTAGCACACATGTCCACCATATCAGCCCATTCTTGTAAACACCAGACAACCCGCTTGAGTACTAAGGCTCCCACTCTGGGGGAGTTTCAGTATTTTAGAGCCGGAAGGACTTCTCTAAAGCACCTAATACCTACTTCGTCGTGGTACAGATGACGCTGACACATTCTGAAAGCAAGTCTCTAACAAAACTAAGGTGAAAATGCAAAAAAAATCTCTTTTGACTCAAAAGGCTTCCATTAAACCTGCCATCTTCCTATTTCTTTCTTTCTTTCTTTTCTTAATATTAATTTGGCTGCACCAAGTCTCAGTTGTAGTATGCAGGATGTCAGTATCCTGACCAGGGATTGATTCCAGGCCCCCTGCATCGGGATTGTGGAATCTTAGCCACTGGACTACTAGGGAAGCCCCCTATTTCTTTACTTTAAATTTGTTTCCTATTTGGTGCTTATTACTCAGGGTTCTGTTAAAAGAAAAGCAGGTTTTCTTCGCCAATTTATGTGCAATTTAGGCTAATAGTAAATGTCATCCCAATGACAAGAACAGAGGCAATCACGGCTTTTTCTTTGTTTGGCATGTCCAATTTTTTCAGTGTTTTCTACCTATGGTTTAGTTGCATGCTAGGCAGCTGTAGAAAACCAGCCTGCTAAGAAAGTTTGGTTTTGGATAATCTGGGACAATCACTGAGTCGGTTACAAATATAAATTAGATGTAATAACATGTGGAGAGATGTTAATAATGATGTGTGGAGAGATATCTATGTATCTACAAGGATGCAGGCCATGCTAAAAGAGTGTGTGTCCAGCACAAGTTCAGGGCTTTGGCAATTTCCTGGTTAATTTGCTAAGTCAGGAAGGCCAAACGAGATCCTTCAGGCCAGTGGTAGATTTTTGAACCTATATATTCTGGTTTGGCTGTCTTCATTATAAAGTTAACCTGTTACTTGCCAAATCGCTGCTTCATTCATGCTCTGTTAAGGGGAAAGAAATTCTCATGTGAGTGGGAGCACACACGTTTTAACATGTGATTTACATGAAGCTCGGCTTGGGTCATTTGTTCTTTGAGATATAAACTCAAACATTCATCCCATAGGAGGCAGGAAATCCAGGGTCCCTCCCAGTATGTCTAGGAGTGGACATTGGCCTTAGGTCCCCCTACCCTGACCCCAGCCACTTCGCTCACTTCTGGCTCTAAGTTTGTGCTTCTGTGGGATTTTCTCTCTCATGTCTTGCCTCCTGTGGACATTTCCACTCTGTACTTGCATGGATTAGAGTATCAGATTCACTCCATTTTGCTTGATTTCTCCAAAACATCACTCACCAAGGTCAGTGGATGTAGCTAACTTGCCCTGTGAATGGAAAAAAAACAGAAGGGCTGTTCTTTGCCGCACAACAGAATAGCTCTTAATGCTGATCACTAGCATCTGTATCCTTAAAAGTCTTCCAGTATTCTCTTTCCCTACATTCCTGCCATGGGGAATTGTCTTCTACTTGGGCTCAAGCCTCCTATCATGTTGTGGCTCCTTCTTTATCCAACTGCCCTCTAAGCTAAATAGCCCTCACCCACAAACAAACCTATCTCTCCCCGGTGTCCAATATGCTACAAAGGTCCAATGGTCAAAGCTATGGTTTTTCTAGTAGTCATGTATGGATGTGAGAGTTGGACCATAAAGAAGGCTGAGCATTGAAGAAGTGATGCTTTTGAACTGTGATGTTGTAGAAGACTCTTGAGAGTCCCTTGGACTGCAAGGAAATCAAACCAGTCAATCCTAAAGGAAATCAACCCTGAATATTCTTTGGAAGGACCAATGCTGAAGTTGAAGTGCCAATACTTTGGCCACTTGATGCAAAGAGCCAACTCATTGGAAAAGACCCTGATGCTGGGAAAGACTGAAGACAAGAGGAGACGGGGGCGACAGAAGATGAGATGGTTGGATGGCATCACTGACTCAATGGACAAGAGTTTGAGCAAACTGGGGGAGACAGTGAAGGACAGGGAAGCCTGGTGTGCTGCAAAGAGTCAGACATGGCTGAGTGACTGAACAACAGCAATAAGCCATCTCGTGCAAGGAGTGCCTTCTAAGACTCAAACAGCACATCGTGAGGTTTGTTCAACAAAGGGCCAGAGGATGAATTCTCCCGTGGATATCAGCAACAGTGGGCCCCTTCCTGACACACACACCAATGCCTTCTGTTACAGGATAGATAGATGGATGGCATCCAGGTGCTGTGTACGTGTGTCAATGTATATGCAAGCATGGCTGAGAGAATATATATATGCAAGTGTGCATACATGTGACTATGTGTGTGTTTGCACAGGTAGAGAGCAGCCCTAGGAATCAGATCGAATGTGACGAGGGAAATGTGTAAAGCATGTGTCTAGACTCATTCTTTAGGTGCTGGACCCGACGCTGGGAAATCCCACATGTCAGTCCCACGAGGACTCAAGGAAGGGATTCCCCATACCCAAGCTACATCTCCTTGAAAATTATCAATTAATTGGGAAGCAACAGAGAGACACAGGGCTTCCCTGGTAGCTCAGCTGGTAAAGAATCTGCCTGCAATGCGGGAGATCTTGGGTTTGATCCCTGGGTGAGGAAGATTCCCTGTTGGAGGGCATGGCAACCCACTACAGTATTCTTGTATGGAGAATCCCCATGGACAGGGAAGCCTGGTGGGCTACAGTCCACAGGGCTCACAAAGAGTCAGACATGACTGAGCAACTAAAGACAGCACACACAGAGAGACACAAAGGAAATAGACAGAGCCATGGGGAATTGGAAAGACAGAAAAAGAGTTAGCTAAAACAAGATCATCTTGGTTCTCAGAGACCTGGGCTCCATATACCACAAATGCCACTGGAAGAGACAAAGCCGGGAAGACGCTTCTAATTCTTAGGCATAGAAGACCCTGGGGAGGGTGAGCTGCACAGATCTCTGATGCCACAGGAGCCTAAGTGGGGGAGGGCCTGGCTCTTCTGGAGGAGGAGGAGGAGGGCAAGGATACCTTCTCAGAGCCCAACCTGACTGGGGCTGAGACCTGGGGTTTCCAAGCAAAGCAATGTGAGCCTGCCTATAGCCCCAGAGTTGGAAGGATCTGAGACCCTTGGGATGGAACGGGATCAGGGTAGGGCTCGCATTTCACCAGCCTCTTCTCCCATACTGCTCATATTCCCCAGACCTTGGAATCCTCTGAGGGACTGAGGACAATATGTTTAATGTCACTGGGAGAGGCTGGTGAGGCCAGGACACCCCTGGACATATGCTGGTGGCTGGTTCCATCCTGTGTCCCAGCAGATCCCCTAGGCTTGGGTGTAAAGAAACTGCTGGAAGTTTGTGCTCCACCGCTTGCGGCAGGCAGCATTGTCCCAGGGAGTGCCCCCTCCTCCCGTCTCCTCCAGCCCCACAGGCTAACTTGGCTTTGCCAGCTGAGACCTAGAGGGGTAGTGTGAACAGGGCAGTGTGGAAAGCCTCTCTGAGGAGATGACACTCAGGCCAACAGACAGGATGAGAGTGGGGCTGGCTGTTGGAGAGGGAGGGGCAGGCAGGGGGAGTGGAAGTTCTAGGCCCTGAGGCAGAAAAAGAACTTCAACCTTTAGGAACTGAAAGAGCCAAGTGCCTGGTCAGTAAGGAGGGCAGAATATGAAGCTGGGGACATGGGGAAGTCCAGAATTACTCAGGACCTGCCTTACAGTCTACAGTACACACACACACACACACACACACACACACACACACACACAGACACTCTGAACGGTTTGCGGGGAAACGCTACTATGGTCTGAATGATGATTCTTAATGCTCATGGGGACTGAAATGGAGGAGTCCCAAGCTGAGAGCAGGCGACTGGTTACGAGGGTAGAGTCCAGGTGAGGAGAGGAGGATAATTTGAAGACGTTGGCATGGTCATGGCAATTGAGAGAAATGGTGGGATTAGCAGTACACTTTGGAGGCAGGGTTTGCTGGACCTGATGATAATACAGATGTGGAAGGTGAGGAGGAATCAAGGACCACAGTCCTTAGCAATGAGGAAGGCGGAGGTGACATAGGCAAGCCTGGGGGAGTAGGTAGCGGGTGAGAATCCCGAGTTCTTTTCAAGACAGGTTAAGCTCAAAATGACCGGGCACCTCAGGTAGAGATGTCACGTGGGACTTGCCTCTGGAAATTGGGCCTCAAAGGGGAGGAAAGGGCCAGTCAGAAATGTGGACTTGCCATCTTGTGGGTGGTGTGTACAGCCATGGAAACGTATAGAGAGGAGCCCCAGACCAAGTCCAAGGGCACTGGCTTTAGAGTCGCTTTGAAGTCACCACCGGGGCAGGAAGAAAACCAGGAGAGCGCCTGTGGGGAAGCCCGGAGAGGGAAGGGTTTCAGGGTGCGGTCAGCTAAGTTAAAGCAGCAGAGAGAGAGGAAGCCTGTGAGGTGAGAGTCTGGTGGATTTATTATGAATGGTGGCAGGGAGAAGTCAGGCTGGAGGGCATGGTGAAGAGGGGATGGCTGAGGAGGAAGTAGAGGCAAGTGTCATATCCCCTCAACTTATGGCTCTAGGGGAGGCGGTGTGGATCTGGTAGAGGGATTTTTAAAAGACCTGTTCTGCATTCTGGGTGGAAGCCAGAGAATGAAAGTGTGAACGAGACGGGGTTAGGCCTCCCTCAGGCGCCCCTACCTCTTCCAATAGAGTTGAGGAAATCTCTACCCCCAAACAGGGCTTCTCTCGTAGCTCAGTTGATAAAGAATCTGCCTGCAATGCAGGAGACCCCAGTTTGAGGCCTGGGTCGGGAAGATCCCCTGGAGAAGGAAATGTCAACCCACTCCAGTATTCTTGCCTATAGAATCTCATGGACAGAGGAGCCTGGCAGGCCCCAGTGAATGGGGTCGCAAGAGTCAGACACGATTTAGTGACTATCACCACCTACCCTTGAACCTGGACCTCAGCCTCTCGGGCCCCATTTTGGGCTGCATGGAGAGGAAGTGCCAGGACCCGGGTGAACGCAGCTGGGAGGGGAGGGCCTGCCTCGCTCTGGAAATAGAAAACCAATGCTGGTAACTAAGTAACTCCTGGAGATGGGGCAAAGGCCCTGGCAGAGCCTGAAGGAGCAAAAATAATCTGTGCCGCTTGGGCGGTGAGGCACATCGGATGTGGGGCCCGGATAGACCTGGCCTGCGGTCCCTCAGCCCCCAGCAGCCCTCCCTGGCCTGCAGGGGTGGGCTCTGCTCTTCAGTCTTGCTCCGGCCCGGCCAGAAGCAATGGGTCCTGGCAGGCAGAGCCTCCTCGATTAATGGCCATGCACCAGTGCCCAGGCCAGCAAGCTCGGTCCCCTCTGCCTCACAGCACTGCCTGTTCTGGACCCCAGATGAGAACATCACCCAGACAGACAAGCAGGCAGAGCCCCGCTGAGGCCCAGCCAGGCAGCTGTGGCCTGGGCAGCCCCAGTTGCCTGTGGTCAGGGAGGGGTGGCCTCCCACCCTACTTCAGGAGGCAGGCCTCGACCACCCCAGCCTCCCTCAGATCTCCTTGCCCAAGGTCCAAAAGGTTATGCACACACTGCCCCTAACACATGCTCGCACACACAGCAGATGACAAGGTCCTCAGAGGGAAGGCTGATCTAACAGCATCTATGACTTGCTGGGTGATGGGTGGCTTTTGGGTGCAGAACCTGCTGAATAAGGATCTGGTCCTTCTCCCTCTTTCAGCACCCCTGTCCTCGCTCACCTTAGGAACAAGGACGCCTCCATCTCTCTGCTTCACTTCCTATTGCCAGGCTCACTTCTAAGATCGCAGGAAGCAAGAGACACAACTTCTCATCGAGCAGATGGTGCCGGAAGATGGAGTGAGGCCCCCAGGCCTGCCCCTCTTCCTTCATAGCACACCATCCCCAGGAAAGCAGGGCTTTGAGGAGCGGAAGGTGCTAGACTCCAGAGCACAAGGGTTGAGCCCCTCTCTCCCAGGGAAGGAAAGGAAGGTGAGAATCACTGACCTGAGAAGTTTCCATGAACTCTGGCCATGCTGGAGAAGGGGGAGAGGCCCGCACAAGCGGGCAAGGCACAGGGGAAGGCAGTAACCTCTCCTCGTGGTTTCCTTACCATAAATTTCTAATTGGATCTGGATCCAGGGGTACAAACAGACACACAGGACCTGCCTGAGGAATGAGCAGGGCTGGGAGCCACATGCCACCAGGACTTTAGAGGAATTTGGGGTGCTGGTAGCAAGGGACTCAGGCCCTGGTCCCCTGGGGGATTGGTCTCAGCAAGGGGAGACGGTTTACCCAAGAAGGAACCCAAGGCCAGGCCCATCCCCTCTCCTTCTGCCTCCCAGCACAGCAGTGCCCTCTGGTTACAGACAAACTATGAGTGTGGGTGAGAGAGAGAAGGGGTCGTGGTTGATCCCCAGAAGCAGCAGGCTCTGTACCCCACTCTGCTGATTCAGCCACCGCCCCCACCCCCCTCACACACCTCCCTCCCAAGCTGATGGGAACAAAGAGGCTGCAAGTTTCCAGTTGTAAAAGCTGGGGAGGAGCGATCAAGAACAAAGATCAAGGCTTCGGATTTTCCATGACACTCGTGCAGGGGCGGGGGCACCAAGCTTGCTGAACTGTCTGGCTCAGTTCCCATCACCGTGCCCTCTGGGAAGCTGGAAGCTGCCACCTGGGCCTAGGGCAGTGCCAGGCTCACCACCAGCATGGCGCCCTCTGCTGGGGCCGTCTGGGTAGGAGGCACACTCACTGCTCTGCAGGGTGGGGCAGAGCCTCCTGACCTCTGGGTCCTCAATCCCAAGTCCTCCCAGCTCTCTAAGATCAGACCGCCTCAGAGCTCAGGAGCTCACCGCACCTAGCGGCCCCCTAAACCTGCGCCCCTGTGCAGAGGCCAATGACAGAGCATAGGAGGTGTGGACTTTGGGTGGGTGGCCTCATTGGTAGGAGGCTAAAGGGCAGTTGGGCTTCCCTGGTGGCTCAGCTGGTAAAGAATCCGCCCACACTGCGGGAGACCTGGGTTCAGTCCCTGGGTTGGGGAGATCCCCTGGAGGAGGGCATGGCAACCTACTCCAGTATTCTTGTCTGGAGAATCCCATGGACAGAGGGGCCTGGCAGGCAACAGTCCATGGGGTTGCAGAGAGTCAGACACGGCTGAAGCGACTAAGCACACAGAGTGCAGTTGGAACTGGGCCGCCTCCCGTGGTGGGGCCCGTCTCTGTGGCCCCCACCTCCACTGATACCTGACTCTCAGCTTATGAGCAATCTGGGACTGGGAGAGGCCCACCCAGTTAAACACATGATGGTATGTCATGGAGCCCTCTTCAACTTTTTAAAAATGTCAGACAAACCCATGTATCCAGACAGGGAGCATCCTCCCTGTACCAAAGTACAGTAAGTGGGAAAACAATGAGTAGATTATGAAACCATTTTACAAAAAATAATTAGACTTCAAACCACTGTACTTGGATATCTGTATTTAAATAACTATAGTGACTCAGACGGTAAAGCATCTGCCTACAATGCGGGAGACCCACTTTCAATCCCTAGGTCGGGAAGATCCCCTGGAGAAGGAAATGGCAACCCACTCAAGTACTCTTGCCTGGAAAATCCCATGGATGGAGGAGCCTGGCGGGCTATAATCCATGGGGTTGCAAAGAGTCGGACACAACTGAACGACTTCACTTTCACTTTGAATGTGCTTAGAAGGAAGCACAGAAAAATAAATGTCCAAACTTATGCCCGGGGTCATTTGGATTAGAATTAAAGGAAAGAATTTCTTATTTGCATTTTTATACTAAGCAAGTGCATGCGTGCTTAGTTGCTCAGACGTGTCTGACACTTTCTGACCCCATGGACTGTAGCCTGAGAGCCTCCTCTGTCCTTGGGATTCTCCAGGCAAGAACACTGGAGTGGGTTGCCATGCCCTCTTCCAGGGGATCTTCCCAACCCAGGGATCAAACCCGGGTCTCCTGCATTGCAGGCAGACACTTAACCCACCAGAGCCACCAGGGAAGCCCCTAAGCGTGTATAATTTTATAATTAAAAAAAAAGATGAGGGTTGGGGAGGTGGTTTAGAGCAGTCTAAGTATGTAGATAGAGTTGGGCATGTGCATAGACATGCCAGGTGTGTGCACGCACTCACACACACACACTCCTGTGTGCATGCTCACACCAAGCACATCTAGCCCACCAAGGAGGGCACATCTGGTAAATCTGGCAAAAACCTGGGTGCACACCTGGCTCAGGCACATCCCCACAGACCTGGGCTCCCCTGGCTTGTATCCGGCAGGGCCCGAAGCTCTCTCTAGGCACGGATCCCATCCTCTTGCTTCCCCAGCCTCTATTTACTCCGCTTCCCCTCCCCTCCCCTCCCCTCCCAAGCCCCCCAGGCCTCCAGCATTTCCTGCCAGGTATTCACACAGCAGGACCCTGCCCAGTCAAGGGAGTCAACAAATCCAGGAGAGGAGTGCTTGGCCTGGTCATGAAGATGGCCTCCCCCTCCTCTGGGGCACTGGGGCACCCATCTCCAAAACCGGGCTTGTCCCAGGGTTTCCTTTGGATCCCGGTTTGATTAAGAAATCACCTGGGCCTCAGCCAGTCCAAATGTGATCCTGATTCTGCCGCTTACATGTTGGGTGATCTTGGACTAAGGTTATTAAAACCATCTGAGCCTCAGTTTCCTCATCTGTAACATGGGATTAATAAAGTTATTGTGAAACTCAAAGATGATAATATCTATGAGACGAAATGCTTCGGAAGACAAACAAGGAAATGACAATCAGGTGTCAGGATCTGGCTCCCTCCAGGGCAGAGAATAGGGCTGTGATCAGGGCAGGACACAAGGACCTCTGAGGTCCTGGCAGGGTTCTAATTCTGGGCTATGGGAACAAGGATGTTTAATTTATAATTATTTATTAAACTGTTCATATACGTATATATTTAACAGATGTATGAGATGTTTCATAAAAAATGTTTTGAAAAGTTTCATATTCAGCATAAATGTAAAATAATATGAGCAAGTATAAGTTCCCATTCTCATTCATACTCTCTGAGGTCAGGGTTAGCTGTGCAGCAAGGGTGACCTAACAAGTAGAGATTTCATTTATAAACCTAGACCAGTGTTGTTTTCTTTGCTAGGGGAGGCCTGGGAGGGCAGAGGTGCCTAAGAGGTGTGGGTTGCTGTAGGTCCACTCAAAACTAGCCTGTTCTTCCCCACAGCTCCTCCCCACCACAGGGGGCTGAGAGCTATGCGCACAGCTGCCCACCCAACTTCCGGGCTGGCATTATTCTCACCCCTGCAAAGTTCCCTGAACCCCAGACAGCCTCCTTTCTGCACCCAGCTGCCACTCCGCATTCTTCAGCAGCATGGCCCCGTTCTTGGTCCCCAGGCCCACCACTTCCTGCTTCACTGGGGTCCTTCCTCATGCCTGGAATGTCTGCCCCCCCGACTTCCCAGCCTTTCCTGGCCCTGCTCCTAGCTCTCCTAGACAGTGAGGCATTCTCTGCCACCCCACAGCACCCCAGGGCTCCAAGGCCCAGTCTGCACCACAGTGTCCCCCCTGTGCTGGCTCTGACTCCAGTGGAGGGCTCCCTTGGGAGAACTGGGCATGGAGGCAGGGCCCCCGCTGCCATCCCAGGCCAGAGACACCATGCTGGGCCACAGTACCCCAATGGTCCTCAGGCCTGAGCCCACCCTGCCATCAGAGGCCACAGGAATTTCTGTGGGGCCTGGCCAGGCTTCTGCCTGGTGACCGTCAGCTCCCTACCCCCCATCTGACTTGCTCCCTGACTCTTCCTGACTCGGCTTCTGTTCAACTCTGTGATTTAGTCTGTCTCGCCTCCCTGATTTTCTGTGGGCCTCAGTCTCCTCCATCCTGCCCAGACAGCACAGGGGCAGCAGGAACCTTCTAACTGCATTGCAGGGTGGGGCAGCCCCTGGGCTTCTGACCCTTGCCCCCAGCCTGAGCCTTTGCCGGCTCCTCTGGGAGGTCTCCCCACCTCACCGCACCCCCCCAGGTGAAAAGAGCCTGAGGGCCTCAGTGGTAGAGCCAAGCTGAAAGGGAAGAGGAAGCTGATGAAACTGGGGTGCAGGCAGATGGAACTTCTGTTGTTAGGGGAATGAAGAGCAACGGGGTGGGGGGCTGTCTGAAGTTTTGTGTAATAAGAGCTAAGAAGGAAGTTGAGTTCTGGAGGAAAACAGAGCCTTGAGTGACGTAAGAGTGGGTTTCTGGGATAAATTCTGATACTACGTTCTTCTCGGGATCTAACCTCAAGCCTGCCTGCTGCAGAACTAGCTCTTCCCTATCTGTTCCTTTCTTGCACCGTCAGAACCTGTACAGGGAGTAAAGTGAAAGCAGGAACAAGAAGTGCTTGCGAAGTAGAGAGAGTCTTTCTGGTCAGCCTGTAAAGCCACCAGGATGTCCCCTCCCCACCCCCAATCACCTGAAGCTCCCCAGTCCTTGGCACAGTCCAGAGACCATGCTGGAGGCAGAGGCCACTCCAAGCCATGTAGACAATCTTCCTTTCATGACCCTATTTATTATTCTTTTCCCACCTCTCCACCCCTTCCCCACCAGCTGCTTAAAATATTTTTCAAACAGAAAAATCCAACCACAGCTGGAAACCAACCCTAAAGTTAGTCCAGAACGTGGGAGCTGCCAGGGAAAATTGCCGGAGCTCAGGCAGGGCTGTGGGAGGCAGGGCCTCAGCCACGGAGGCAGCCCGGCTCTCTGGGGGCCCCAGAGGGACAGGAGGCCAGGCAAGAGGGCCCTCGGGTCCCATCACCATTCCACACAAGGTCAGTGAAGACTCGTGGTGGCCAGGCCTTGGGCTGGGGCCCTGAAGGGACACAAATCAGTTAAGTAAAGAGACCTCTCCTCAAGGAGTGACAGGCTTCAGGAGAGGGTAAGGCACAGGCCCTCCAGTGACAACAAGAACATACACTTAGAGAGTGTTTCCTACGTTCGAGGTCCAGGCCTAAGTACTTTTACAAATGTGGCTCAAAGCCCTATCAGGGCTTCCCTGGTGGTCCAGTGACTGAGAATCCACCTGCCAATGCAGGGGACATGGGTTCGATTCCTGGTCTTGGAAGATTCCACATGCCACTAGGCAGCAAAGCCGTGCGCCCCAGCTACTGAGCCTGCGAGCAGCAACTGCTGAACCCTGCCCACCCTAGTGCCCACGAGCCACAACTACTGAGCCCGAGTGCTGCAACCACTGAAGGCCTGCTCCACAACGAGAGAACCCACCACAAGGAGAAGCCTGCTCACCGCAACTAGAGAAAACCCAAGTGTAGGTACCAAGACCCAACACAGCCAGATATTTAAATAAAATTTTAAAATCCTATCAGCCCTGTACAGAAAGTACTGCTGTTCTTCTCATCTTGTAGAGGAGAAAACCAAGGCACACAGAAGTTAGGAAACTTTCACCCCACCATACAACTGTAAAGGCTAGAGGCAGAATCTTGGCCCAGGGAGCCCAGAATCCATGCTCTTAGTGCTGTACTCTGCTACCTCTGTACGTGCAAAGGCAAGGCAAGAACCCCATGAGACAGTATAAGCAAGTTCACATGAAAGTTCAGAGATGGTGCCTGGCAGAGGGTCAGAATCAAGGAGGGCTTCGTGGAGGAAGCAGCACAAGCACCACTTCTGGAAGGAGAGTGGGGACTTTGGGCCTATCTCAGTGGCAGGGGCAGAAGGTATAGAGCAGAGAAAGCTGAGGCAGGAGCAGACAAAACCAGGACCCAGGGGACCCAACTCCCAGCATGTGACCCCCACCACTCAAGAGGCCACCCCCACCCCTGCCCAGTGCTCAGAGAGAAAGAATGCATAGCTGAACCCAGGCCCGGCCACAGCGACCACGGTCCAGATTCACCCTCCATCTCTCCAGCATCCCAGGCTGCTTTCTCACCTCCCTCTGACACCTCCCATCCAATCCTCTCACCCGTCCTGTTTGTACTGGTCCCCTTGCACACCTGTTCACAGGGGTGGGTTAGAGGCCAAAACTACTAAAAATTCTCTATAATACAAATGTTTGGTGGCATTTAACTTAGACCAAAGTCACCAAGCTGTCTTGTGCCCATGCAGCCATGTGGCCTAAAGACCCCAAGAGATAGGGTGGCAGGTCCCTGGGCTGGACACTTCTCTCTGTCTTGAGTCCACTTGTCTCTGAGGCCTCTTCCAGTCACGGGGTCTGAGCCTCAGTTTTCTCTCTGGATCTGTTTGGTGTGTTCCGTTTCAGGTCTGAAGTCCTCGTGAGCACAGAGTATTCATTTTTCTTCTCCATCCCTAAGGCTTGCCATGGAAAGACCAGCTGGGTGGATGCTCAAGGCTAATTCAAAGCTGGTGGCATTGGCCAGTCTCCTGTGGGCCTTCCATGCAAGCTTCTAAGAGCTTGTTGATACTGAATCACCATCACCATAATATCTGATAATAGCTGCCGTTTATTGAATGCTTATTGCCTGATGGGCAGTATTCTAGAAATTTCTCATGAATTAGCTCATTTCATCATTTTAACAATGCTACATATGGTTGGATGGCATCACTGACTCAGTGGACATGAGTCTGAGCAAACTCCAGGGGTGGTGAAGGACAGGGAAGCCTGGCGTGCTGCAGCTAGACACGACTTAGTGACTGAACAACAATATATGAGGAAGCTGAGGCCCAGAAAGGGTTAAAGGTGGTGCCCAAGGTCACACTCAGGTGCACGGCTTCCACAGGGAGGGAGGGAGCACCCGGAGGGCAATGACTGTGTTTTGTTCGTCATTGTCTCTCTGCCCCAAGTCCGTGCAAGGCTGGCCTTTACTAGCACAGGAGAAGTGGGAAGACAAAGCTGTGAATTCGAAACAACTGCCTCCTGTCCAGGAAATCTGTGAAAACCACCTGCCCCAGGCCCATGAGGTGGAGGGCTCTGAGTTCTTTCTCAGCTCTGGGCCAGCTCGACTCCAGTTGCAAGGACCTACCTGTCCCAAGGTGGGCCTCGCCTGGGTGCATGGAGGTCCCAGGACAGGTAGCTGGCTGCTTCTGGTCCCACCAGGCAGGACAGGCCAGGTCAGTGCCAGGTCTGCTGCTGTGGTACCTCAGCTTTGGGTGGGTTCCTTTCCTGGGATCCTGGCTCCTCCTGAATCCTTCTGTGGAAGCTGCTGCTGCTGCTGCTGCTAAGTCGCTTCAGTAGTGTCCGACTCTGTGTGACCCCGTAGACGGCAGCCCACCAGGCTCCGCCGCCCCTGGGATTCTCCAGGCAAGAACACCGGAGTGGGTTGCCATTGCCTTCTCCAATGCATGAAAGTGAAAAGTGAAAGTGAAGTCGCTCAGGCGTGTCCGACTCCTAGCGACCCCATGGACTGCAGCCTACCAGGCTCCTCCGTCCATGGGATTTTCCAGGCAAGAGTACTGGAGTAGGGTGCCATTGCCTTCTCCTTCTTCTGGAGTGGGTTGCCATTGCCTTCTTCTGTGGAAGCAAACAACCCCAAACCTCTGCCGGTGTTAAGGCTGAGCCTCAAGAACTGAGGGCCAGGCTGCTGGGCCTCTTGCGCCCCCTGGTGGAAGGAACAAAGTAGTGCACATGCTGCAACTGCTTTGTGAATCCAACCTTCCCTTTTCTCTCCCCCCTCCATCCTCTCTCCTCTTCTCACCTTCATTCACTCACCCTTGACTGCACGTCCACCAGGGGCTGGGCACCTGCCATGAGATGGGGATGCAGACCGTGTCCTGTGACTGTGACACTGTCCTTGTGCTGAGGTGCTCATCTTGTACTCACTTAACTCATTCCCTCATCCTACACACAGCTGTGGAGCTTCTACTCTCTGCCAGGCTATCCTCTAGGCTCCAGAGACACCATCTCTGCCCATACGGAATGGACAGTCTAACAGGACATTCAGCCTGGTTAACAGAGGATTATAATGGAGAAAGCACAGGCGCTAGAGAAGAGACAGATAGATGTGAAGACAGCAGGGCTGATGCCAGGCAGCGTGTGCTCAGGGGCGGCAGGAGAAGATTCCAGAGTGACATCTGGGCTGGGCTTGGGTGGCTGTGTAGGATCTCTCTGGGAGTAGGACAAAGGGTGTGGATTGGGTGGGGCAGGGAGGAAAGAATATCCCACACAAAGAGGGCAGAACTAGCGAGCACATAGAGTCCCGGCATGTTTAGGGAGCTACAAATAGTCTGCTGTGGTCAGAGCGTGTGGTTAGAGGGAAGAGGGCAGCAGGAGAGTGGAAGGTCCTTGCAAGCTGTGGAAGGGGTTTGGGTCTTTTCCTGCAGCCTGTGAGGAGCCACCGAAGGTTTTAAGAGACAAGATGATACCACCACGTTTGCATTTTATGTATTGTAATTAATTAATTAGGCTGTGCCAGGTCTTGGTTGCGGCAAGGTAGGATCTTTGATCTTAGTTGCACCATGTGGGATTTTTAGTTGCAGCATGCAAATTCTTAGTTGCTACATGTGGAATCTAGTTCCCTGGCTAGGGATTGAACCCACGCCCCTTGCATTGGGAGTACAGTCTTAGTCACTGGACCACCAGAGAAGTCCCTGCATTTTATTTAGGAAAGTTCCAGTAGACCAATGGAATGTGGGCTATAAGAGCAAGCAGCAGGGGCTCGTGGAGCCCTTGTACTCCTCTGGGTGACATGGATTCACTTCTCCAAGCTGCAGACTCCCCATCCATTAAAGGCGGTAACGATGGCCCATGGGCAGAGTTGTTGAGCGGACCAGGTAGTGCCTACCCCAGTGCCTGGCACATAATAGACACTCAGTAAAAGATCATTTATTTTGAAGTCAGAAAGCCTACTAGGCAGGCTATTATAATTGCTTAGGCAACAGATGTGGAGGACTGCATCCAATCACTGACTACAGAGGGATGAGGAGTGAGAAATGGAGCGCTTCCTGCTGTATCAGTAAACAAGGATGTCACAGCCATCAGCAATCGCAGCCCTCCAATGTGGCGAGCCCTAAGGGCACTCAGGAAAGAGGAGAATACCTGTGATCCAGCAGCCATCAGGACTGCAGACACTCCCTATGGTGAGCCCCAAGGGAGCTCAGGATGGGGAAAAAACTGAGGATACTGGCCCAGGATAGCTGGGATGCATATGAAATGAATTTCAGTGAGCCCAGACGCCTGCATCTTCCCATACTTAGAAAAGCACTAATTTCCTTAACTTGGGATATCTGATTTTCTTCAATTAACAATAATCTTTTGAAGTCCAAACTACCTGTCCTTAGCAAAACTTCTATATGATCTGTCTCCTCCCCTTGCCTCCTTGGAGCAGTTCTCTCAGGGTTACTTGAGATGCTGTCTCCTGGGTTTGAAGTCCTAAAAATCCCCACCAAATAAAGCGTATAATAAAGTCATAACTTTTAGGCTGTGACTATTTTTTAAGTCGACAGGAGGGAAGACACCAGAGCTTCTTCAGACAGTTGGCTTTCAGGATGGGGTTGGATGTGGGTTTTGTTTCTCTAAGAACCTCTTGGAGTCCATCACTGTCTCCTGCCCTCAGGCTCTCTCTGGGGCTCCCTTACTCCTCTCACCTTCTTAGGGGGGTGGCATTGCTTAGGGGTGTCAATTCCCAGAGGGGAGGGAGGGCCGTGGAGTTTACATTACGTGTGGCTAGCTCACACATCAATGTGACTTAGAGTGTGCTCATCTCAGATCATCATCAGTGGAGGGACTTTGGCAGTTATAAGGATCAAGGCCCCCAGAGCCATTACATAGACCCTGGGGACAGTTGTTAATAGGCTTCAGGGGCAGGCATTTATCTCCTTCATCTGCAAGTCCCCCTACCAGAGAATCTAGTTTGGTGTGCCTTTTAAGATGTCAGTTTGTGTTTTGCTTTTCCCTGTATTTCTGTCCCCTGTTCCATCTAGATATCAGCCCTTTGGGGCTCTTTGATTTCTGTGGGGTAGAGGCTTTCTTAAAAGGCTGCTTTAAGACTATTCCTTAATCAGTCTTTCACCAATGGCTCAGCTATTGAGCTGAGAGAGAGAATACTAGGTGTCCCTGAGGTGCTGTTGAAGAGAGAAAGGAAAAACAAGGGGAGGGCAGGGAGAGCTGGAGCCTGCATCAAGTGGGGAGAGTGATGGGGCAGAATGAAGGGACAAAAGAAGTAATTAGTTAACCCCACTGCCTGGCTACGTGTCTGCCACCCCACGGACTGTAGCTCACCGGGCTCCTTTATCCGTGGGATTTCCCAGGCAAGAATACTGGAGTGGGTTGCCGTTTCCTTCTCCAGGGGATTGTCCCGACTCAGGGATCAAACTCGCGCCTCCTGCGTCTCCTGCACTGGCAGGAGGATTTTTTTTTTTTTTAACCACTGTGCCACCTGGGAAGTCCGTTAATCCCATTAGGGGATTGTAAGTAGAAAAATATGGGAGACACTGATAAGTTAATGATTACTCAAAAAAGCAGGTTTGCTTAACCACAAAACCAAGCAGCTTGCTTAGCAACAAAACCATACAACAGAAGCATGGGACGTGCCCCCAAACAATAAAACAAAGGTGGCGAGAGAGCCACATCCTGCCCACTGAGCTCAATAAGTTAATGATCCCTAGGACAGGTTCTGTGCACACAAAAAGCAATCATTTATGGAAAGGTGACTTTTCAAAATAAAAAACCCTCATTGTACTGAAACCTGAAAATATTTTTCCAAAGTGCTATATGATAGTCCTGGCCTGACCGTACAGGGACAAGTAAACTTCCCTGCCCAACCTGGGGGAGGAACTGATGATGGAAATGTGACATCTACTCAAGAAAGACAAAGAAGGCCCTTCTCCACCCTGCCGCCCACCACCACTTTTCCTTTGATTATAAAACTGTAGCCCAGTGAGTGTTCTTGGGACACAGCATTTCTCACCTGCCTGCTTGTAAGCCTGACAAACACCCTATTCTAATAAATCACTTCTTGCCTACCACACTGCTCTAGCCGAATTCTTTTCTGCACCAAGGCATAAAGGACTACAGTACCAGAGCTCTTCAGGGCCCCCGAAGTGACAGCAATAGGTTTTGAAAGGACCGCCTGCAGGCAAGCCCATTGGCAAGGCTGTGAGGCTCTGAGACCCCTGCCCTGGGTCTGCCCTGTGCACTGGGCATGCTGAACCCTGGGCATCAGCCGTGCCAGCCAGAGCAAAGATTCCCAGACCCCGAGAAAGCACTAACAGCCCCCAAATCAGAGGCCTGTGGAGTGCTGGATGAGGAGGAGAGAGCATGACATGGTGGGCCGAGTGTGAAAGGCCCTTCCTGCCCTTGCTTCCTGACTCTCAGAAGCAAGTCTGTGGGGCTCTTGAGACATCTTGGGGAAGAGAAGAAGCCTTGATGACCAAGGAGATTAAATTCCGCACCAGTCTGGGACTCTGAGTTAGATTTAGGTTGGTTCCCCCCACCCTTTTTTAAAATAGTGATCTTGGAGAAGCAGCAGCAGTGAGCAGTAGCTTGAAGTGAGATCTTAGTTCCCTACCCAGGAATTGAACCTGGGCAGCCTGGATGAAAACCAGGAATCCTAGCCACTAGTACAGCAGGGGATAGAGACTAGACGCAAAATTCCCCTGGCCCTTGCCTTCAATGAAAAGTGCATTCCTCAAGGAGGCAAAAACTGTAAAAATGATAAAAAGTGTATTATTAGAGACACAGCACAACAAACGGGAGAGTACACAGAGAAACAGCTTGTTTAGTTAAGACAGAAGCAACACAGAGATACACTCCCAGAGAGGTTGGGTGTCCCCTCTTTGAGAAGGAGCCCAGTGAAGAGGTGGTTAAGTCATTTATGTGGGGAGTCTTTGCTTATCTTTGGCCAATTACCTGGTTTCTTTTTCCTGACCTGCCCTAGGACCCTCCCCAACGTGCATGCACAACTTTTTTCCAAGGTGGATTTCAGCACAGAGCCCTATAGAGGGACCTTGGCATCACTGGTTCTGAGATGATACCCCTCCTTCTCGACCACCAAGGGGCCTCTCCACACAGGTGCAGTGTCTCCACTGCCCCAAGGATGAGAAATATGTGACCTCTTGATCTTCTGCTCGGGTAGGGCTTAGCTCCTCTCCCTCCCTGCCATAGCTGTTATCTTCAGGTGTCCTCAGGAGACAAAGCCTGGCTATTTGGCCTGTTTTTGGTGCTTATTTCTAAGTGCAAACAGGAGGCTGATTGTAAATATCTAGCCCTGAGCCCACTTGCTCCTTCCTCAGGAAATGTAAACAGGAAACTAGTTGTAAATGCCTACCCTGGGCCCATTTATCTCCTGCTTCAATAGGATATCTTTTGTCCACCTGAGTTCCTGGAGGAAGGCTCATACCTCCCATGCAGACAGCACTCAGAACACTATTGGCTGTCCCAGGGTGCACCCCTGAGTCAGGTGAGTGTAGGCCCCACAGTCAGCCCCCTCTGTGCCCTTGGGGATGGAGCCGAGAAGTCCCTGGCCTCACTGACCTTCAGTGGTGTGTAGTAGATTATCAGTTCCTTGAACCCACAAGCCCCTGGATCCCCACTGTCTTTCCATCAAGGTGGGAAGAGCTCTCTAGGTAGAGCTCCCTGCCTCCAGCTGCTGTGGGCGCAGCACACAGGGAAGCCCCCCCACCCAGATCCCTTTTGCATACAAGCACCCTCTGGATCACTTCTCTTCCTAGAATAGGCCTGTAGACCTACTTCCTGTGACCATTCTTCATAGGGTATAGCATAGTAAAGTAAAAAGAGGTGGGGCTTGAGAGCAGAACACTCTTGATCCGGTTCTGACCTTACCACTATGGCTAGGGCAGTCAGCCTCCCAGACTCAGCCTAAAATGGAAATAACAGCTGCTTCCCACCTAGGGAAGTGCCACGTAAGTGGTAGACTGCTCCACTCTAGAAGAGGTTCTTAAAGGCGAGGGACCATCGTCTACCCCTTCTCCCTCTAGACCTTCCTAGCGTTACCGAGAGGAATTTGTGGGGTGGGTCCGGCTGCTCATCGCTCAAGAGCCAATAAACAGGCCAGGTTGGTGGAAAGGACAGTTTGCTTTATTTCAGATGCTGGCAACTGGGGGTTGGGAAAGGGGAAGGTTGTAGACGTCTGTCCAAAGGCCGACTGCCCCCCTGCCACTGCCCCCAACAAGCAGGGGGTGAGAGCTTTTATAGACAGGGTGGGGTGGGGGGCTATGTGCAGAAAAAGCACAGTCATCTCTAAGAGTCATCTTTAAATTGGTCATCAGTGGTCTGCAGACCAGCATCATCTTGATTGTTTTAGGTACAGTTAATCTTCAGTTCTGGGGTCAGTTTGTTCCCATGTCTTTGCGGTCAGTTCTTAGAATTATGGCAGCTCATAACCTGGGTACAGTCTGGTCATCATGGAGTTACCTTCTCCACCTGGGGTTTTGGTATATATAAGACAGCTCACAGGATGTGGCTCAGAATATTATCTATAGCCCTTGAGAAAGAACTAAAGGTCCTTGACTATGCTTAAGGACTACATTAATATTATTTAGGTTCCTTTGATTGTTTTCCTTTGTTTCAGCATTTCTCACTTCTCTGATTAAACTTATTTTTTGACTAAAGTTTTCCGCAGGCAAAAGGCTGGCAGAGGACATGGCGGACAGGGCAAAGACCATACAGTCCTGCTCCGTTTCACTAGAACTGGATCTGGAATCTTGGAGGGCAGGGCCTATTATTCCTCTTTATCTGAACAACACACGCACCAGTGCTCTGCACACTGAAATCTCTGAGCTAGAATAAACACAGAATCCTTAAATTAAACGGGTTGTGTGCCCCTTAAATCTGCCCGTGGCCAGTGTCTGCAGCACCCTCTCTCTACACTCTAGTGAGTCCCCAAATCTCTTTGGAAAGTATATGGAACAAGGCAATGGCATATCTGGTTCCGGTCTGTATTTTTAACATCAAGCAAATTTTTTCTGGACTTTCTTAGTGGTTCAGCAGTAAAGAACCCACCTGCAATGCAGGAGATGTGTGTTCCATCCCTGGGTCCGGAAGATCCCCTGGAGAAGGAAATGGCAATCCGCTCCAGTATTCTTGCCTGGAAAATCCCATAGACAGGGAAGCCTGGTGGGCTACAGTCTATGGGGTCACAGAGTCAAACAGGACTTAGTGACTAAACAACAACAGTAAGTTGTCTCCACTGTGTGAATTAACAAAGGGCACAGGATGAAGAAAGACCATGAAGAACTCTGCCAACTTTAAGAGCTCACTTTTCTCGTGTGCAAGGCTTTTCAGGACCACAGCCACTCGATGCATGACTCCTCTCAGCCTGTGGGGCCAGGGGTACGTGATGCACATGGAGAAACTGAGGAGCTGGGAGGGCAGGGATCTCTGGTTGGTCCCACTCCGCTCCCCACCCCACCCCCCTACCACCAAGAGCCCCAGTGAGCTCATGTCTGCAGTAACCTCACTGCTCGTAACCAGATACTCAGATAACCTTGGAAGCCAGGCACAGGTGAGAAGTGATGGGTGGCTCTTCAGGAATGTGCTGCCCAATTAAAACAGCCACCCGGATGGCCATGGCAGATGCTGAGACTACTCCCCCAGGTGGTGCAGGCCAGGCTCCAGGTGAGGTCATTCCGCAGGCATTTATTGAGGGCCTACCACACACTGGGCTTCGAGCTGGGTGCTGGGGAGACAAGGAGGAATAGGAGGGTACAGTCTGTCCCAGACAACAGACTGTCGGAAAGCCTCAGGGGTTCTGCTGGTTAAACCCCCAGACCCCCTTTCTATTCCCCAGCAACCTGAGCACCTGTTTTCCTCACATGGGCCCAAGCCCTTAAGCCTGTCTCCCTTCCTTTACGAAGCATCCACAGCCCTCAGTCTTCTTCTGGCCTTCTCTTCTGCTGCCTTCCTCACCCTCCCTGCTCCTGGGACAGCCTGGACTCCCTCTGCAGTGTCCGTCCATAGTGCGGACATTAGGCTCACTGCCCCTTGCCCTTGGCAGGCTTCCAACGAAGCCACGAAGTGAGGCCCCGTGTAATTGAAGGATGGACGCATTCCCCAGATGCCCCAGGTGAATTCCCTGTGAAAAGGGGGTCTTCAGATAGGAAAACTGAACTTGGAAGATGGGCCTCAGACAGGCAAGGGGGCTCCCTCTCTCTAAAGGCGTGTGACCTGAGGGCAGATGTTACAAGACAATAGAAGCCTAAGGGTGGCCTACGTGGTGTTTGGGTAAAGCAGTCAGACTGCCTTGCGAAAATCAAAATCGAGGCTTTCCTCTCAACTAGCTCCATGTCTGTATCTATTAAGACTGAACCCCACTATGAGAAAGACACACACACACACACACACCACAATTTGTAGAGGTGGGGGTGGTTATTTTTCTCACGTAATGAAAAGTCAGAAGGAAGGTAGTCCAAATGTCATCAGCCACCTGAGCTCTTTTAATCCCTCTACGCAGCCTTCCTTAGCACACACTTCTTCCCTCATGGGCAGAAGATGGCTGCCTCATCTCCAACATCAAGTCCTAACTCCAAACAGGAAGAATAAGGTCAAAGGACCAGTTGAATCTTCATCCCTTATAAGGCGTTTTCTGGAAGTCCCACGCATCTCATTGACTCAAACTGTGTCACATGGCAAGTAAGGTGGGGAAATGTATTTTTCACTGAACATACTGCTACCTCCAACGAAATCAGAATTGTGTAAACAAGGAATGTAAACTGGTATAGAGCTTGGAAGGAGAGAAGTGAAGAACAATTTCATGAAGGAAAGGTATGGGCCAGAAATGGAAAAAGAGCAATGGCTCCTTGTTGCTTCTGACAAATAATCTTTGCTTGACCAAACTTTAGTTAGGTTCCTGAATCTTTTCCAGGTCCATCTGTGCACTTATTATAAAATCCAGTTTTAACATGAACCCTGATAAATCAGGGCTTCCTTCATAGCTTGGTCAGTTAAGAATCTGCCTGAAATGCAGAAGACATGGGTTCAATTCCCGGGTTAGGAAGATCCTCTGAAGAAGGAAA
Organism: Bos javanicus; assembly: GCF_032452875.1. NCBI lineage: Eukaryota > Metazoa > Chordata > Mammalia > Artiodactyla > Bovidae > Bos > Bos javanicus. Next base: position 32,810,132 of record NC_083872.1, on the reverse strand, counting down.
TGGCAACCCACTCCAGTACTCTTGCCTGGAGAATCCCATGGACAGAGGAGCCTAGCAGGCTACAGTCCATGGGGTTGCAAGAGTCAGACACGACTTAGCGACTAAACCACCACCATCTGATAAATCACCTTAGCAGGAATCCCAGGCCCTCAAAATCGGATCATCTTCGGATGATCATCGGAATCTGATTGGATTCCTTGTCCTCCTCCGACCCCCAGGTGATGTCTAATCACCATGGCCTGTCTTTAGCAAGAATCCTGTTCGGTCTGTTTGTCCAGGATTCCCCTTACCCATGATGCTGTCTCTTAGTAATTTTCCATCCACTGACCCTCACCTGCTTCTTGGCTCTAGGTTCCCACTTGCCCTGCTGTATTGAGACTTGAGGCCAATCTCTCTGCCCCACGGCAAGACCCCATTGGTAGCAGCAGTCCTACACCTATCACTGCATCCCCCCTTGAATAAAGTCTGCCTAACTGTCTTCAGTGTGTCCCTCAGTTTTCTTCTTTAACATTTCTCACTCTAAGTGTTCTGTGGGCTGACTGTGACCAGCAGTTGGCAGGTGGCTAGAGAGCAGCAGGGACATCAGCCTTCCTCACAAGAGGAGGCTAGAGGGGTGGAGGTGGCACGGGGCTCACAGGTCGCTATTTTCACTCCCCATTGCATGGCACGCCCCCAGTTCAGAAGCTCTCCTCTCCCCAGCATCATCTTTATAATTTCATGTGGTTAACGTCTGCTTCAGAGAAGGAAATGGCAACCCACTCCAGTATTCTTGCCTGGAGAATCCCAGGGACAGAGGAGCGTGGTGGGCTGCTGTCTATGGGGTCGCACAGAGTCGGACACGACTGAAGCGGCTTAGCAGCAGCAGCAGCAATGTCTGCTTCTGCGGCAGGTGAAGCTCAATCAGGCAGTCTGTACAGAGAAACTCGCCCTTTAAAAAGTGTCCTCTAACCCCTCATGCGCATGCTGTGTGTGTGTGTGTGTGTGTGTGTCTGTCTGTCTGTCTGTCTGTCTGTCTGTCTGTCTTTAGGGCTGGGGACGCCCTGAAGCAGGTTGAGGGCAGGTTCTGTGATGCATCTTTCTACTCTCAGCATCTTCACAACTCCTGTACTCAAAGACTAGCTGAGAATGGTTTTGGCTGCCAGCGCTTTCCGCCTCCCTCCTCATCGGGAACCTTCACTGGAACCTTTCCCCGTGTTTCTGGGGGACCGCGGAGCATCTCCACTGGTCCGCCAGCTTCAAGCCCCGAGAGGCGCTGCTCCCCGCCCCGCCCCGCTCTCCTCTCTCTGCTGCCCCCTATCGGCGCCGCCAGCTGGGCTGCGAAGGGCGCACGCGCGCTCACCCCGGCGTCCCCGAGCCGGCTTGCGCACCGAGTGCATGCGCACCGAGTGCGTGCAGTTCTAAACACTCGAGAGGCAGGTAAACCCGCAGTATCCGGCGGGTGGCAGGGGGTTCCGGCCCGGAGAGGAGCTGCCGGGAGTTCGTGTCCTGCAGGTCTGGGGTCTTCGGCGTTCGCTCCCGCCTGGGCGACTCTGGTGGGCTCGGAGCGCGCTTTTTGACAAGGGGCGTGAACTGAGCCCGCCTCCTGGAGCTGGGGGCGGAAGAGAGTGGGGACTGTCTGAGGCCTGTTGTTAATTTGGGGCTTGTTGTTTGTCCGGGAAGGTTTTTTTTCTAGAAAGACACAGAGTTTGCAAGTAGCAGACAGGAGGGGTGAGCCTGGACCTTGTGGGAGCTGGGGTGCCCCGATTCCCAGGGCGATGAGGAGCTGGGCAGACCGGCGAATGCGGCCCCTGTTCCCTCAGGCCGTGTGTCGAGAGTCGGTGGTGGGTTAGGGAGCCGTGGTAGAAAATGAGGGGCCTGGTAGAAATTGTGCAGGTGTTGGGGATCACACTCGGGAGGGGAATTTGGTCATTTTTGTGTTACACTTTTCTCATAGAAATGCACAGCCAGTAACACACACTCGCTTGCCTCTTTGCATCCTAGGACATGACACAAGGCGCACATCCTGGCCATGGGGTCCCGTCATTCCACCTATGCTCACCGGCCTTTCAGCAAGAGAAGGAAAGCAGATGACACTGAGGATTCTCTGGCCGAACGGGAGCAGCAGGAGGCTATTGCTCAGTTCCCCTATGTGGAATTCACCGGGCGAGATAGCATTACCTGTCTCACGTGTCAGGGGACAGGCTACATTCCAGGTGAGTCTTTGGTGATCATGGTAAAAGATGATTCCCCAAGGAGAATGCCAGGATACCCACAAAACTTCTCCTTTCTCCCAGACTGAACTTTTTTCCTTGCAGCAGTACCACGGTCACAGACCATGCCCTGAGCAGGAGCCAGCTCAGCTGGATTGATAACTTGGGCAGGTTCCCCAGCTTCTCTGGGTTTCCTGATATCTGATAGCCTTACTTTTCTTCACTTTCACTCTTCTATTTGTTGTTTTCTTGGGTTGGAACACGTGATTTGCTCTACATTCTGCAGTTTGACGTACATTTCTTCACTGCTGACACTCAGGGCCTGGCATGGCTTTGTGAGGGAGGAGGAGCAGACACCATCTTGGAAGCTTCTATTCAAGGAAGCAGATAGTGAATCATTAACAACCTAAGGTCTAAAAAAAAAAAAAATCAAGTCGGGGGAGAAAAACATGCCCAGGACTGGAGCCTGGATTGGGTACAGAATTATCTATCACTAAGTTGGCTCTCAAAAAGTCTTAGCAGTTTAGATGGAGGGTCACAGAGGTTTAAAGCTGATAAAAACCTTAGAAATCATTCAATCCAAAGCCTTCATATTATAGATGAGGACACAATGGCCTAGAGAGGTAATGACTTACCTAAGGCCAGGCAGCGGTTCGTAACCATGCCTCAGCTCAAGGCCATGCAGTAAAGCCCGAACAAGGTCCGAGATTTCTTCTTCTTCTTAGTATTTATTTGTTTGGTTGCTCTGGGTCTCAGTTGCGGCCTGCAGCATCTTTAATTGTGGCATGTGGAATCTCGTTCCCTGACCAGGGACAGAACCCGGGCCCCCTGCATTGGGAGCACCCAGTCTAAGTCACTGAGCCATCAGGGAAGTCCCCAGATCCTAGATTTCTCAGCTTCCATGTCAGAGCTCTGGCAGCACTGATAGACGTAATTTGTAGCGCTCTCTACAGATTTATTTGTTTCTTGTTCATGAGACCCAAACTGGTATCTTGGAAACAAATAATCCCGGACAAGTATATGTTGTGGCAGGCTCCTGTGTATGTGAAGGAAAGTACTGTCACACGTGGGATTTATTTTACCAAGATTGTCAATTGTTTCTTTTCTAGAGCAAGTTAATGAGTTGGTGGCTTTGATCCCTCACAGCGATCAGCGGTTGCGTCCTCAGAGAACGTGAGTCATCTGAGTCTCGCCTGTTAATGCCTACAGCCATCCCTAGTCCTTTTTTCTGTGTATGAATGCCAGTTCACTTTTTGAAACGGTTATCTGTTCTTGTAAAATTCCCCACTTCCTTTAATACTTTTTGCTTAAGCAAGATGTGTCTGCCCTCCTCGCAATCTGGGGAAGGAAACGTGAAGCTAGAAACACTCTGAGGGCCGAGGCTCAAGCGAAGGAGCTGAATTGGGAGGAATTGCAGAAGAGGGTGTCCTGGCAGGGGAAGAGATGTTTGTGTCCACAGCTCCTCTCATCAGCTTCTTTTCCCAGATTGCAGACAGCATTCAGAGGGCTTTGAAAGGCTTCTCCCGCTCTACACCTTCTTGCTTGGTTTGCGATTCCTGGCCCTGTGCACTTGCTTGTTTCTCCCTTCCTCATTCCTGGTTTTGCGTTTTATCTCGACTTATTGGACCTTGGTATCTGACTCCTTGGCTTGGTTGTATGCTTTGTCATTTGCAGGAAGCAGTATGTCCTCCTCTCTATCCTGCTCTGCCTCCTGGCGTCTGGTTTGGTGGTTTTCTTCCTGTTTCCACATTCAGTCCTCGTGGATGACGATGGCATCAAAGTGGTGAAAGTCACATTTGATGAGCAGAGGTCCCTTGTCATCCTCGCCATCACGGTAAGATGAGGGCCGCCCTTCCTGGGTCGTGCACCTGCAAGTCTTGTACCCAGGACACTTATCGTGTTTACTCACTTGCACTGATGCAGGCCACCCTGAAAATTAGAAACTCCAACTTCTACTCCGTGGCGGTGACCAGCCTGTCCAGCGAGGTTCAGTACATGAACACCGTGGTTGGGTCGTACACGACGACTAACATCTCCCTCATTCCGCCTCGGAGCGAGCACTTGGTATGCCTGCCTTTAGGAGCCTGGCCCCGCTGGGCTGTGAAACGCCGTGGCCTCGCTCCTTTCCTCTCCCTCTCCTCATTTCTACTGGTAGGAACTAGCCAATGAGGAAGAGCTGACAAGCTCTGTAATTATGAAATATTAGGGGAGAAAATCAGCTAAGAATTAAGTGTTACGGAAGCAAGAATTTGTAGGAGAAAACAGTTCACCAACAATCAAGAAGAGGCCTTAGGATAATCTGGGGCCCATTGACCTCTCAAAAGGGAGGAGGTGGGAAGTTTTGTTAGAGGCTCATGGTCTTAGGATTAGTGACAACATGGGGGAAATATTTTATATGTGATAGAAGAATGCTCTCAGGTTCTTGGGTTGCTAGTAATAGAACTGTTCTGTGTCAAGCTTGCCTGGCCACAGACTGACTCTGGTGTCTTGTTTTCAGGTGAATTTTACTGCGAAGGCCGAGATGGGAGGACCATATTCCTATGTGTAGTAAGGACAGTGTTCTCTATATGTGTGCATTTTATGGGATGAAAGGGGTTCAGAGTTGAGCTCAATTGAGGGGAGCTGGTCCTGCCTAAAGTTTCAGCCTTTTAGCCTGTGGGTTTGCTATCTTGAGATTTTTTGGAAGGATATGGTATTTGATATGTGACTCAAGTGCTCAGATTTCTGAAAAGAGAACATTAGGCCACTAGAAACATTTCCAAACTCGAGCATTTTGTGATGGGCATTAAACACAAAACAAAACAAAAACCAAGAAGATAGTGATGTGGGAGGATAGAAAGACACTGTGGGGACCTGGAACCAGTGAACCGGGACAGTGCTTGGGCCAGGAGGGCGGGTGTGGGGTAGGGGAAGCACCCAGATGGGGCTGAGTGCTCCTCAGTTTGACAGGGCAACTCAGCATTCCTGCTGACTCACCTGAACTGACCATCCCTCTGTTGTTTGGCAGCTTCTTCTGCACGCTACCCTATATTGGAGTGCACAACGTAGTGGTCTTCGTTCGGTATGTTGCTCATTTCCTTGTGCCCAGGGCCTGGACTGGCAGGCCACGTGAGCTGGCCAGCCTTGCTCGCGAGAGCCTGTGGGACCCACAAGGCAAAGAGGTTATGCTGGATGCACTGTAGGCACAGTCACGGCAGAGCCTTGCTGTCCTTGAGATGCGGTGTCCAAGTCCCGGTCACCAGACACCAGACTCAAAGGAAGCAGTTAGATAAAGAATTTTCTCCATGAAATGGGGTCCAGTTGTGTGATCGCTTTGGAATCCTCATGGGACTAGTAAAGACGGGAAAAGCTTTCTCAAGGCCTAAGCCCAGGGCATCCAGCCAGACTTACTTTCTAACCACACAAATTACCACATGTCATGGACCTGTAGGGTTATTTTTAGAACCATGACAATTTAAATTTGCAAGTGACAAGAGTCTGCTGCAGACATTTGAAATATGAGGGTTTAGAGCAGGGTTTTTTAGCCTTGGCACTGTTGACATTTTGGGCCAGACAGTTCTTTGTTGTGAGGGGCCTTTCTGTGCATTGTAGGATGCTTGACAGCATCCCCGGCCCTTACCTGCGAGGGGCTTACCTCCTCCCCCGCTCAGCTGTAACAACCCCAGATGTCTAGACACTGCCAGAAGTTCCCTGTGGGGTAAAAATGTCCCCAGCTGAGAACCACTTATTTAGAAGGTCATCTCAGGGCACAGTGTCTCTGGGGATATGAAAAGATCCTCTGACTTCCTGGTTGTGTAACCATGAAGACATGCGTCTGAGACCTGTGTGTTATCGCCTGAGCTTGCAAGAATTTATTTGGGCAATCTCTCTCTCTTACTTAATATATCTCAGAAACAGAATTAATTCTCCTCAGTTTTCTTTTCCCTAGAACTTCGGTGAAGATTTCCTACATTGGCCACGTGACCCAGAGCTCCTTGGAGACACATCACTATGTGGATTGTGGAGTAAATTCCACAGCAGTTTAGAAACTGCTCTCGGTTCTTCCATGGCAGCACCTGTCAGAAGAGACACAGCTTCTCTTCCCAGGACCTGAGCCCTGTACCTGCCCCAAGTGGTAGAACCACAGGAGAAATTGGTTCTCTCAATCCCCAGCCACTTGGGAGGAAAAGTCCTTCCCTAGCACCAATGACCTTTCTCAGAACCAGCAGGATCACTGCCTAGCACCTAGCCGACGCCAAGCAAATAGTAGGCACTCGAAGAAGGTTTGATGAGTTTGAGATCTTTTCAGCTGTTTGGGGGCAGGGGTGGTGTGATACATTGAAATCCTACCAGGGTTCTAGGTTATCAGACGATACAATGATACAGAACTAGGGCTGTCAGTGTAGCTGCAGAAGGGCCTCCTCACAGAAGCAGCAGCAGGGAGGGAGCATTTGAATACATTGAAGAAAGCACACAACATTCAACATGTGAAAGTTTTTCATGTTTCCAAATGCCTAGGAACTTTATTTAAAAAAAGGAAAACAACTCTTTTTTTTTTTTTCTGTAGAAAGTTAAAATTGTTTTTACTAAGAGTCTATGTGGGGTGTAATTTACCCTCCATCCATTGGCTGGAACATGGATTGGGGAATTTGGTAAAAAAAAAAAAATAAACCCTGCTTTTGATTGATCTGTGTCTCCTCTGATTTCCTGGATGTCTCAAGTGGGCACCTCTGGGGGACCGTAGAACAGTTGCCTGCGCAGTGGATCAGCACAGGATGGAAAGGGAAGAGAAGCCCTGATGGGAAGGAAAAGCAGCCTCCTGCCAGGGAAGCCTCACTCCTGTCGGTCGGCCTCTGGTGGTGACAGGCTGTCGTAGTGCTGTTTTAGTGCCCCCTGCAGGTTTGGAGAGGTAGCGCAGTGGCACCTGGGAAATGAGAAGCTGCTGCTCTGAGGAGGAATAGCAGTAGCAGTGTTAGTCGCTCAGTCGTGTCCCACTCTTTGCGACCCCATGGACCATCCCCCACCAGGCTCCTCTGTCCATGGGATTCTCCAGGCAAGAATACTGGAGTGGTTGCCATTTCCTTCTCCAGAGGATCTTCCAACCCAGGGATCGAACCTGGGTCTCCTGCTCTGCAGGCAGATTCTTTACCGTCTGAGGAGGAGTAGCTTGCTGATTAAGAGGTCGTGGTGTGAAGTTGCAAGTGTCTTGAACGTCTCCACGCTCTTGGCCACTGCAGAGCAGGCTCCAGCCCCAGGATGGCAGGGCATCTGGGGGAAGCTTGAGTAGTTGATTTCAGAGCTCCGCTAAGATAGATTCCGGCTCCTTCACGTGCTCTGGTGCTTCAGGAAATACCTAACAGCAGTAGGTGGTGGCTGGGGGTCTGTTTCTTTTGCCCCCATTCCCGTAGCTTGATTTTCAGTATTACTGAGTCTTCAGACTGAGGCTAAATTTCCTGGCTGTCTGGCTGATTCCGACCATGACTGTGTAACCCAAAAGCTGAGTTTCCCTGTTAACCTGAATCCTTTAACGGTCTGTATGTACATGATGGTGATGACTGTTCTCTGTGTAAATGATGAAACATGATTTGTATGGAGGCACAAGTGCACCAGTTTTGAGAACATGCCCTAAATACTTGAAGATGTTCATATTGCTTCATTTTTTCTTTTTCCATTTTCCAAACAGCCTCCAGCATATTTTTCATGTGATTCTCAAAAAGCTACTCCTATTGGTACTTCAGTTTTGAGTAACATTTTGTGACTGTGTGCCTCAGTAGCATTTCTTGCACCTCAACATTGTCTTTAAATGCAGGTATAATATTCAAATGAGAGCAGTTACATTTTTAAACATAAAGGAATAAGTCTGATATGCAGATAACACCACCCTTATGGCAGAAAGTGAAGAGGAACTAAAAAGCCTCTTGATGAAAGTGAAAGAGGAGAGTGAAAAAGTTGGCCTAAAGCTCAGCATTCAGAAAACAAAGATCATAGCATCTGGTCCCATCACTTCATGGGAAATAGATGGGGAAACAGTGGAAACTGTCAGACTTTATCTTTTTGGGCTCCAAAATCACTGCAGATGGTGACTGCAGCCATGAAATTAAAAGACACTTACTCCTTGGAAGAAAAGTTATAGCATATTGAAAAGCAGAGACATTACTTTGCCAACAAAGGTCCGTCTAGTCAAGGCTATGGTTTTTCCAGTGGTCATGTATGGATGCTAGAGTTGGACTGTGCAGAAAGCTGAGCGCCGAAGAATTGATGCTTTTGAACTGTGGTGTTGGAGAAGACTCTTGAGAGTCCCTTGGACTGCAAGGAGATCCAACCAGTCCATTCTAAAGGAGATCAGTCCTGGGTGTTCATTGGAAGGACTGATGCTAAAGCTGAAACTCCAGTACTTTGGCCACCTGATGCAAAGAGTTAACTCATTGGAAAAGACTCTGATGCTGGGAGGGATTGGGGGCAGGAGGAAAAGGGAACGACAGAGGATGAGATGGCTAGATGGCATCACCGACTCGATGGATATGAGTTTGGGTGAACTCTGGGAGTTGGTGATGGACAGGGAGGCCTGGCATGCTGTGATTCATGGGGTCGCAAAGAGTTGGACACGACTGCGTGACTGAACTGAACTGAACTGAATGACGCTATAAACTGTCATGTCTGTTTATATCCTCAGTATCCCATCCTGCACTGTAGGATGCTCTGAGTAGTTGGGTCATGCTCTCTGTTAATACTTAAACAAATGCATGTAGAATTTGCTCTCAGCAACGCCAAAATAGAGGAAGTGGTTGGCTCAGCTGTCATTGCCATCACCTTTATACTGGATTGAGACTTGGGAGGAATGCATTTCTTTTTAAAATTTTGTTAAAATATAGTTGATTTACTATTTGTGTTAATTTCTGCTGTGCAGCAAAGTGATTCAGTTATACATACATATATATATATATATTCTTTTTCATATTCTTTCCCATTATGTTTTACCACAGGATATTGACTTTAGTTTCCTGTGCTATGCCATAGAACCTTATTGTTTATCCATCCTGTATATAATTGTTTGCACCTAATCCAATTGTTCCTTCCCCCTCCTTCCCTCCTCCTTGTCAGCAGCAAGTCTGTTTTCTACGACTGTGAGTCTTTTCTTCTGTTTTGTAAGTATGTTCTTTTGTGTTGTACGTTAGACTCCACATATAAGTGATATACGGTATTTGTCTTTCTGACTGACTTCATTTAATTTCTGGGTCCCTCCGTGTTGCTGCAAATGGCATGATTTTGTTCTTTTTTATGGCTGAGTAATATCACCATGTATTCCGTGTGAGCTATATACACACACACACACACACACACATACACACGCACACCTTCTTTATCCATTGGTCTGTTGGTGCGCATGTAGGTTGTTTCCATGTCCTGGCTGCTGTGAATAATGCTGCTGTGAACACAGGGGTGCATGTGTCTTTTGGAGTTACAGTTTCGTCTGGCCGTTTGCCCAGGAGTGGGATTGCTGGATCACATGGCTACTCTATTTCCATGTTTTTTGACGAACTTGCATAATGTCTTCCATAGTGGCTATACCAATTTACATTCCCACCAACAGTGTAGGAGGGTTCCCTTTGCTCCACACCCTCTTCCACATTGATTATTTGTAGACTTGTTGATTAATGGTGGCCATTCTGACCACTGTGAGGTGGTACCTCTTTGTAGTTTTGATTTATATTTCTCTAATATGATGTTTAGTATCTTTTCATGTGTTTATTGGCCACATGTATGTCTTCTTTGGAGAAGTGTCTATTTAGGTCTTTTGCCTATTTTTCCAGTTGGGTTGTTTTTTGTTGTTATTTAATTGTATGAGCTGTTTGTGTATTTTGGAACTTAAGCCCTTGTCAGTTTCATCATTTGCAAGTATTCTCTCTCAGTCCATAAGTTGTCTTTTTGTTTTGTTTATGGTTTCCTTTGCTATGCAAACGCTTATAGGTTTGATTAGGTCCCAAACCACAAGAACACTATTTACAATTATATGCCAACAATACCAGGTCCCTTACAGGCTACAGTATACCTCCACTCTCTGTTCTGCAACACTAGTTACCCCAAAGTAGGATCCCTGAGACCTCTAAGTCAACTGTCCTGCTAGGGTTTCTAGCCCCAGATGTGAAACAAATTGTTGAAAGAATCAGTGTGTTTGTAAAAGTTCTACATGAATCTAGGGGTCCTAAATATTTCTCTGGGCAAAAATAATCCTAATTCTTTGCCTTTTAAAGTAAGACTCTTCACCACCTCAAGTTTCATTCTGTTTCTTCTCTTCTTTAGAAGAGGAAACTATTTTAGAAGTTTGTCTGTGATGTACCCTGGCTCTTGAGTAAGTCTTCACTGGAGTCAGTCTCCTGGGTTCCACGCAGTGCCAAAAACTAAAGCCCTTTGAAGCTGGACACTTTGTTAGAGATGAGGAAGCTCCAGAAAGGGACAGTAACCTGACTGAGGACTACAGCTAGTCAGCCAGGTCTGTCCACCCAGTCCTGCTGGGGTCAAAATGTTATCAGAGGTTATTGTGCCTGGAGAGACCTACCTTTCCTGGGGGCATCAGGGGTCATGGGAATCGGTGGCAAGCCTCTGGCCCCGTTTAAGACAAGGCGGTGGTTATACTGCATTGCAGCACTGCCACCCAGGGTGGCTTTGATCTGACCACAGATGCAGGGCTTTCTGTCCTGCTGCTTCTCTTCCCTTCTGGGCCATTCATCAGTTACCTATGCAGCAGTTGCCGTTTTATCTAGGTTTTAACTGGGTCCCCGGGAAATGGGTGGGCTGCGAGAGATCAGCTTGATATCCTGGTGCACATGGGACTCCTCTTACCAGGGTCTGAGCTGATGGTCGGATCTACTGAGCCATTGTAGAGTAAGTAGCCACTCCACCATGGCCAGTGAAGTGAGCCAAGGGGCAGGATGGGCTTTGAGTGTGGCTGACAGGTTGGAACCAAACTCAACTATCAGCTCCACCTGTGGTCTGAGGAAGTTTTCGTAAGCACCTGTGCACCTCTCCACACTGCCCCCATTAGCTCTTTTGGTATTTAGAAGTGTTATTTAAATTATGAGAGAGCTCTTCTAATTCTGTTTGTATTGTACTCTTTTAGTTTGTCATCCACCAGCCCCCTCTAGTGGAAAAGGTGTCCACTTCCTCATTTTTTGCCCCACATACACAAATCTGAAAAGCAAGAAATAGAAGGCTGTCCATTCATAAGCCCACAGTTAAGACATCTGTGGAAGCTTCAAGTGCCAGCCCAGGAAGTGAAGAATAGGGGCCAGGAAAAAGGAATAAGGGGTGAGAGTTTAGCCCTAACACTTCTCTTTGAACTAAAGTCTTAGGGAAAGACAGATAAGTAGGTCAGCAAGATTGTCTGATTATGTGCACTTATCATGGGCCTCTGTGGATTTACTCCTCTCCCCACATCGTGCACCCCCTCCTCCCATGGAGCATCTCTGATCTCTCCCCAGTAGCAGGATGCAGCCCGTCCCCCACAATCCCCATCTGAGCTCAGAGCGCATCTCTCCTCTTGCACTAATCCGCCCTGGAGGTGTGCCCGGGTTTATGCTCAAGAACAAGCCCCCCCACCTCTGCCTCGGGCCTCCCTTCCCAAACTTTGAGTCTCTGTTTCTTGTTCACCCCTGGGCTCCACTCGGTGCCAGGGGCTACAAAAAGGCAAGTTTGTGTGAGGTGGCTAGACCAGGCAGTGTGGCTTCAGTCAAGAGAAGGCCTGAGGACAGCCGTTTTGTCCTGCCCACAGAATCCAGGACTCGTGGAAAATAAAGAATAAAGCACAAAGCACAAGCCAGTATGTACTTTCCAATAATTTTTTTGTTTTTAATATCAATTGACGTTTTAAAAAATACAGAGGTGTTTGACACAGAATAGCACCATTGTGTAGGACACACACAGTCCCTGCGCCCGGCACCTGCAGGGGCCTCTTGCCTGGGCTGGGGGGTAGTCACTCAGGGGGCGTTTGACTCACTCCAGTTAGTTTCCTGTCTCTGCCTTGACCCAAAGGTCTTACAGGAAGACAATAAATAAATAGAACACCGAGATTTGATTTTGCAGTCTGCCCAGTTCAGGTCTCTTAGAGAGGGGAGCAAAGTCCGAACTGTGAGAGGGTGGGATGAATGGGCGTCAGGTCAGGTCAGCCATTCAGTGCAGAGTCCTAGAGTGACTGGGATTGGAAAGTACTTGGGTCCTTTGGGTTTGCAATGGATTGTGTTGGTTCTGGGTTCGGGTTTTTACAAGAAGCAGACAGGCCCTATGTCCACACCGAATTCCTGCTCGGGCCCTCCTATGTCCATGGGTGCAATGTCAATGATGGGCAGACGGGAGGTCTTCTGTGACCGGTACTCGATCATAGTCTTGCCCCACTTACCGGTGTGTTTCTAGGGGAGAGCAAGAGGAGAGTCAGTGGATGCCTTGTGATCAGGAAAGCCAAGCATCACAGAACACCAAGCGCAGAACACCCTGGGGGGCTCTAGTTCTCTTTTGGATTGACCTCCACCTCGACTCCAGACTCTAGTTCTCAGCAGCAGGGCCTCCCCCGCCCCCCACCCTTCTCCTTCCCATCCCCTACCTGAGCACCCCACCTGCAAGGGCAGAGGCCCCCACACTATGCATGACTGTTCCTACAAGTCACTGGACACACTGAGCCGAGGGAGGGGAGGAGACAGAACCGACAAGCTCCCCTCCCCCAGCTGTCGCTGGTGTGTCGTCCCTGCACAGCTCCTTACACGTGTGCCCCTTTAGGACCATGACCCCGCTGTGGGCCAGCCCTCAGCCTGCTCCAGCCTGAGCCCTGGGCCCCAGAAAGGTCTCTCTCTCTCTCTTTGGTGGCCCAGCCCGCCGAACTCACCGTGCAGCCATCCTTCAGAACGGTATATGTGAACCTGCTGTTGCCCTCAGCCCGGATCTCCACGTCGTTGGAGCCCTGGATGAGCAGAGCCTTCTTGAGGTTGCCAGCAGCTTCGTCCAGGTAGGCAATGCTGTTCTTGCAGTGGTAGGTGATGTTCTGAGAGCCCTCAGTGGACAGCAGGCGCAGGAAGGTCATCTGGACGTTGGCGGTGTTGGGAGCCAGGTTGTCATCTCCATAGCTGAACTGTGAGGATGCAGAGCAGTGGCATGAGGCCCGGGGATGGGGGCTGCCAGCGGACGGGGGAGGAGCAGCTGATGGTGGTTGGGGAGGGGTCACTGGGAAGACATTTTTGCTTCCAGGAAGTGGATGGAGCAGGCCTCCGAGGACCTCTTCCTCCACCTCCACCTCCACCTCTAAATGAGGGGGAAAAAATCCTCTCTCTCCTCCTTCCTTCCTCTTAAGCCCCCTCCCTCACCCAGAACTGGTGGGAATGTGAGCAAGGTGCTGAAAACTCCCCAGAAGAAAGCAGAGGGAGGTTCTGAGGTGCCGCCCATGGCCTAGAGCAAGCGGGGGACTCACGTGGAAGCCACCGTTGATGGTTTCTCCAAACCAGATGTGTTTCTTGTCCTTGCTCTTGCTGCTCCACCAGTTCTTCTTGGGGACGCTGGCCGGGTTGGGGTAGACGCAGGTCTCGCCAGTCTCCATGTTGCAGAAAACCTTCATGGCATCCAGGGTGCAGCCCTGGTTGGGGTCGATCCAGTAGTCTCCTGCAGCGGGGAGGCAACACCCCATCGGGGCTCAGACAGGCACAGACCCACGCCCCCGAGAGGGCCAGGCCTGCCTGGAGTGACTGACAGGCCTATAGGGACACCCAGCGGGAGAGGAGCAGGGTGTGAGGGCCACATGCAGCCAAAGGGAGGGGAGAAGGAGGGAGCGGGCGAGGGGAACATCCAGGCTAAACAGGGGTGCGAGCAGAAGAGCAGGCTTAGGGCCAGCCTGTGGATGGAACTTGACCCTGACGTCACTTCCGCCGTGTGGTCACGGCAGGACAGGGCCAAGGCTGCAGTTTCTCTGCTGTGAGATGTGGGGTGCAGGGGGACACCCATGCTAAACCCTTCCAGGTCTGACTCTGCTCCTGTGTTCTGAGCGGGGCTGGGCCCAGGGGGCTGACTGCCTGCTCTCTGTGGTGGGGGTCCTCACCGCTCTTCCACTCAGGGTGGCAGAGTTTCAGGTCTCGGCAGGTGCGAGCTGGGTTCTTGCGGGAGCCCTCGGGGCTGCGGAGGCTCTCGATCTGGTTGTTGAGGGACTTGAGTGTGGCGTCCACCTCGGCATCATGCTGTCTCAGGTTGCCGGCTGCCTCGTCGGCCCGCATGTACTGCAGAGGATCGGGGCCCTTCTCTCTCTGGCCAAGGCCAGCAAAGGCGGACATGTCGATGCCAGGGCCGGGGGGGCCAGGAGGGCCAGGGGGTCCAGGGTTTCCAGGAGGACCCTGCAGCAGGAAACAGAGAAATCAGCCAGGAATGACAGGGATGCCGCCCTTCCTGTGTCCATCCGCACCTTCTAGAATGTACCATCAATAGAATGTCTTTTTCCCAGTCCCATGAGGTTGGGAATGTGGGTGTACGTGCAATGGGACAGGACCAAGAAAACCACAGAATGCACCTTATTCTTTCAGTAGCCCCTCTTCGGTTTCCCGTGGACCCTCTGAACCTCTGGGGGCTCCCAGGATAAAGGGTGCTGTCACATTAGCTGCAGGCGGACACCCCGAAAGAAGCCCCTAGCGTCAGAAAGCTCCAGCCTCCCGGTGCTGGAAAGGCCCCACGCAGCAGGCCGGGGTCTGCACACTCACAGCAGGGCCAGTCTCGCCGGAACGTCCACGGGGCCCAGGAGGTCCAATGGGGCCAGGGATTCCGTTAGCACCATCTTTGCCAGAGGGACCGACGGGACCAGGAGGACCCTGCAGGCCAGGAGAGAGGCAGGCGGTGAGGAAAGAGCCTCAGCAAAGGGAAGGCTGGGGAGGAGCTGGTGTTGGGGAGGGGCCCTCCTAGCACTAGCCGCACTGTTTCCGATTTTCCTCACTTCTCAGTCACGGAACCCCACGCTGGCCCATGTGTGGCCAAGAGCCAGCAGGGTGGCCTCACAGCTTTCCTACCCTTCTACAAGCCTCTCTGTAAACCCTTGTTCCCAGGGGGGCCATTTGACAGCCGAGAGCCACTCGTATATTCATCCTGGGGCCTCAGGTTCTTCTCTGGCCACATTCTCACCAAGCTGGTCCCACCTCCACTGCCCAGTGAGGCCCCCTGAGGCCAAGGCTTCCCCGGGAGCAGCCACACTCCCCTCCTCCTCAGACACCTGCCCAGAGCCCCGGCCCCACCCCTAGGGAGGGTTCACTCCCTCTCACTCACTCTGGGGCCGGAAGGACCTGCAGGACCGGAAGCACCCTGGTCTCCAGAAGGACCCTGTGCGGAAGGAAGAGGCCAAGGTCAGAGGTCAGCACAGACAGGCCCCAGGCTGGGAGGCCTTCGCGAATAGGTATATACATTGGGAGCTGGCTGGGACATGTATCTGCTCCCCGACCCCCAGCCCCATGGCCCTTCCACTTGCTCCTCCCTCCAACCTGGAGGCGGTCCAGGCCTGGACATTTCTTAGGATCATCCCAAGTCGCTTCAGCAGCCTGGGAAACTCAAGGGGTCCCTGCAGAGAGGGAGGCCCTGGGGAGCCAAGCACAGATAGCAGCACTCACAGGGGGGCCGGGCAGACCCTGCAGACCAGTGAAGCCACGGTGTCCCTTCAGTCCCCTCTCGCCAGCCTCTCCAGTTTCTCCTTTGTCACCTCGGGGGCCTTGAGGGCCCTGGGAACGAGACACACAGACACAGGTTGGGTCAGCTCAGCCCAGAGCAAGAGCCCTCTGCCGGCTTCACCTGAGCCAAGGAGCCCCAGGTCCCTGCGGACACCCCCTCCCCACCCCCGAGCCTGCCCGTCAGGACCCAGCACAGGGCACTCAGATACTCACTGGCATTCCCCGGGCTCCAGCAGGTCCTGCAGGTCCCATGGGACCTTGTGCGCCCTGTGGGGTAAGTGGCGGGCAGCGTCAGAGAGCAGTCGAGGCAGGGATGGCCCACTGCTGCGTCTGCCCACGGGCTGGGCACCGAGGCAGCTGCTTCATAACCCAGACCCAGGGTTGTTCCCAGGGCCTGGGGCAGGGGAGGGCGGGAGGTGGAGAGGAGCTCCCTGCCCACCCGGCCACCCTCCTGCACCATGGCTTTTACTGAATCAAGGTACTCACAGCTTCTCCTCGGTCTCCCTGCTTGCCAATTGGGCCAGCGGGGCCAGGAGAGCCAGGGGGCCCGGGGGCTCCAGGAGCACCCACGGCACCGGTCTCTCCACGGTCACCCTGTCAGGAGAGAGGTCCCAGGCTCAGAGAGGAATTTCCAGAGGAGGCAAGGAGGGATGTGGCTCTGACCCTGACCCTGCCAGGCCGATGAAGTGTCCTTCCCACCCCACCGCACGAGACACTCACTTTGACTCCAGCTGCGCCATCTCTGCCAGGGGGGCCGTCAGCACCGGGGCTTCCCTGTGCAAAGGGGAGCAGACGCCATCAGAGCTGCCCCCACCCCTGTCCAGCCAAGGCTTTCCCAGCTAGCTTCTTCCTGCCGCCCTTCCGTGCACCCAGCTCTTAGTCTCCCTGGCCTTCTCTCTCCCATCACGACCCTCCCATCGCATCTGGGCACTTGGGCTTGGCCTGCCCTGTCACCCGCCTCCTCCAGGGCTCCCCTGTCCCCACAGTGAGACCCACTGCTCACCTCACGTCCAGGCTCACCAGCAGGACCAGTCAGGCCAGGAGGACCCACAGGGCCAGGGGGACCTCGGTCTCCAGATGCTCCAGGGGCTCCCTGCTTGCCAGGCTCACCCTGGGGGCAGCGACAAGGAGGGTGAGTGTGCGCTCCAAGGTCCCTCTCAGCCCCTCCGGGAAGACGGCTGACCATGGGTCAGTTCCAAGGGTGCAGAGCAGGTGGCTGGGCCACCGAGGACAGCCAGTGAAGACCCTCCACCTGAGCCAGGCTGGGCCGGCTAGCCAGGAGGAAGGGGCGTCCCCACTTACCGAGGGGCCGGGGAGGCCGGGGAATCCTCGCTCACCACGCTGTCCAGGCAGACCAACGATGCCCCTCTGACCAGCCAGACCCTGAGGACCTGGAGGACCATCGGGACCCTGAGCGGGGAGAGGAAGGAGGTGAGAACTTGAGAAGTGACACGCAGCCGCTGCCCGTCTGTGCTGCGGCCAGCTGCCCACTGTGGGGGTCAGGTCAGTGCTTCTCCTGCCCTGCAGGGCACTTTCTGCAGCACCCCTGCTCCCGGCAGCCCCACAGCCCTGTTCCCCCCAACTCTAGGCTCTGGGAGCCCATGCCGTTTGCACCCCTTCCTCAGGGACCTTGGCCCTGGGGTGGGACTTACAGAAGGACCATCATCTCCAGGCTCTCCCTTCTCGCCAGGGGGTCCAGCAGGACCTTGGAGGCCAGGGTCACCAGCTCGGCCAGGGGGCCCACTGTCGCCTCGAGCACCTTTAGGACCATCTTTTCCAGAAGGACCAGGAGGACCAGGGGGTCCAGGGTTGCCCTAGGAGAAGCAAAACACAGGAAGTGAGAATTTCTCTCACCCTTCCCCGTCCCTCCAGGCTGCCACGACCCTCTGGGGGCTTCCTCCACAGTAAGGGCAGCTTGGCCCCCTTGGTCCGCCTCTTTCATCTTCGCTCCGAGTGAGCTCTGGACAGCCAGCCTGGCTTCCCCAGCCGCTGCACATTCTCCCTGTTCCGACTCTCCTGCGTCCTTCCCTGTGGCCTCTCTCCCGCCACCCATCCTCAAGGAACTGCTCCAATCTCGATCCCCCCAGCCCTAAGCCTCTGCGCCCACCGCCCTGCACTTGACAGCGTTGGTGAGCCCGCTGACTTATCGTCTCTCCTCCCTCTGCTGTGAGCTCCCCAAGGGCAAGATGCAGACCATCTCATAAAGCACAGTGTGTTCAAGAAATGCGTGTCCACGGTGAAGCAGAGCCAGAAGCCCATGGCCAGCAAAAGGGCACAGCCCCTGCTTCCAGCTGTCCACGCGGAGAACAGGTCTCCACGGTCAGTTAACTGCTCCTCCCAGGTGTGGGCCTGGGCACAAGATGTGCATGGGGTTGGGCCAGACTCTGTGACCCCTGCCTGTGCCTCCTGCTAGGGGTAAGGTAGAAACCAGCCGGGGTGACACTCACATTGGAGCCTGGGGGTCCGACGCGGCCAGCTGCTCCGGGGAATCCGGTGGCTCCCTATGTGAGGAGAGGGGAGACTCAGCACTTTGGACCCTCAGGAGGCCCCAGAATCAAAGGTGGGGGGGTGGTCTCACAGGCTGGAGTGGAAAAGGGCAAGGGGCTGCAGAGCAGCCAGGGGCGTTAGAGAGGGAGACAGGGCCCCTGGGGTGTGGCCACTGCCTCTTGCTGCCTCTGCAGGGGAGGATTGGACTGGGGCATTCAGACTTTAGGGGCGTCCTCTCTCCCACATGGCTATGGGATGGGTGGGGGCAAAAGTGGGTGAGAAGGAAGGAGGTGGGGTGCAGCCTCTGTGAGGCCAGGATGGGTGTGAGAGAAGCTACCACGCTCCTCCTGCCTCACTCACCGGGGGGCCTTGAGCACCTCGGGCTCCTTTAGGACCGGTCACACCAGTAGGACCCTGAGGAGGAAGAGAGAGACAGTGAGGCCCAGTCGTCCTGACCACAGACTCCTGAGAGCCGGGACCACAAAGATGGAGCTTTGTCAGCATGAACATCCCAGCCTGGGAAGCTATCACAGGCGGGCCTGCTACCCCGACCAATAGAAGACTCATGTTCCAGTAGACCTTGGGAGGAGAAGCCCATTAGGCGTCCTCAGAGCCCAACCAGGGTCTCCCAGGAGGCTGGCTGCTCTGTCCTGAGCCACAAGCGGTACCTGCGTTCCCTCCCCCAGCCCCCACCACGCACCCACACCCGTGACAACAAAAGCCAGGGTAGCGTAGCTCCTTGAACCTTCATCCCTGAGTACAAACTCCTCCTTCCTGCAGCCTCCCCAGGCCGCCCCGCCGCCCTTGGCCTGCCCAGGCCCCTCCCCCTGCGCCCAGCCTCCCTGTCCTGTGGGGTCAGCTCCCAGGGGAGCTCAGTTTTACCCACCTGAGGCCCAGGAGCTCCAGAGGGGCCCTGAGGACCGGGGGCACCAGCGTCACCTTTCTGGCCAGCTTCTCCTTGTTCACCTTTGGCACCAGGCTGGCCATCAGCACCCTGGCTCGGGAAGGAGGAAGCCAGTGAGTGGGGGGAACAGCTCCTCCCAAAGGGCCGGAGACTGTGTGTGTGTGTGTGTCCACCCCGGGTCTGAGCGCCTGCTCTGAGGTTGGGACTGTCACACTGGTGTGGAGGGAAAGGAGCGATTCCCCTCCTCTTTAAGCCCTGTCCCTCCCTCCTCTCCTCCCTCCCCCGCAAGCTGACCAGAGTAGAAGGTGTGGCAGGGAGGTGGACAGAGATACTCACAGGGGGACCGGCGAATCCAGCAGGTCCAGGGGGGCCTGTCTCTCCACGTTCACCCTGTGAGGAAAGGGGCGCGGAGGCTCAGCTGCCTGCCCGTTCAGCTCCTCCTGGGGGCCCAGAGCCCACCCTGGCCCAGCCTACTGCACAGTAACCCCCGAGAAAAGGGGTCAGGGAGCTCCATCCTAAACAAACCGAGCCAGGCCAGAAGGCCTCCTGTGGCCAGAGGGTCTGGGGACCTGAAGGCCCTCCACCATGATCACATCATGGACAGGGGTGCGTCCCTTCTCCCTTTCCTTTCTCATCTCTCCTCCCATCCCCAGGCCCGAACTGCAGGGAGGGAGCCACGCCCCTGCAGGGCCAGGCTCCGGGCAGATACTCACCGGGGCACCTCGAGCACCAGCAGTTCCAGCAGGACCAGGGGGTCCAACTTCTCCCTAAGGTTGGGGAGGGGGTGGGGACAAAAGCCAGAGATGAGGGGTGTGGGTTCAGAGGGGGCCCCTCCAGAGCAAAGTGCACCCAGGAAGCAGCCCTGACGGCAGGTGGGGGCTCCGGTCTCCCCAGCGACCCAAAGCCTGTTTTCTCATTGCTTCAGCCACACCTGCATCCTCCTCAGGGCATCGAGAAAGACACCCGTGCCCCACCCCTCTGCTTCCCTCAATGGCGCGCACCGCCAGGACTCTGCTGCTAAGAAGGCCCCCACCCTCACTCCTTACAGCAGTTGGAGAGGAGGAGGGTGACAGCTGTTGATCGAGGGGAGGAGAGAGAGCAGTCTTTGGTAGGAGGTGAGAAGGAGATCTGATGGGGGCAGAGTGAAGAAAGGGGTCCATGACTCACCTTCTCACCGTTGGCTCCGGCTGGGCCAGGGGGGCCAATGGGGCCAGTCAGACCCTGGGAAGAGAAGGCCGAGTGAGGGGCCGGGAGAGGCAGCCAGGGACGCGGTGCCCAGCAGGGAGCCTGGGGCGCCCACATCCAGGGGCCCTTGGTGTATCCTTCCATGGCCCCCAGAACGCCCTCTCACCCCAGGGTCCCAGTGTTGACAGGGAAGTCCCTGCAGATGCCCAACCCACACAACTGAACATGGGGCCAGGGACCACGCTCACACACGGCCCCTCTGTCCCTGAGTGCATGGGATCCCTGCATCCGTCCCCATCCCAACCCCAGGGAGCCTGCCACCAGCATCCACTTACTCGTCCACCGTCCTTCCCGGGGGCGCCCTCGGGGCCTTTCTCACCAACATCACCCTGTGGAATACAGAAAACGGGCCACCTCAGGGAGGCACTCCAAGATCCGCTTTGCCAGCACAGTGTCCTCCCTGAATGGGTTCCAGGCGGGGCTCAGAGCCTGGCCAAGAGGGGTTTGCTGTGGTCTCAGGGTGGGTGACGAGCAGTAAGAGAAGTGAGATGGAGGGATGTGTCAGCGGATGATGTCACTAAAGGTCAAACAGAGAGCCATAGAGGAGCCTCCAAGTTCTTCAAGGGGGTGACTGGGTACTGTGGGGAGCAGGAGGGAGTTGCGGGGAGGCCTGCTCAGCCCGGTACTCACCCTGTCTCCCTTGGGTCCGGCGATACCAGCTGCTCCCCTCTCACCGGGCATGCCCTGCAGACCTGGAGGGCCCTGAGCCCCAGGGGGGCCAGCTGGGCCAGCTGCGCCCTGTTGGGGAGAGGCCTCTGTGATGGGCAGCTCCTCCTCTGGGCGCCCCAAGCCCCCTTTCCTCCCCTTCTTCCTCTGCCTAGACCCCTTTGGGTCTCACCCTCCATCCCTCCCGCCTTCCACCTTCATCCCCCAAGCCCTGTCCCCTTCCACCCAGAGGACCACACCCATCTCACTTACTTTGGGACCATCAGTGCCAGGAGTGCCGGGGAGACCGCGGGCCCCCTGGAGGCCCTGGGAACCGGGGGAGCCACGTTCTCCTGGGAAACCTCGTTCACCCTGGAGTGGAGACACCACGGAACAGTCAGGCAGAGGCCGGAAGAGGACAGAGAGCCAGGGAGAAGCAGGGAGATAGAAGCGGAGCTGGCTTGGGGGGCACGGTGGTGGGGCAGGACCTGGGGCTGCGGTTCTGCTGGGACAGGCAGGCAGAACCGCTCAGAGAAGCCACTTGGGAATGGCCAACAGGACACTCACCCTGGGACCCACGAGGCCGGGAGCTCCAGCTTCACCAGGAACACCCTGAAGATTAAAGAAGAATGTAAGAGAGCAAGGTTTTTCTGCCCCGGAGCGGAGCTCAGACTGTGGCGAGCTGGGCTGCGGGACCCAGACACTCTCTGCCTCACTGAGCTCCTTGTTCCCCCTCCCGCCCTTGCCTCCTGGGCATCAGAATAGACCTTCCCACCTAAACACGCTGCAGATTCACAGGACCCCATACTCACCTGGTCACCTGGTTTTCCACCTTCACCTGGGGGGCCGGGAGGGCCAGGAAGTCCCTAGAAGCCAAGGTGACTTAGTTAGGAAAGGAGTTAGGTTGCTGCCCTACCCTCTGGGGAGGCCAGCACAGGGCAAAAGCTGGGGTGCAGGAAGACCCATCCCCTGGCCCCCACTGAGGGGGCGCTGCTGCCACCCCAGAACACCTGGACAGAGAATAAATAGGAAGCTGGTCCAGCCGCCTACCTGGAACCCAGATGGCCCAGGAGCACCCTGCTCGCCTCGTTCACCAGCTGGTCCCTGCAGAGGAAGACAATGGTGAGCTGAGCCAGCTTCTGGAGAGCCTGGATGCCACATCCAGGGTTAGAGGGGCCGGGGGGCCACCCACGGCAGGCAACACCACCCTCACTGCCCACTGTTCTCCCACCAGTGAGTGACCCGCACCCCAGACCACCAGGGCGGGGTCCACACTGCCTCTGCTCAGGCTGGGTCGGGGTGCTGGATCAGCCCAGATCCACATCTGTCAGCTCCATCACCCCCCACCCACCTCCGCCGCCCCAAGCCCCTGCCCACAGGCTACCTGGAGAGGCTGGGCGGGTACTTACAGCGGGTCCAGGGGGGCCTGCAGCACCTGTCTCACCATCTTTGCCAGGAAGACCCTAGTGGGGAGAGAGAGGGGCGCTATCATGATACACTCCTCCAGTTCTGCAGACCCCAGCACCGGGCGGGTGCACTACGTGGCCCAGAGTTTCCAGCCAATCCTCTGCCTGAACTCCATTTCTCCACCCTCCCTTCCCACCCCCTCTTTTCCCTCAGTCCTCAGCGTAAGAGCCTTCTCTACCTCCCTGGATGCTGTCAGCCACCAAAGTCTCCTGGGGTGGACTCCCACAGGCCCAGAGCAGCACAGGCTCAGCCACGGGCATCATGCTGCAACCAGGGGTCCCAGGAGCATGCCACAGGGATGCTCCCTCCCCACAGGGAGCAACAAACACCCAGGGGTGGGCAGTGGGGAGGCACTTACTCTCAGACCAGGAGCACCAGGCAGTCCTTTCTCACCAGCTTTGCCAGGCTCACCCTGGAAGAAAGAGGGCAGGGCCATGAGGTGGAGGGCTTTGGTGGGAGTAGGGGTATGGCCGGGGGGGAGATCGGGGCGTGGGGCCACTGCCTGATGGACAGCAAAGGCTAAAGTCGAGGATCAGCGCCTCTCTTATGCTCAGAGGTGTGAGCTGATAGCGCTGACCCGGGGATCGGTGTCATGGCTGAGATGTTCTGAGGGCTCTAAAGAGCCCTGGGATTCCCCTGATCACAGGCACTCCTTGGGGTGTGGAGGTCCAAGCCACCCAGAACACCATGGATCTCGCTCATCACAGCCCTTGGGTTAACTCTGGGAACCAGCCCTTTCCCCAGGGGCAGGGAGGTAGCGGCACCATGTGGAAGGAAACGGAAGGACAGGTGATTACTTACATTGGCACCTTTGGGGCCAGGGAAACCCATGACACCAGGCTGCCCACGAGCCCCCTGAGGACCTGGGGGTCCAGGGCGACCGTCTTCACCAGGGGCTCCCTGAAAGAGAGGACACCATTCTCAGCACATGGACATGAGACCACATTTGTCCATCTACTGAGCGCAGGCTCAGGGCAGGTCACCGGCCAGACAAACAGCATGTAGGATTGACCAAGGTCGCAACCGGCTGCCCACATCACACACGGGACTCATCAGTGACAAGGCACTGCTTAGCTTAGAAGTTTTGTTCCTGAAAGCGCACATCAGGCTTTGTCTTCCCCAAAAGAAGGCCCGAATGCACCAGAGGTGGCATTTTTAGAACTTGCAGCCACTGCATAGGCCACACCTGGCCACAGGCCTACCATCCCATCCATTCCCCTCCCCAATTCTCAAAATTCACAGGCTGCCCCCACCCTGTCTCTCTTCCTACCTGCCTCCCCAGGAGTACCCCCCAACCTCTCCCAGTGACCCCAGAAGATGGACTTACGGAAGGACCAACTTTGCCTTGAGGACCAGCATCACCAGGGCGACCAGTGAGACCCTTTGTTTAGGAGAGAGAAGGGGATGGGTGTCAGCACAGGGTTGGAGAGACCAGGTCAGGTAGGGCGTGAGGAGTCTTCTCAGAGTTGGAAGCTAAAAACAGAAGCATCCCTGCTACCTACCCGGGCTCCAGGAAGGCCAGGCTCTCCGGGACGGCCAGGGTCACCGTTGGCGCCTTTGGGACCAGCGAGGCCACTGGGTCCTCGCTCTCCAGGGGCTCCCTATACAAGAGGAGGCAGCGGGTCAGCAGAAAGCCATTTGACTGGTGATGGGTGGGCCCAGTCCCTGTTCCCCTGCTCACCTTGGGACCTGCCAGACCATCCTGACCTGGGAAACCACGGTTTCCAGGAGCACCCTAGGAAGAAGTAGAGGGGAGAGGCAATGAGTTAAAGAGGCCCTTGACCCAATTGTGGCTGCAGAGAGCCTAGTCAGGATCCAGGTGTCCATCCCACCAACCCTCCTACCGCAGTCTCTGCAAAGCAGAAGCTATGTGCATGCATGCCTACTAAGTCACTTCAGTCGTATCTGACTCTGCAACCCTATGGACTGTAGCCTGCCAGGCTTCTCTGTCCGTGGAGATTCTCCAGGCAAGAATACTGGAGTGGGTTGCCATGCCCTCCTGCAGGGGATCTTCCTGACCCAGGGATCGAACCCGTGTCTTTACCACTCGCGCCACCTGGGAAGCTCCAGGCGCAAGATTCTGAGAGATTAACTTCTTGGGCCTGCCCCCATCTTTTGGAAAGGAACTCCCACTGCTTCATGTCACCCAGGGGTGAGGGAACTAAGGAGTGTGGAGGTGGGTGGAGAAAAGGTACATGAGGTCCACAGACTTGGCAAAGACCCAGAGCCACAGGAACTCAACTTGTATCTCCAGGGCACACCCCAATGAGCGTGGGGAAAGACTCCTGGCCCACTTACTCTTTCTCCAGGGGGACCGGCGGGCCCAGCACCACCAGGTTCTCCACGGGCACCTCTTTTCCCTTCTTCACCAGCAGGACCAGGGGCTCCTTGGGGACCAGCAGGGCCCTGAGAACCAGCATAGCAGAGAAACAGGGTGAGTCTTTGCCTGCCCCTGGAGCAAGCACAGGCCTGACATGAGGAGGAGGTGGCTATGACTGCTGTTTCAGGGCTGGGGGACCTGGGGAAGTGAGGTCACTAAGGATCAGCTGGGTGAGGAGAAGTGGCAGTCAAGCTGGTCAAGCCGAAGATGGCAGCTGAGACTGCATCAGCTTCTCTGTCACATCTCATCTCTGGGTACACCCTCAGAGGGCCCAGGGTAGGGGACACGCCTGCTGCGGAGGTGGGCAGTGGGCCAGGGGTGGCAGCCAGGTACTCACCGGTTCTCCCTTGGGGCCTTGTTCGCCTTTGAAGCCAGCAATACCAGGCTCACCCTTAACAAAGGAGAAAAGCAGGTTCTTACACTCCGTTCTCCCCACGGCCCTAGAAGTCCTCCGCCACCCCCACCTTAAAGGCAGCCCACTAGAGGACTCTGTGGGCACAGGAGGTAGGGGTGGCAGGTTTGACTCTGGGGCTGTGGGTGGGACTCGGGGTTCACTGGATCTTACCGTTTGACCTTTTGGGCCCAGAGGACCAGTTGCACCTTGAGGGCCGGGTGGACCACGGGGTCCAGGGAAGCCGGGAGCACCAGCAATGCCAGGGGCACCCTGTCAGCATGAGCAGAGAGAAGGGCATTAGGAGGGGGGCGCGAGGAGGGACTGACCCCACCTGGAGGAGCTGAGTCCGAGGGCAGCACTCACAGCAGATCCCTTGGCTCCAGGGATTCCATCAGTTCCAGGGTTGCCCTGAAAAAGGAGACAGTGTCGTTATAAGATAAGCAGTGAAGAATACATCTCCACCCCACATCGTGCTCCTAGGCCCCTGGTCCGTCCCAGGTGGGGCCCTGCGAGACACTTCAAGGGAGGATGGGTGATGGAGGGAGATGTGTCTCTAGAGACTGGTGGGGGGTGGCAGGCATTGAGCCAGAAGGAAGGTGTGATGATTGAGGCGCCAGGGGCCTCAGCAGAGAGTCAAGTGTGCCAAGGCCTCAGACCCCAGACCCTTCAGGCAAAAGACACTCACAGCAGCACCAGCTGGCCCAGGGGACCCAGGAGTACCCGGTTCACCGCGAGGACCCTGGGCGCCTTCGGGACCTCGAGCACCGGTGGGGCCAGCTTCACCCTGGAAAGAGGCAGGGAAGGATGCGGTGAGGACAGGTCAGGGGGACACAGACCCCGTGGGCAACAGTTCAGGACAAGCTGTGCACATTCCAAAAAGGGTTCCCATGCAGGCTACCTGGCTGGGCCCGCTGACCTGATGACTTTCTACCTGCCCTACTCTACTCTCCATCTCCCCCCTCCTTGGTGGCCACCACGAGCAGGCACACAGGTTCATGTTACAGGCTGGGCTTTGTGCTGGTTCCCTAAGCACTCATCAGAAAAGCCTGAGCTGGGCAGCCTGCCAGTCCAGCTTTGTGGGATGATGGACAGATGGCTGAGATGGGTAGGCACCTTTACCTCCCCTTCCCCACCTATTTTGTCTTTTATTGAGGCTCTTGAACATCTCAGCTTGGGGCGCCACTGGGCTTGTATCTGGCTAATGTGAACCAGGCTCTGAGTCAAGCCTGTTTGAAGGAAGCCAGCAAGCCAGGGAAAAAGGCAAGCTGGGGGACCAGCACCCCAACACTACTTTTCCCAAATGGCCTTTGCTTTTACTTTCATTTTTTCCTGAAAGATACAGCTGGCTGTGAGCTGGGCTCTCTGGACGGCGGAGTCCCTGGGGAGGACTGCTGACCTGGAGGGAGGGCACGGCCTCCTCAGGTTTCTTCTCAGAACATTCTTGTTTTACTTTTGTAATTATTATTTTCTAAAGGTCAGGCCCCCTCACCTTCCGCTGTCCCTCTTCACAATGGGTCTCCTTCACCCAGCTCCTGGGGCCTCAGACACTGTCTGGTTGCCATGGAAACCCCCCGAAGGGGAAAAGCAACCTGATGCCAGTGACCACATGGAGGCTCCTTATTCATCTCCTGGCCGCACCAGGAGAGAATTCCCAGGGACGCACGTGTGTTGGAATCCCTCCTGGGCCACAGGGGCCTTTGCCTGAACTGGCTGGCCTCCCACTGGCCTCTATTAATCCTTGGAAGAACTCTATTAACACGGTTTGGGAGAGACAAGCTCTGCCCCCCCAAGATGAAGCAGGGATGAGAGGGAAGGATGGAACCATCTCTGCTCTCACTTCCCTCCAACTCTCTTCCGGATCTAAGTCAGCTGAGCTTTGCCTTTTTTCTTCAGTTTCCTGATCTTCGGTCCCCTCCCAGGTCTCAGGGGTCCCCCCATCTTTTTCTGCCTTGTCCCACTCTGAAGCTGTAGCTGTATCTCCAGCTTTTTATCATTCTATCTTACTTTCTCTTCCAGCTGGTGACTCTGCAAAATGCCTGGCTATTTCCTTGCTTCCACGGAGAGCAGCAGTGGGGCAAGGGGTGGGGCAAGGGGTGGGGGACACTCCTCCAAAGGGAAGGTGGATCATCTGGTGGGGGCAGTCAGCAAGGGTTATGGGGAAAGGGGGGGTCCTGACTCGACAAGCAGGACACGCACCTTGGCACCAGGAGCACCAGGAAAGCCAGGACCGCCAGCAGGACCCACAGGACCCTGGAGGAAGCAAGCAGATGCAGAGGTGAAGGCCCAGTCTGGGCAGACTATCTCTAGCCTCCAAAGCAAGCCACCCCCTCACCTCCCCTGCCTTCCCACCTTTGTACTGATATTGCTCTATACCCACTGTGGCCGAAAGTC
Organism: Bos javanicus; assembly: GCF_032452875.1. NCBI lineage: Eukaryota > Metazoa > Chordata > Mammalia > Artiodactyla > Bovidae > Bos > Bos javanicus. Next base: position 32,782,378 of record NC_083872.1, on the reverse strand, counting down.
CCTGGATGAAAATTGTCCCCACTGCCAGTGTCCCCAAGCCTGGCTTGGGGAAACTGCATTTCTGATGCAGTATATAGTTTCTGACTATATACATGGTGAGAAGCAAGTCGTTCTTTCACCTCCCTCTCTACCCATCCCCAGAAAAACTACCAAAAGTGTAGCTGAGAAAAATGAACCACTGCTTCAAAGCTTGTTACCAACATACCCCCTTAGTAATGAAAAGTTGTTCCTCTTTTTCTGGGAGAATCCAGAACGTGGCCTGGATACTGAGTAAACACTGCCACTTCGCTGGGTGGCTGACTGGGACTCAGGTAGACCTGCCGGGGGTGAAGTGCACTTACCGGAGGCCCTGCAGGGCCTGGCTGACCGTCATTGCCTCGAGCACCCTGTGAGCGAGAAGGAAGCAGCCGTTATGGGAGCCACCCACATGTCCAGTCCCTCTCACGGTGCCCCAGGGCTGAGCAGGAGGCTGGCAGGCGTGCGCTGCAGGGGGAAGCAGCCCCAGGACCCTCCGTGGTGGCTTTGAGAACTGGGCCTGCAGTGGGCTTGCTCTCAACCTCAGAGAACTTGGGTAATTTTCCAGCTACTCCATCATTTCTTAAATTTCCACTTAGACCCCAAATATCCCCAAATTCAAGGCCATGTTATCATTGAAAGACTCAGTGAAAATGAAACAGCCAAGCATCGATTCTGACTCAGTTCTTCCTGCCTGTTGCAGCAGAAAGCTCTTTCAGGACTCGGTTAATCTCCTTGGTCAACTCTTGGATCTGTGTCCCCATCCCCAACCCACAGAACAGCCTGCTTCCATGGAACACAGAGAAGCTGCAGTGCATCTGCTACCAGCCCAGGAAGAAGCTTGGCGATGGGGACAGGGCGCCGGGCACAGCCTGAGGACCGAATTTGTCCTGAGACTTCTTTCACAGACAGCAAGGCTGCCGGCTCTTCCTCTATAGGCCATGCACTTTGAGGGTGAGCACCTCCAGGGTCTCTTTCTCGAGGCCCCTCCGGGTCCCGGGAATCATTAGGCCGGGTGGAGCTGGGCAGGGCACCGGGTCCTGGAAGACCTCAGCTGAGCCCCGCCTGCCTGCCTCTGCCTCTCCTGGGAAGCTGAAGAAGGATGCTTTAGGGGGAGCTCCTGTTTTAAATAAGACTCAAGTCTTTCTCCTGGCTGTGGTCCATTTCTCATGACTGAGACTCTCCCGGTTGGCATTAACCAGGGAAGCAGGAGAAGATTTAACAGAAGAAAATGTCACAGGGAACATAAACCCTCAGCACTGGCCAGAGCCCCTTCTGGGCTGGCTGCTTCGCAAAGCACCCTCCCTCCAGGGGTCAGCCAGAGGAGAGGCCTGGGCTGCTTGTGAGCAAGGGGAGTGTGGTGCTGCCCAAGAGGCCAAAGTTGGACAGGCATCAAGGGCTCCCCCTGCCTGCAGGAAACTGGGGAGTGGGCACCATCTGGCCCACGGTGGGAGGCACGTGACCACAGCCCAGCCCAGCCCCTGGTCAGGCCTGGACACCAGGCCTGCACCGGGAGCTGTGTGACGCTGTCACTCCTCCATGCCAAATCCTATGCACACCCTGCCAGTCTGACTACCGCAGGGACAGGAGTCAGCAAGGAGAAGTAAGAAACGGGGCCGAGGGAGGAGGAAGGAGAACAGGGGTGCAGGGCATCTGTGCCCCTCATGGAGTGTGGCCCCCATGACTCCAAGCCTGGCCAAAAAGGCACAAGCCAGGTCTGGACAATCTGTAGCAATCACGGTGCTTCTTGGCAGGCCCGGGGCTCTCTAATCCCCTCACACAAAGTGACCTGGGGACAAGCCACTTCAACTGCTTTGGCTGACAAATGGGGGTTGAGACTGCATGCTATTTCACTGATCTGCTTCTGAGGGAAATTGCTGCCAAAACAGATACATTATCTGGACAGCAGCACAACGGAGGGAAGCTGATTTACTTTGGCCGGTCCTGCAAGGACCCACGAGGAGGGGCCTCAGAGCCTGGGTGGCTGGGGTGTGAAATCAACAGAGAGCATAATCTTTCTTAAACACAGCTTTCATCGCATCACTCGCCTGAGCAGGCGCCCACAAGGGCTCTCTATTGCTAAGGGATCAGAGCTAAACACCTACACCCTCCACTGCTACAAATCCCCATGCTCTTAACTCCCCCATTAACGCGAGGCCACCAGAGTCCGAGGCTGCAGATCATGGCTTGTCTTAGGCTAGTTAGCTATTCAGTGCCTCAGTTTCTTCTCCTCTAAAAGGGGGAGGACAACAGAATCCGCCTGGCAGGATTCGAGGGAAGGCTGGATAAGACAATGCATCTGGGTATCAAACAGAGGATGTGCCTGTGAAGCGGTGGCCACTGGTGTATCACAGTGTCACCAACAGTGCAGTAATGTAAAGTATGTGAGTTGACCCTAGACTGATACACTTTTCTAGAGCAGCATCTAAGCGAGCAGAAAGAACTAAAAGGAACACAGTACTATAGCCAACTAAAGTCTGTCCATAAATTCAAACAGGATTGACTGGGGAGTGGGTGAGACTGTCGAGGGATTACCTGAATAATAGAGACTGGTTAAAGAGACTCTTGTCCTCACACGCCAGCTCTCCCATGGCCTCCCCCCAGCCCCAGTCCTCTGACTGTGCAGACCCAGCCTGAGGATCTGTGACGGGCACACTCAGAGTGAATCCTCACAGGAGGATGATACTGTCTACACATCGTGGGGTTGCTTTGAGGGTCAGGTGAAATAACCCTGAATACAAGTGCCTTGTGAACTCCAAAGAGCTGGGCAAATGGTAGCTCTGGGTCTTGTCAGTTACTCACTGCAGCGCCGGCAGGGCCAGTCCGTCCTCTCTCACCAGGCAAGCCGCGGGGACCCTGGAACACACACCAAGAGGCACAAGCATGAGTTGGTTTAAGGACCGCTCGGCCCCATCACTTAACCTGCAGGCCCTTCATGGACACTGGAAGGGAGGGAGCCAGTAGCCCCCAGGAGGCAAAGGTGTGGACGCCCCTGGTCCCGCCTTCCTGATTCAGGACCCTCCTATCACACCAAAGGTTTCTCTGCCGTGGCAGGACACACAGGTGCTCCCATTGTTACCTATTAGGAGCCCTGTTATAGGCACATCTTGTTCCTTGCAATAGACGAACTCCCCCAAATGTTGAAAATAAACAGAATTTGTAAAAATTGAAGCACAGCTTCAGTGTGTTACCAGGGTTATTTCAAAGAAATGCTGGTGAGCCCTTGCACAAACCATCCACTTGACACACTTTACTTTTTGCTCATAATCGAATCAATCTACAAAACTGAGTATCTACTTTGCCCAAAGGGAGCGGTGGCATCTACAGTGGCGCCATCTGCTGGGCTTTAGAAGGTGTCTCAAGAATGTCTGGAGGCCCTCCAGGGGGTGGTGCTCATACTCACCATTGGGCCTGGAGAACCGTTCTCACCTGGGGAACCACTCTCACCCTGGAAAAAAGATGCGGAGGGTCAGCGAGCAGGGCCCCCTCTGCCAGCCCGCAAGACAATTCCCATGGAGGAAGCCGGACGCTCTGGTCATCTCAGCTAGCGCCGACACCTCCAAGCTTTAGTTCCATGAGGGACAATTCCCGGAGCTCTCCAGACCTGCTGCTCATTCATTAGGTTGTAGTGCTGGGTGTTCCTAACCCAAGCTGTTCAGACGTCCTAACTCCACTGAGCTCAGCAGCATCTCCTCATCGTCCGTCCCCCATGCCCACGTGCTGCTTGGTCCTTACCTTCACACCTGGAGCACCAGCTTCTCCCTTAGCACCATCTAGACCTGGGTAACCCTACGGAACAAGAGAAGACTTTCAATCACACTTCTGGGGAAGCTGAAGAGGATGATTCATGTCCGCCCCACCAAGACTTTTTTCTCCCTTGGTCAATCTTTTTTCTTCCAGCACTCTCCCCCTGTGATACTTACTCTGTGACCTTTGACACCAGGAAGGCCTGGGGTTCCTGGGAAACCACGAGCACCCTGCAATCCAAAGCAGAGATGTTCAGAGCACTGAGCAGAACCAGGTAAAGGCGGCCTTGGGCTGATGGGAGAGGCCTTGGAGCCAGGTCCCTGGGTGGCCAGGAAGCAGGGGAAGCCCGGCACCAGGAACATCTTTCGGTCACTCCCAGAATCCCCCTCTCTGTGCGTCACCCCGGCTTAGGCAAAGTGGGTGTGAACATTTGCCAGCCCCCTCGGATGCCCCTAGCCTGTGCTAGGATCAGAGACATGGTCGTCAGCATGAAAGCGTGATGTATGTGGGGACCGCTGGAACTTCAGGAGCGAGCTATCAGAGCTGGATGAGCTGGGTGGGAGGCCACTGCGTTTGTTTCAAGGACAGAGACGCTGGGAACGAGACTAGCGACTGGGAAAGGTGGGTTTTACCTGAGGGCCAGGAGGGCCTCTCTCGCCAGATTTTCCAGGCTTTCCAGCTTCACCCTGAAGGGAGAGAGATGTACCTCAGCTTCCTCAGAAGACACGTTAGCATCACTGGGGCACTCCAGCATGTCATCACTCCTCCCAGCCTGCTGTGCCTTTGCCCACTGGCTTCCTCATCTCCCCCCACCCCTGTAGGTCCCAGACTTCCCTGAATGTCTTCCCTGCCTGTGCCCTGGGCAAGCTCCTCTGCCCCCCACAGCCTCCAGCCTCCCCTGGTGGGCTCACTGTCTCCTCTCACAGGCGCTGCTGACCAGCCTGTGTTCCCTAACCTCAGAGATGTTCACTGCCTAATGGGATTCTCACGAGCAGCTTCAGCGCCAGTTCTCCTCTCTCCCCTTCGTTTACGTCCCTTGCAGACATCCTGACTCAGCCTGAGCTTTCCCCAACTCATTTACAATTAAGATAATCTTGGGCTGTTGAGTGTTTCTCTTTTGTTTTCCCTTCTCTGCATCTTTCCCCTTGTGTTTTCCCTCTCCCTTCTCTCACTTCTCAATTTCCCTTCCTGGAGCTAATGATGTTTTAATTATTTCCCTTCCCAGTGGGTCCAAAGTTGTCCCCAAAGGCACTTGCAAGCTAAGTTGGCAGTGGAAATGTAGACAGTGCAGTGTCTGAGTCTCTGCCTGACGAGCCCCGCTCCCTGGGCCCAGTCGAGGGTGCATCCGCCCATCACCGCCCAGCACCCCCTCTCTCCAGGCCCTTTCAAGTGAGGCAGCCACTTGATTGACTCAGGTGTACTCACATCATCACCAGGTTTCCCAGGGGGGCCAGGAGGACCACGGGGGCCCATGGGACCCTACAAACAAAATAAGCGAGCTTAAGAGATGGTTGGAGGGAGGAAGACACCAAATCAGTGGGCGAAACCCAGGGATTATAGCTTTTGGAAGCTAGTTCATCTAAAAGGAAAAAAAGATGGAGGAACCCAGTTTGTGCCGAGACAGAGCACAGGCGCAGAGCAGATCATAGCGGGAGGCAGTGGACAGCACAGGCCAGCAGGGGTGACCCAGGCAAAGGACTGACATGATAGAATCCTGGGTGGTTCCTGCCTCATCTGGCTCCCTGTCAGTTCCCCCAGAGCTAAGACGGGACATCTGAGCTTCCTTTGAGCCCTCCACTGTAGAAAGCACTGGGCAGAGCCCGGAAGGCGACAGGACTAGGGTGTGAATGGCACATCGCGGGAAGGTCCCCCCAAGAGGGCAGGGCCAGCACCAGCACTCACAGAAACACCGGGTTCACCAGGTTCACCAGGGTTGCCTTGAAATCCTTGAGGTCCCTAAAAAGTAAAGCGAGGACACCAGGTTGGCCCCCCAGAACGGACATCAGAGAGCTTGAAAGCATCTGTGTCCCCACTTTCCAAAAGGAAAAACCCAATACTTACGGGAGCACCAGCAGGGCCTGGGGGTCCCCGAGGTCCCATGGGGCCCTGCATTGGAACAGAAAATGAGGAGCTTTACTGGAAAGGCTTCACCCTCGGCCTCCACGGTGCTGCCGCCTCCCAGCCAACAGTCCAGACAAAGGACAAGGAGTTACTCTGTGAGCAGGGGGCCGGCAGGGGCTGCTCCCTCTCATTTCCCTCTCCCCTTGCAACATTCTATTTTTATTTATAGGTACCATTTGGACAGAGAAGCTGGCCTTGCTTTCCCCTGGACAGCAGCCATGTTTACTAAAGTCTGAGTTTCATTTAGCATGTGCCAAGTGGGAGCTGCGGGGCTGAGATTTCCTGCTGGAAGTCTTGTGGATGCTGGAGAACAGTGGCTGCTGTCTGCATTCTTCAGTTCTCATTCCAAGAGCAATAGCAACTGGCCTTCTGACAGATCAGCCTATATGCCTCTCTCCATCCTCATTCTTCTTAGTCAGTCCAGCGCATCATTAAAACTGGCATCCATCGCCATTAAAAACCAAATGCTCTGGGCTAGCTAAATGGGAGGTTATGTAACTGATGGGGAAGGGCCGCTCCAAGTAATTATCTCTAAAGTGAAGTTGTCAGAGTCCCTGGCTCTGCTGAGGGCCACCTCTTGCCATTTTGGCTGCGAAGAACTGGTGCCTTTTCTTACCATTGGTCCCTGCATTACTCCCATCTGGGCGCCACCAGCCTTCTCATCAAATCCACCAGCCATCTGGGCAGCAAAGTTCTGCAAATAAACCCAACAACATTAAAAGCTTGAGAGGCTACATGCTTTTCCTACATGGCTAGGTAAGCTATATCTGGATAGAAAAAAACTGTTGAAGACTAATCTAGCATTGATCAGAAACACTAATGATTCCTAAAAAAAGTTTTGGAAATGGCTTATTAGATGACAGTGGCATAACCATTTCCCTGGGAGATGAAGTGTTACTTGGAAGAGTATCCATTACTTGCAGTTCATTTTGTAAGTTTTAATTCTAAAATATCAAATATGTTATTTCACATAAATTGAAAACTATAACTAAAATATCACTTTTAAAGGTTCTTTTTTTTTTCTTTTCTAAGACCTTAATGCCCAGAAAAACACTAAAATCAACAGTCTTGAAATATTTTAGCAGAGAATATAGTAGGCATCTATGAGCCATTCAAGCTTAAAAATTTAAATCATAGCAAACATCAAAATGGCAAACTTGCAAAAACCGGGCAATAATATAATTTGTTGACTGGTCTGATTCCAAAAACAACTTTAGCCACACACCTTTACTCAGTGGGGCTCTTTCATGAGAATAAATAGTTGCTTGGAATGTACTTGGCAAAGATGAAGCTTCAATGTCTTCCAAGGACAGTGGTCACTCTTCTTCCAGGGAACCGCAAGTGCCCAGTCATCCTCTCCTCCAACCCCTACACCCACTCCCAAGGACCAGCCACACAGTAGAGATGCCAGGAAGCCAGGTAACTGAAGACTTTCTTTACAGAAAGCCAGTGAGTGAACAAAGTCAGTCCTTAGCGCCACAGTCTCATGCCCACTGTGTGATTCCACTAAATTACAGGCCTGAGGGAGAAGTCCATGTTCAAGACAGGCTGTGGACACACTTCTGGCAGCCCTGGGAGCCAGCCAGGTGAGCGTGACTAGCAATTTAGAAGCCACATTTCTGGAGGGACAGCCTGGAGGAAGGGGACATAAGGATACTTACTCCACCAAGGCCAGGGGGGCCGGGGGGGCCGGGAGGACCAGGGGGGCCAGGGTTTCCAGGGGTCCCAGGCTCTCCATCTCTGCCACGAGGTCCAGGAGCACCCTTGGCAGAAAGAGAAAGAGGCCCCAGTGTGAAGCAGCATGTATACAAGACCCATCTGTCTATGTGGTGCCCTTGAGGCATTTGGGGGGTCCTTAGAGAACCTGGGAGTCCACAAGGGTCACACAGCATTGTTTCTCTACTCACTTTTTCACCTTTGTCACCACGATCACCTCTGGGTCCTTGTTCACCTGCGGGTCCCTGAAAATGAAGAAAATATTGAGACAACAGCAAGACCGGGAGAGTCTGCTGATCAATAACTCAAGAAAAGCACGGAAAACGGGGTTTCTCTCTTTCTTACCTGAGGTCCAGGAGGTCCCTTGGGTCCTACGATCTGTGAGAGAGACACCCACAAAACGGCAAGTTAGAAGAGACCTCAAGGAAATGACCCAGTTAGAAAAGTCGATGCAACATGGGAGTAGAAAGTGTACTCACGTCCTTGATATCTCCAGGTTCTCCTTTCTGTCCCTGAAACATGAAACATTGTCAGGATTGAGTCAAGCAAGCTCACCAAGCCTCCAGTACAAAACAGTAGCCCCTGCATCAAGGTGCCCACTGAAACAGATCTTTTGTTGATGCCTAAAAACCACATGCTGAATGAGCACAGCATTGCTTTTAATGAAGAAAATATAAAGTGGGAAAAAAAAAAAGCAAACAACAACAACAAAAATCCTCACCTTTGGTCCTGGTTGCCCTGCAAATGGAAGAAATAGAGAAGGAAAATGTAAGAGTCATGAAATGGATAAGTACAACTTCTTGTCATTCAAACTTTCGTGAAGGGATCATAGAAAGGGACACAACCAGGCAAGGAGGTAGCTTCCTGCTACTCCACTGAAGCCTTCTGTTGGGGTGTTAGGTTTCACTGGGGTCTGGAGTTGCTGAGGTCCCAAGAGGAACAGAGATGACCCAGAATTTGTTATTGAAAGCCAATCAGCGTGCAGGGGCCAAAAAGAATACAAAGAACTCAAGGTCTATCAGCCACCAGGAGAGAAAGCACCCAAAACTGAGAAACGGAGAAGTTCAGTTTCTTCTCTTCCCCAGAGGGTAAGGAGACCCTCCCATAGCCCAAGCACCCCGCAACACATCCCCCACCCCAGAGGAAGAGTTAGGTATTTAGAAAGGTCTTACATTCAAGCTGGGTCTCCATGAAGCAAGCACAAAAAAACAGCAGAGCACAGAAGTTACAGAGGGCATTGGAGCCAGTGCCCCCCGAATCAATAACCCCTCCCCCATTTGTAGCAGCGAAATAGTAAAGGTGATCAACGCTTCACTCACATAGGCCCCCCTCAGAAATGATCTGGGGCAGTGGGCTATCAAAGCGGCTTCCCCAAGCAGCTTTCCATGGTGGGTGAAGTGTTAAGGAAAGGCAACTGCTCGCTTCCTTTTCAACTGTCTTCTCTGCTTGATCAGGAAGAAAATACTTAGGGCCACCCAAAAGGCTTAGATGTGTGTCCCCATCCCCCTTCAGGGGGATAGGGCATGGGTTCCAGAGCTGGGGAGGGGTCACCTGCACACCTACACATTCACCAGCCCCGGCTCCAGAGTGTAGGCACCTGGGGCTCTGTCCCGGGCCCAGCTCCGCTCTTCACCACTAGAACTCCCAGACCCCCGCTCTTCCTTCTGCTAGGAACTTGCTTCTTAATTGGCAGTCAATACCAACAGAGGCAAAACCAAAAGGAAACTGCCACCAATGCTCCGTATTTTTCAAAAGCGGTCCTGCCCTTTCTGTCGCCCCGTTGGCCAGCAGAGCTTGCTCCACATTGAAGACCATATGTTTGGAGGCCTTCTACGGAGAAGCCAAGGTGTGGGCAATAGAGGGGGAATGAATCCATGTTTTGGCCAGAAGGAGCACTGGATCTCCACTGTGGCTCAAGGACTTTGCAGAGGTGCTCACAGTGAGGACGCTTGTGTGGAGTCCCCTCTGTCCTCCAGGTCTCAGGAGCATATTTTCTGGAGGTGTCAGGTGAGGAAGGACCCCTCTGGTGTGTCAGGCTCACTCAGTGCCATCCTGCAAGCGAGAAGTCGCCTTTCCCTTCAGCCTCAGCTGCTGGGGTGCCATGGATAACCAGTCCCTCTGCTTCACAGAGATGACTGGCATCCATGGCAGGGCATTTGCTGCCCCTGCAAGTAATTTATTTATGTGGAACAGGAAATAAATAAATTACGACCACTGGCAGTGGGGAGGTCAGCTGAGCAGATGGGGCAGCACTCTCCGAAGGGGGTCTCGGGGCTGAGGCAGTCTTTCATGTCTTCACAGATTATGTCGTCGCAGAGGACAGTCCCAGTGTCACAGACACAGATCCGGCAGGGCTCGGGCTTCCACACATCCTTATCATTATACCTCTGCCCGTCCTGCACACAGCTGCCAGCCTTCTCTGCACCGAGGGTGGGGCGGGGGAAGCAGAGAGCCAAGGGAAGGAGGGGATGAGGAGCCAGAAGAGAAAAAGAGAGAGGTTGCAGGTCAACTTGACATCATTCGAATGCTGAAGCGTGTGGACTCCTGCCACCCAACATAGAGAACTTGTTACTTTTTCTAAGGCATCATTCATTCTTCCAAGTAGTCAACAAATATTATTGTCCACTTTGCACTCTGCTCTCTATTCACCAATGAAAATCCTGACCCAGCAGGGAAGGTGGGGGGGCACTGAGGATGAAGTACTGTCTTCATGCATCTCATATTGGGGAGACATGATGATGTGGGGGTCATGGGCAAGTCAGAGTAGGAGCAGGAGGATGAGCCTCTGAACTGGGGTACTCAGGACTGTAAAGACAGAGGGGAGGGGAAAATGCAGAGACGCCCACACCCCACCCCACCCCCAACACAGGGACAGAGGCCTTCTTTCTTCTGCCTGCCTCTAGGAATTATGGGATCTGCTGAATACAACTGACAGCTAAAATCCAGAAGGCGTGGAGAAAATTCTACCCACAAAAATTAGACTGTATCAGCAGCCAGGCTCCAGAAGTGGATATATGGGGGTGGAGGTGTGTGAAAGGAGGAGCTATTAGAGGTAGCATCTTGTCCCATTCTTTAAATAGTATTAGTCTTAGGACCAATTTGGGGAGGGGGTTTGGACCAGTCAAACAATACACCTGGATAGAACGCACGAGGGCTGATAAAATGCCCTGGGAGGCAAGCAGGGCCAAAGACCCCTCTGCGGGTGCTGACCTCCAGCTGGAGCCCCCTCTGGAGAGACCCTGCTTCCATCTGAAGACAACGGCTCAACGTGACGGAGGGGATATGGAAGGAGGCTTTGAATGCCTGGTCCCGGCCAAGAGTAGCCAGTCTAGGCCCGGCCCCCTCCAAGAATGCAGACAAAGAAAGGCACGGAGTAGTCCCCCTCCATAAGCGCCCTGCCGTCTGGAATTCACCCTGCAAACGAAGCCTGTGCTGACAAGAGCTCTCCGAAGAGGGCCAAGCGCGGCAGAGCCCGCACCACGTGCTAGGGAGCGCCCAGCGCTGTTTTTCTCATTAGAATCGTCAAAGCACTGGCAGCAAGGGATGAATAATAGGAAAGCGCCACAAACCAGGTGGACGGAGAAAGAAACGGGCCTGCCCCCTGGTCTTTAAGGAGACTCTGAAAGATACCCCCCCCCTTTTTTTTTCCACTAGGAAAAAAAAAATCCACTCAGCCTTTAGGCAAGATAATCACGGGGGGTGGGGTGGGTGGCGGGTGGGGGGGCGGGAAATCCTAGCATGAGTATCAAAATTGCTGGGCCACACCCACTGCTAAAATAGGTGGAGCTGCAGAAAGCGAGGGGTGGGGTCCGGACTAAAGAAGAACCCACTCTCAGCCAGGGGGGCCGTAGGGGGAAAAGAGTAAAATGCTGGACGAAGGGGTTCACCCAGGAGGCAGATCAGATTTCCCTCGGAAGGGCGGTCCGGCGATGCGCGGGCGCAGGGGCGGGGCCGGCAGCGCTGGGTGTGAGAGCCCTACGGTGACTCTTTGTGGCTGCGGCTCTGGACGCAGCTCGCCCACGGACACTGGGAGGGTGAAAAGTGCGATTAAATGACTGCCCCAGAAAGAAGCCAGCTCCGTAACCAGATCCCTTAGGTGTGGACGGAGGAGCCCAGCACCTCCATAATTGCTGTTCGAAACGGCTGCCGATAGCATCCCGGCGCGCCTGATCGTGTTCCCCTCATTACCGCAGGGCCGTATAAGCGACTCTTTGTAGCAGGCCAATTAAAAAGTTACCTCTTTTGGGGAACTGTTTTGCTTCGCGGCCGCTCCGCGCAGGGCTGGAGCCTGAGAGGTGGCGGCGGGCGGGCACAGGGGGGCATTGTGGGAGAGGGGGTCCGGGAGTACGGAAGAACCCACCGGACCTTGCCTCTCATGAATGGGGCTTTTCTCGAGCACACACAGAGTCCGATTCACAGGTCTCCGCAAGGAATCAGTTTAAATAAATACGGGCAGCGTTTCAGCCCCATCTGGAAGCCATCGCTGCCAATCTCCTAACGCAAACAAGCCTCACAAAGACGGATTGAGGTCTCTCCCTCGAGCCGAGGGGCACTTTTCAGAGACGAGGGCTGTGAAATGCAGATGTGGGTCAAAAACGCAGCAGCCAATAAGCTTCTCAAACTTGTGGAAAGATGGGGAGGAGGGGCGTGCCCGAGCTCTAGGTTACTGACATTCCTGACGTCCACGCAGACTGCGTCCTTCCCCACGTCACGTCTTTGGGTCCACTGACCCAGGGGAGTGGGTTACCCGGCCAGGGTGCGCTAGGGCGCAAAGCCAGCGGCTCCAGTGCTCTGCCCTTGGGGAGGGGGCTGGGGGGAGGAGCGACTGGGAGATCTGGGCCCAAAGAGCTGTGGAATTCATTCCCTCCTAGGAAAGTTGCGGCGCTGAGAACGCTCTGCCGCTTAAGTGAGCGCCTCTAATACCAGATGGAGAGTTTGGGGATTTTGAGAGTCACCTAGCTAATTCCATTGCGCACTATGGCAGAGATCAGTCAAGAAGACAGCTTTTGTGAGTGTGTACGTGCAAATTTAGGACAAATATATAGTCAATCCGACCTGGGGCCCCTTAGAGACACCGTATTCCAACAAGTGCCGTGAGCGCGCCTCCAGCTTAGTGCACCTCCCGACCCCCTGGCCAAAATCTTCAGCCTGAGGCTCCTTGCAGCTGCGCCCGGGCTCCAGTTCTGCCCCTGTCGACCACCCTAACAAACGGAAAGTCCTTCTGGCCCCGCAGCCTTCTAAACTGTCTCCAGAGAGAGCCTGGTGGCAGGCGAGACTGCACAGAATCGTCGGCAGACGGACTTTTGATTTCCATACCTTCCCCCCAAATTTCCCCTGCGATTGATTTACAATCTGTAACATACAAAGACAGGGCTGGAATCCCAGCCGTCGGAAACGTGCCCAAACACGTGGAAAAAAAAATCTTCTCTACTTAATACACTTTCCAGGCTTCATTTGTCCTAAATATAATCCCAGACAGTGGGACTTTACCAAAGGAGATGATGGAAAGGTGCGGTTCGAACTGTCTTTGGACCAGATTGTAAAACTGCCATCTCTAACTATATACGGTTGAAATTGTTATAGCAATCGTCCAACCGTGTCCCACTCCTCTGCTACACACACACACACACTCGCTCACTCACTCCTGGCAGAGCCTCGGCTAGTTCCAGAAACTTTTATAAAAGTAACTCATTGTAGTACCTGGCTGGGGGGGGGGGGGCGGGCGGGAAGGGGCGGATGGGGGGAAGACAGCGGGGAGGGGGCGCTATTTCCCCGGACGTTTCAAAAGCAAGGTCTGGTTGGAATGTTATCGCCTTTCAGATGGCCTCTCCTGCGGGAAGTTTCTGTATCTTATAGAGGCAAGGGGAAAGCCGAGATGCCAAGCTGGCTGCACCTTGCTCCTGGGCCAGCCATGAGGGGCAGAAAACCCACGAGGGGCGCTAAGATCTCAGGGTGTCTTTCTGAAGCCCTTCATCGCGGCCTCGGGTTTCAGCCTACTAGTTTCAGAGCATCTCCTTTGTCTAACCAACTTCCCTTTGAACCCCAGATACCGACCCCTGGACACGACTGGGAATTCAACCCCTTGGCGCTTGCTCGCTTCTTCGCTCGTGCTGTTTCTCTCCTACTTTTCCTAAGATCTATGGGCCACAACCTGTTTTGCTGAACCCTGAGTACTTGGGTGAGGCAAGCAGTGTGCTTGTGCGCTTAATTATCAAAGCTGGTGAAAGAGCGCGCTTGAATCTAAGCTCAAACTTCCGACCTGACACTTTGCTTCTTTAATATTCCTGCGCAACGCAAGGACCAGCAAATGCCTCCAACCACCACCCGCAGGGAGGACGCTAGGACAGAGCCCCTGACTTGCAGAATTCCACTCGATAAGCTTCTGTGCATCCTGCACCCGTCTCCGCGCGCCTTGATCCCGGAGCCCCTCTAACCCAGACCCGCGGGCTCCAGAGCGCGAGAGGGCCAGGGAAGAGGATACTGAGGGTCGACACAGAAGGGTGGCAGGCGGGGGCTGTGGACGACTTACGGACATCCTGGCCGTGACACCGAAGGACAGCGGCGACGAGCAGCGTCAGCAGCACCAGCGTCTGGGGAGCCCCGAGGCGGATCATAGCTCACCGCGGGGCCTGGCGGAGCCGGGCCCGGGCGGAGCGCAGCGAGGCGGCAGGAGCACGGCGTGGGTCCGGGTCTCTACCGCGCCCTCATGCAGGAGGCCTTCGGAGCAGGAGGAGGAGGCAGGAGACCCGGCAGCCCAGCAGCGCTCTGCGTCTTCTCCCCGCCGAGGCGCCCGTTATATGCGCCCGGCCCTCTCGAGGCTGGCGAACTCGCCCAAACCGCGGGCCGCCCCCGGCCCCCCGCGGGGTTGTAACCTGAGACCCCGCCCCCGGAGCCCGCCTGGGCCCAGCCAGAGCCCGCACCTGCCCGGACCGGAGCCCCCCTCTCCGCTAGCCCTGCTTCCCGCCCCCCACCCTAAGTGTGCAGAGTGGCCTGATCGGGCGGGGCGCAGAGACGGCCCCTGTCTACCTACCCCCCACCCATCCCGGGCTGCGGCGCTGCCCTCTCCGACCACAGGCGGGAAGGGGGGCCTCCGGCCCCTCCCCTCGGAGTTCTGCCCGGATTGGAGGGGTTGGGGTGTTTGCAGAGGCTCAGGCCGCGAGCGCTAGACCGTGGACGGAAAAGAGTCGGGAGGGAGGAGGGGAAGCGGTAGAAAGAAGCAGAGGGGGAGGGAGAGAGGGGCATCGCATTGGGTCCTTGGGTTGCGGGCGAGGGGAAGGGCGCAAGGGGAGCCCACGAAGTATCAGGAGTCCTAAATCTTGGAGACTGGCAAGCAGGGCCAAGCTTGGGGGGGGGGGGAGAGGGTCGTCCCGATCTATTTTTTAGCCCCTTCTTGGAGCACCTGGCCCCTGGATTCCCACCTGGAGGTTCAGAACGACAGAGCCCCCCGCCCCCGCCCCAACTCCTCCCCTATCCAACTATGCGGTGAATGAGCTTCCTCTGGAAGCTCAGCAGACGTTGACCCGAGCCGAGCGCCGGGAATGGGGCCGGTGTTACAGCACAGACCGAGACCTGTGTGAAGGTGTGGAGGCCCGGCGCAGACCCTGGGGAGAAGGCGCGAGGAGACACAGAAGACGGGTGGCGGGTGGGGTGAGGCGAGACTACAGCGTGCGCGCTGCCGAGGTCGGGGGCTGTCTGTCTAGTTCCAGGCTCAGCCTAGGTGTCTGCTGTCCCTGGCCCGGGTCCGGTAGTCCCTGGGGGGAGTGGGCGCTGCCGGCGGGGGTTGAGCAGCTCTGGCCAGGGACGGTCGGCCACTGCTGCAGCCCTGGCCCGGGAGGAAGCACGCCGCTCCAGCTGGACCGAGTTCTGTGAGCCGGGGGAGAAGCCAGAATTTCCTAGTTGGCCCCCTGGCCCTCACTTCCCACCTCATCTCACCTTGGCCTAAATGCTGCCTTCTCCCCTGGGCTCAGCTGTGCTGTCTTTTGGCTCCAGGTGTCTCCATTAATACCGGGGAGGAAAAGTTCCCTAACAGACCTCCTTCCTCTTGAGTAAACGGTTTTCTATCCCTGAGGATTTTAAGGTCCCCCAAGGAACTTTAGGCAGAAATGCAAACTTTCACAAAACTCAGAATTTGGAGCTTGACTTAACCAGTACTCCCCTCCCCAGCGATGGGGTTTCTGCAACGCTTTCCTCCTTGAAGCTGAAGCCACTTAGAAGCTGCTTTTCCCACCCAGGCCTCAGTCTTCACAGGAGGCTCTGGGCTTCTTCTCCCTCTCTCTCCACCCCCTCATGCTCTGATGCTTCTCAGAATAAAGCCCTGAATTCCAAGTGTGCAGAATTTAACTTCCGTGCAAGTGTGCTGGCTGGAAAGTGAAGGGGCTTACATTGTTTAAAGAAATACATCCATACTTTGTATGGATGGAGGTGGGTGAAGGTTTAAAGCACTGGTTCCAACTTCTCTACCTGCTGTAAGCCCTCCTTGCTATCCCGTCTTCCTGTTCAAGCTTCCTGTTCAAGTCCTTGCGTTAAGCTCTGAGCCTTTCCCCAGCCCCAGCCTCTGGCCAGAGAAAGCCAGTCTTACCCCCTGATATGTCCCATGCCCTCCTTGGAACCATGGCTTCTATCTTCTCCATCTGGAAGGTAGAAAGACCAAATTTCACACATTTCTCAAGACCCCCTATGTTTAAGCCCCTCTGAGAGTCTTTTCTGATAACTCTAGAATGAAAAGGCTCCCTGCCTTTTTGAATCCATCTAGCAGGTATAGCCTGTATCCACATCCTATATTCTAAACTACATATGTTTTTTATGTGGTTTTCATTCCCTCCCACCCACCCCATATTCATTGGTCTCATATTAACGATGAGTCTAGATGCTCCTTGGGGACAAGAAGATTGCCTAGCACAATTTTAGCATGTAGGAGTATTTAAGTAAACCCCTCTGGATGAATGCATTTAGATGTAAAATCTGATTTATATTCTGATACAAGCAATCCTTAGCTATAAAGCAAGGCATTTACACAACTGATTTTTTAAAAAATCTGCCATAAAAATTCAACAACAACAACAACAACAACAAAAGTTTGGGTGAAGACACTCAAATAGATGAAAAAATTGAAGCCTGTTTCAAAGTGATCTAGTTCAGTGGGCAACAAAGTGATACATATTTCTCTTGGTTAGTTGCTTTTGATTTCATACTCTAACTGTGTGTGTGATTCATCTTTGCAGTAAACTGTATCTACATATAAGAGCTCTGGAGTCTGTCCAGTATTAATGGTTCATTTGTGAATACAAAATTTAGTTCTCTGCTCCTCATGAGAAAAAAAGAAAAAGGTTTTCTCATCAGAGATGAGAACTGACAAAAGCAAAATAAAATTAAATTGTCAAAACCAAAATAGACTATGGAAATTATTTAAATTCTAAAGTCAACTAAACACCAATACCAATATTCTACCCACCCATGAATCCAACTACAATTTAAAAACCTCTAATCTGTGACTCAGACTGGGACTGAATCTTTATGTGGGGAGAAAAAAAATCATTGATTTGGAGGTCACTTACTTAGTAATCTCAATATCCAGAACATAGCCAAGAAACTGAAAAGGAAGAGAAATAAACCTGTGAGCTGGGGGAGAAGCAGCAGGCAGAATTCTGGGCAGCCAGAATTTGTTTTGTGCGAAAGCTTATGCCTTTTATGTGTAGTAGAGTCCCTCTTATTCTGTCCGTATTTATTCATAGTTTAGATATTGTGTTAACAGATAGTCATCTGACCTCACCAATTAGATGCAGAAAAAATGAGGGCAGATAGGAGGGCAGTTGACGAAACACAGTAAGATAGCAAGAAGGGACAATAAGACAGGAGATAGAAAAAGAACCAATAAAATAGATAACTAATGAGAACCTACTGTATAGCACAGGGACCTCTACTCATACTCTGGTGACCTAAATGGGAAGGAAATTCAAAGAGATGAGATATATATATATATATAGCTGATTCACTTTGCTGTACAGCAGATACTAACACAACACTGTAAAGCAGCTATACTCCAATAAAATTTTTTTTTAAAATAAAGTGCAATTTTGCCCATGCCAAGAAAAAAAAGAAAAGGAGCCAATTAAAAAAAAAAAAACAACCTGATAGGGTAGGGGTAAACAGCCCATTAAGGGCTCTAGTCCTTAATGATTCCAGGGAGTGTCCTGGCTCACAGCCTCTGCTGCTGTCCCTGTGGTTCATAATAATAAACTTAAATGTCCGACAAAATGTTAACTCAAGCTTATTATGGTCTCTTTGGGGAGAAAGGGAAATCTATATTCCATTTTAGAAAAGTCTCCATTAAACATAATGAAAATAAGTCTTTGTTCGTTTAATGTGAAAAATCTTATATCCTGGCAGTGTTAGATAGATGAGAAGCACTGAAGTGTCTATAACTGTAGAGTTGGAATCAAAGAGCTGCTGTTTCCTCCACTTAGTGGAAGAAGGGCATGGATGGCTAAGAATGAAGGTCCCACGTGGCAATCATTGTCCACTTACATCTTTGAGTAGGGCAGGCCTAATATTAGAACAGTTAGAAATTAAACAGACACCATCAGTGTATCTGCCCCAAATTACATCCATTCAGTGAGGCAGGTGGATTCAACCCCTCATTTTCTGTTGTGTAGACAAAATAACCATTTCACTGTTTTTCTCTCTTTTATGGCAATATTAAATTTAGACCTATAGTGGACATAGCCTTCCTTATTGGGAAAGATATTTATAGGTAAACTGTAAAGAAAAGACCTCTTTCTCTCCCTCTACACAAATCCCATTTAAAAATAGTGATAGAGTGTGGAAGGATTCACATTCCAAAGAGGTAAACCCGCCCCAAATATGGCAGGTGGTGAACGCACACACTTCATTCAGACAGCTACGGTGGAGGCAGAGCGGGGCCAGCCTGCTTCTGTTGGTTGACTCAGTTCAGACATCCTTTCAAGATGTGTTTATGTTTTCCTTTGGCA
Organism: Bos javanicus; assembly: GCF_032452875.1. Classification (NCBI taxonomy): domain Eukaryota; kingdom Metazoa; phylum Chordata; class Mammalia; order Artiodactyla; family Bovidae; genus Bos; species Bos javanicus. The sequence goes on along the minus strand of NC_083872.1, from coordinate 32,763,791 downwards.
TTTTTGGGGCAGAGTAACAGGATCAGGACTGTCCAGAATAGGGTTTCTAGATTTATGGTGTACATTCCATTTCATGAGCATAAATGTGTTACTATGTAGTCCCAGTGCAAACAGTGTTGAGAATCCAACCCTGTCTCTTCTGTCCTGTCCCAGCACCATCCAAATTCAGTTTAAGTCTCATACTAAACACTCATTTCTGTATGAAATGAGGATACAGAGAGAATTAAGACACTGTATTTTCATCTTCAAGGGAAATAAGAAAAAAAGACTGTGAAAAATGCTACAAGCATGGTATCCTCCTCTTAAAAAATAAACAAACAAAACCAGAAAGAACAGATATTCTGGAAGTCATAGAGCAAGCTGGGGAAGGTTTCCTAGGAGAAGTGAGTCTCCAAGGATGAGAGGAATGTTGAAATGTGGAGGCATAGTGAGGGGACGGGGTGGCACCTATAAGAAGGCAAAGAAGAGCAGATGAACAAGAAGACATGGCAGGGGTCCAGACCAGTGTGGAGTCCATGGGGGCCAGTGGGAGTAAGATGTGGCACTAGGGATGAGAAAGAGGCCAGACGCAGAGGACTCCGTGAAGGCCACTAGTTGTCACTGGGTCTGGCTCAGACCTGCCTTTCTTCTCGTTCTTTCCTCTTCTACTTATCTCCTACTAAATAGACCTTTGAGGCAAAAGAGGAAGACATCTGGCTTTCTAATGCTTTCTAAAGTCTTATTTTTTGAAAAAGTAGCTGTACTTTTATACGCACATGACCTTCCTATTTCACTTTTTTTTTTTTTTTAAAGCACAACCCGTTCATGCAATATCTCACATTCTATTGAAGCATATGGCTTTCTGGCTTTGAGGAACATGTGTGTTCTCATTAACTCTTGCTAGTTCTGGAGTGAAGGGAGGAACATCAGGGCCTCGGTGCAGAGGTGCTGGACCACTCCCATCAGGGGCTGCACGTGAAGCAACCATGGTTGTCCAGCCACAGCTGTCTCCAAGGACCAGGAGGCATTTACTCTGGGCACTTGTCTGGCAATGGCATGGCACTGTGGCTCCAGGGGACACACGCTGAGGGACCGACAACCCACCAGATGTGTGAAAGTGAGTGGCTTCTATCTCCTGTCTCCCTCCCTTGAACTCTTGCACTAATATATAGCCCATCCCATGCAGTTGTACCCTTATTCATTCATCCTTCTATCCCTCAACCACGGAGAAAAATCCCGTGTGGATTTATTCACATGTCTCCTTGAGAACAGGAGCTATCATTTTTACACTGACAGTTCCCTCCATGAAGTCTTCCCTTCCCTGGCTCAGCAGGAAAAGAATCCACCTGCAGTGCAGGAGACACAGGAGATGCAGGTTCGATTCTTGGGTTGGGAAGATCCCCTGGAGGAGGAAATGGCAAACCACTCCAGTATTCTTGGATGAAACATCTCATGGACAGAGGAGCCTGGTGGGCTACAGTCCAGTGGGTTGCAAAGAGTTGGACACGACTGAGTGACTAAGCACAGCACCCACAAAGTCTATTTAGTATAGTGTGGTCACGTAGTAAGCGTTTGAAATTCTCGCTATGTCCACAGAATCCTCTCAATCAGATTTGGCATTTTACTGGATTCCCCGATAACTCATGTGCCCATTAGGGGTAGAGAAGTGCCGGCCTAAATATTGATTTGAAAACGATGATTTGTGGCCCTGGTAGAGCGGGTGTTGTCTGCGGTTCCAGATGGCCGCGATCATGCATTCACTGCATTTGCCATCATGGCCAGGAGTGGGGCTGAGTGGAAAGGCGCCAGAGAGAAGTGAGTTGAGGGAGAGGGATGGACAGAGGTGGGAGAGGAGATGACAGGTGCAGGACTTTGGAAAGACTGCTGCTGGGGCCATGAGTGTGGTGACTCTCGAAGGCTGTCTTTTTCTGCCGTAGGTGAGGGGTCACTTTTCCCACGTTCCATTTCTCTGATAGGTAGTGGAGCTGGAGCCAGGATGAGATGAACACTTTCTAGAGCTTGAGTCCTGAACTCCACGGAGAGAGTGCAGCAGCTGAGCCGAAGCGGAGGCTGGTGTCTTACCTCTTCCCCCACCTCTCAGGGACTCATGACCCATGAACTCTCCCTGGATGGGAATCCACGTCAAACAGATTGTTCTATGTTGGTGCTCAACACAGTGCTGCAATATGACGTGTATCCGGTACGGGGAAAGGAGCCTCTGGGCCTAGCAGGGTACCTACCTCTCAGAGAAAGCCAGGCTCCTGGAAACCAAGTTTATTCTACCCCAGTGGGTGGGGTGGACCAGCCCTCCAGGAAGTCCTTGAAAAGCTCAAGGGAACGTGTGGTAAGCTTCTAGTGGATTCCTCTGCCAAAAACAACCTCAGGAGGGAGCAGAAGGACATGTGTGAGCCCCTCCCCACCCGCAAACTCAGTGAGGGCACCTCATGTGCCCTGCTGAGGGAGGCACCTGTCCAGGGCCAGACAGGGCACCACCCTGCTCTGCATACCTGTCCCACGCTCCCGCCTGCAGGCCAGCCCCTCTGCTGACACCCACCCACCACCCCTGACACCCGCCCCCCAGGCTCCTGGGCTCAAAGCCAGGGACTCTTCTTTGTCTCCCCTTACTCTGTCCCCCTTCCTGCCCCTTCCCCCTCCTGTGCCTCGGCCGGCATTCCTCCCACTGCACTGTGTTGGGCACTAACATAGAACGATCTGTTTGACGTGGATCCTGTCCTGAGGCAGACCACCGCCTCCGGGGGAGACAGTCACACAAGGAGCCAAACTACCAGTAAACAGGCTGCAATATGACGTATATCCGGTACGGGGCACCTCAGTGCAACGCCATTTGTGGACGCACTCTGCTCTGGCATTTAGCCGAGAATAGCTCTTTGCACAGTTTTGGGTGGTAGAAGCAGCTTGGTCCCATTTGTGCCTCAGTGTGACTATTCAGAGTCTCCAGAGATCTGCCACCCACCCCCTCCATCCCTAAATAGAAGTTTCTTCCTCTGGCAGCTCAAATGAGACACCAGCGAGGCCCGCACAATGGCTTTGCTCCTTGTCCTGTGGGGACCTGCCCGGGAATCCTCAGCCGGTTGTACAAGGACTCCATTCTTACGGGAACAAGACAAATTTTGAGTCGCATTTGTACCCCTGTTCCTTCCTCTGCCAGCCCGTCAGGATGCCTCTCTAATTTTAGCCTAAAAGTTCTTAGAAACGTGCATACCCTTCCTGTGGTTCTTGAACTTGCCCAGGCGGGACAAGGCGACTGCATCGCTCAACTCTGTTCCCTTAGGCGAGTTACTCGGCTTCTCTGAACTTCATCCAGAAAGCAGGGATAACGGTAATTTGCTTCTGGGCTCATCGTGAGCATAAATGAAATACAGATGTGGAGCTTCAGCAACGCACTCCACAGAGGAGGCTCAGAGTCATGTTTCTTATCTTCATCCCTGCTTTCCGGGGTCTCCAACCTTTTTATTTCCCCCTGCCCCATCTGCCTACCACACCATAAAGAAGCAATCTCGTGTCTCTGTTTTTAATTTAATTGAGTCCTATTAACACTTTTGTCTTACC